>NC_135626.1:5594444-5918333 GCF_053574225.1 Canis aureus | reverse complement strand
GTTTCAGAGCCTGCAGCCCTGGTGTTTGGGTGCTGCTACATCAGCTTAGGAAACACAGAGGTAGTGGGATGGAGAGGGGATGTGTGGCACAGATGCTACCAAGATGTTCAGAAAGCAGAAAATGAGGCACTGAGCTGCCCCATCCCACCCAGCCCCACTCTCAAGGCAGCTGGGGCTAGCACTCACCGAGGAGGTTGGTGGGCATCCCCAGCAAGGTGTGGAGTATGTCGTGAACCTCCCGGTACCGCTGAATCACATATGCTAGCTCTTCGTCGTCCACGAATCGGGTGGGTGCTCGGGTATCTGGGGAGACCCTCTAACAACCATGAGCCTCCCCTAGATCTCTTCCCAACTGTTCCCAAGGCCAAACTGGCCAGCATCTCTTTGATTGTCAACCACTCCCACCAGACTCATAACCACCAAAAATCTCTGGGGACTGTTTCTGTCTACTCCTGCCCACAGGGAAGTCCTCAGGCAGGGAATAGAGGCACTGACACCCCTATGGCCTACCCCAACTCACACACAGTGTCAAAGCCTGTTGGAATTTATGGCAAAGAAGCTCCTGGTGGTTGGGGAAGTGATAATTGTTTAAGGGGTAAGAGTTTGGGAACCCTGGGTGGCGCAGCGGTGTAGCGCCTGCCTTTGGCCCAGGGCGTGATCCTGGAGACTCGGGATCGAATCCCACGTCGGGCTCCCGGTGCATGGAGCCTGCTTCTCCCTCTGCCTATGTCTCTGCCTCTCTCTCTCTCTCCCTCTCTCTCTCTGTGACTATCATAAATAAATAAAAATTAAAAAAAAAAAGGGGTAAGAGTTTGTTTTAAAAGGTGGAAAAGCTCTGGAGGTTGGTTTCACAACAGTGTGGATATATTTAACACCACTGAATTGTCCACTTAGAAATGGTTAAGATGAGGGACACCTGGGTGGCTCAGTGGTTGAGCGTCTGCCTTTGGCTCAGGGTGTGATCCTGGAGTCCTGGGATCAAGTCCCATATCGGGCTCCATGCATAGAGCCTGCTTCTCCCTCTGCCTGTGTCTTTGACTCTCTGTGTCTCTCATGAATAAATCAATAAAATCTTAAAAAAAAAAAAAGAAAGAAAGAAAGAAGAAAAGAAAAGAAAAGAAAGAAATGGTTAAGATGATAATTCTTTTTTTTTTTTTAAAGTAAACTCTACCCCCAACATAGGGCTAGAACTCACAACCCTGAGATTAAGAGTCACACACTTTCAACTGGGCCACCCAGACACCCCCGAGAGGGCAATTCTTATGTTATTTTACCTTTTTTTTTTTTTAAGATTTTATTTATTTATTTATGATAGACACACACTGAGAGAGAGAGACACAGGTAGAGGGATAAGGAGGCTCCATGCAGGGAGCCTGATGCAGGACTTGATCCCGGGACACTGGGATCATGCCCTGAGCTAAAGGCAGACTTTCAACCGCTGAGCCACCCAGGTGTCCCACCTTATGTTTTTTTTAACCACAATTAGAAATAAAATGGGGAGAAAAAGAAAAAAATGAAGCTTCCAAGGCCCAATACTTTCTTTTTTAAAGATTTAATTTGGCGGTGGGGGGTGTGCCTGGGTGGCTCAGTTGGTTAACTGTGCCTTCCGCTCAGGGCATGATGTCAGAGTTCTGGGATTGAGCCCTGTGTTGGGCTCCCTGCTCATGGGGAAACCTGCTTCTCCTTCTCCCTCTCCCCCTCCCACTGTGCGTTCTCGTTCTCTCTCTCTCTCTCTCTCTCTCTCGTGCACATGCAGGGGAGGGGCAGAGGGAGAGTCCCAAGCAGACTCTGCTGAGTGTAGAACCCAACTTGGGGCTCAATCTCATGACCCTGAGATCACAACCTGAGCCAAAAACAAGAGTTGGATGCTTAACTGACTGTACCACACAGATGCCCCTAATTTTTTTGTTTTTTAAGTAATCTCGGGACGCCTGGGTGGTTCAACGGTTGAGCGTCTGCCTTTGGCTCAGGGCATGATCCCGGGGTTCAGGTATCAAGTCCTTCATTGGGCTCTCTACATGGAGCCTGCTTCTCTCTCTGCCTATGTCTCTGCCTCTCTGTGTGTGACCCTCATGAATAAATAAATAAATAATCTTAAAAAAAAAAAAAACAATCTCTATACCTAGCGTGGGGCTAGAACTCATAACCTCAAGATCAAGAGTCATGTGTTCCACTGACTGAGCCCACCAGGCACCCCAGCCCCCATCCTTCACATGAGCTGCTCTCTGCCTAGGGTGCTCTCCCCCACCAGCCACAGCTTCACATGCGCAATTTCTACCTGTCCTTTATGATTCACCTAAGTGTCCCCCCTGCAGGGAGGCTGTTGACTGATCAGGTCCACACTACAACCTCTTGTAGCATCCTATACCTTGTATTGTGATGTGTAGTACCACGTGCCTCTCTTCTAGACCTGAACTTTCCAGTATGGCAGCCATGCACTGCGTGTGGCTACCAAGCCTTGAAATGTGACAGTTCCAACTTAGATGTATTATAGGTATAAAATACACACTTGGTTTCAAAGACTTGGTGAGAAGAAAACAATGTGAAATTTCAGTAATTTAGAAATACTACCTGTTGAAATGATAATATTTTGGGAACATTGGGTTAAATACAATATGCTATTAAAATTCCACCTGTTTCTTTTTGCTTTTGCTGGAGTGGCTAGCAGCAGATTGGAAGTCACCTGGCTTGTGTTCTCTTTCTGTGATTGGTGCTGTAGTGACCTCTCAGCTGCACATGGCTGCTGGCTGCTTTGCTCACTGTTGTATCTCCAGGGCCTGGATGAATTCACGTCTCATGAATACCTGACTAAAAGGCCAGCTCCTGGTGCTTTCCTGGCCCCAGGCAGAGGTGAGAACTGACTCCCTCTGATTCACCCTGCCTGAGTCCTCAGTAGTACTCATGAAGAATGGGAGCAGCCTAGTGTTCCTGTTCCCAGAGCAGGGGCTCAGCCTATCCAGAGGCCAAAGGATTTGATGTCTTCATTGCTTTGGGGCTGCTGGCTCAGTGCCTTAGTCTGTGTCTGGGATCTCACAGGGGCCCGGTTCCTAACTTCTTCCTAGGAGTTCTACAAGCCGTATAAAGCAGAGGGTGATCACAGTGATAGCAATTATATTTATTCAGTACGTACTATGAGCCAGCACTGTATGAGTTTCTTTACATGTATCATCATAGTGCATCCTCACAACCATCTGGGGGTAGGTGCTCTATGAGCCTCAGGTAATGGTAAGAAAAATGAGGTTCAGAGAAGTTATGTAACTTGCCCAATATCAGCTAATCAAGTAGCTGAATCAGGACTTGAAACAAAGTCTACTAGATTTCAAAGCCAGTAGCATTAATATCCATAAGCCATGTCACTGCCCTGGAAGATAAACATTAGGTCCCCTTACCTCAGATAAGGAATATGAGGCTCAGAGAGGTCAAATGATTTGCCCAGGGCCATAAAGCTGGGAAGAGAGGTAGGATTCTAATTCAGGCTACTTTTTTTTTTTTTTTTTTTTAAAGATTTTATTTATTTATTCATGAGAGACAGAGAGAGAGGCAGAGACATAGGCAGAGAGAGAAGCAGGCTCCATGCAGGGAGCCCAATGTGGGACTTGATCCCAGGACTCCAGGATCACACCCTGGGCCAAAGGCAGGTGCTCAATTGCTGAGCCACCCAGGCATCCCTAGTACAGGCTACTCTTAACTCCAGAGCCAATGCCCATAATCTCGATGCCATGAGATGACCATGCCCCTTACCAATGACAGCCTCAGGGAGGGTAGCCTCACCTTGAACTTTGATCTAAATCTCTTCTGGAACAAAGGTGTTCCTTCACATTCTGTGGGCTGTTGGTTTCAGTGCTCTAAAGTGTCACAATCTCTAGGGCTATTATCACAACTAGGGCTGAGACTGGGCAGGGTGCCCAGGGAGGCCCTGGCAGTCCCATCCTCTCCACAGCAACAAGATGAAAGGCACTGGGGACTTTAAGGTGATCCCTCCCTGAGTGGCATTTGGGGAAGGCCACCCTGGTGGGTTTCCCACTGATGAAGTAAATTGCTTCCTGGTGAAATATGAGATGGTAGAAAATGGGGCAGGAACAAGTGTCAGGAGAGTATGTGGAGCAGATTATCATCTCAGGGACAATAACCTTCTAGAGCAGTAGTTTCTCAGCTGTCCACCACGGGATATTTGCAATATCTGCAGAGATTTATGGCTGTCATAACTTAGCGGGGGTGCTAACTGGCATCTATGTATACAGGCCAAGGATCCTGCTAAACATCCTGGAAAGCACGGGGTAGCTCCTACAAAAAAAGAGTTATCTGTTCCTGGGGCACCTGAATGGCTCAGTTGGTCAAGTATCTGCCTTCAGCTCAGGTCATAATCTCAGGGTACTGGGATCAAGCCCCACATTGGGCTCCCTGTTCAGCAGGGAGTCTGCTTCTCCCTCTCCCTTTCCCCTCAACTTGTGCTCTCTCAAATAAAAAGAAAAAAAAAATCATCTGGCCACAAAAGTCAATTGTGGTGAGGCTGAGAAGCCTAGTTCTAGAGCAACCTGCTAGAGCACCACTTGACAGAGGTGCTTTGATGGGATGTGTATACACTAGGATGCAGTGGTTGGGACAAGGAAGGTGACCCAGATCCTAAGGTCTTTTTATTGATCAGGTCATGTTACTATCCTTTTTTTTTTTTTTTTAAGACTTTATTTATTCGAGAGACAGAGAGAGAGAGAGAGAGGCAGAGACACAGACAAAGGGAGAAGCAGGTGTCATGCAGGGAGCCTGACACAGGACTCCACCCGGGTCTCCAGGATCACACCCTGGACTGAAGGCAGCGCTAAACCGCTGAGCCACCCAGGCTGCCCCTCATGTTACTATCCTACTTGAAACCCTTAATGTAAAAAAAAAAAAAAAAAAGAAAAGAAAAAAAGAAACTTAATGTTTTCCTATTGCTCCTGTTGTAAAATGCAGACTTCTTCCTGTGGCTGGAAGGGTCTGGGCCAGTTCTCCCACCTGCTGGCTGCCTCTCCTCTACTCAATTCCTAGATGGCCACTTCAGCAAATTTTACTTTCTTTTTTTTATTTTAAAGATTTTATTTATTTATTTATTCATTCATTCATTCATTCATTCATTCATTCATGAAAGACACAGAGAAAGAGGCAGAGACATAAGCAGAAGGAGAAGCAGGCTCCCTGTGGGAAGCCCGATGTGGGACTTGATCCCAGGACCCCAGGATCACAACCTGAGCCAAAGGTAGGTGTTCAACACTGAGCTGCACAGATGCCCCAGTTTTCCTTTTCTTAAACACATTGGACCTTGCACTTGCCAATGCCTCTGCTCCTCCTATCTTTCCTCAGGGCTGGCTCCTCCTCATCCAGGTCTCTTCAGAAGGCCTCCTGTGACCTCCCTGTCAGAAGTGGCCACCTCCAACCCCACCTCCTTGTCCTCTCTAATGATGTTGTTCTTACAGCACCGCCAGCTAGAATGGAAACTCCACAAAGGCAGGCTCTTTGCTGGTTTCATTCACTGTATCTCAATTACTGAGAACAGTGTTGTACATTCCAGATAGTCAATAAATATTTGACCTGAATTTTTATATGAAATTTCTTCTTCTTCTTAACCTACTCATTTTCTTCCCCAAACCAGAATATTAGCACCCACAAGAGCAGGACTTTGTACACTGTCTAGTTCACCATTATATCCCCAGCACCTGGGGTAATGGATGGCACACAGCAGATCTTGAACAAATGAATGAGTTCCACAGCAGTTGGGACTCTCCCTACAAGGTCCTGTCCTCCCTGCATGGGGCAGAGAGTGCCACAACTTGTCATACCCTGGGGGAAGCCCTATCTCTAGAACAGGGGGACATGATACAACAGTTAAGAGCATGATCAAGGAGCGCCTGGCTGGTTCAGTTGGTGGAGCATGCAACTTTTGATCTTGGGGTTATGAGTTCAAGTCCCACATTGGGTATAGACAGACTTAATAATAAAATCTTAAAAAAAAAAAAGCATGATCTGAATATGAATACTGCCTCCATTCATACTGGCTATATGAAATCATCAAGTTGCTTAAGTGCTCTGAGCCTTGATTTCTTCATCTATTAGAGAGGATAATAATAGGACCTACTTGACAGGATGGGTCAAGGATGAACTCTCCTGTTGGGAGGGTTTGGCAAGATCAGGTATGAGCCTGGCATCTGACATCTAATAAGTGACTTTTAAATACTGGCCAGTATTATCACTCAGAGTTCCTGGCCCATTTGCCCATCTCATAGAACACGACAAAGCCTTGGCATAGGAGACAAAAAGCACACCTGCCCACAGTGGCCACACAGGACTCCTCTTTCCTCAGGACGTCACTCCCATGCCCTTCTCTGCCTTTCCTAGTGATTGCCACATGTGCAGAAGCTGGAAACTCACATTCACATCCAGGAAACGGAGATACTCTTGGCCAAGGGAGCCCTCAGGCAGACTACGGAGCTTGTCCAGGTCAAGGGTGGACAGTGAGATCCGGGGCCGCTTTCTGTGAGGCAGAAGGCAGGACTTAGGTACTGAGAGAGCAGAAGCAAAGGCAGGTGAGAGGTCCAGCTAGGGCAAAGGTGTGAGAGGTGAAGGGGCAGAGAATAGGGCCACAAATCCGACTTTAGCACCTGCTTCTGGCCAGGACGGTGGCAGGGACTGAGGAGCCTACCAATAGCTAAGGTCATGGTTCCTGCCTGCAGTGGCATAATATAGGAAGCAAGCCTCAGGTGTGATCAGTATACTCACAAAGAACATTGCAGGGGTGGGGGTTAGAGCTAGCCTGTTACGGGAGCTTAGGGAAGGCAGAGGGCCCTGTGGCGGGAACTGGGCTGATGCCACCACATTGCACTACCTGCTGGTCATCATAATATATATGTGAATGGCACCTATGGAGTTGGGCAGTGCCCAGCATGTGCAACCCTCCATGGCCAGGGCATCAAGAAGAGTTCCCTAGAGAAACACAATGCAACTCCAGAGGGATCAGGATCCTCAGAGTGTCTCCAATTCCCCAGGCACAGTTGGGACCTACTGTAGGATCTCGGCACCCTCTGGATCCTTCCTCATCTGGTCCCTGAGGAACTTCAGGGCATAGTATCCTGTGGTCTCCCCTAGGACTGCGACCATGTCTGAAAGGAAAGAAATGGGGACAAATGAAGGATATGATCTCAGGTAGGTTACTGGACCTGTCTCCTACATGATAAGCTACAATACTATCTATCTCTTAGTTATGAGGATTCATGTTATACATTTAGCAAATCACCTGGCACACAGGAAGCATTCAATATATGTACCTATAGCATTATCATTGTTATTAATCTAATAGGCTGAGGTGGCTCTGATTAGCACAGTGCTCTAAAGAGTTTATAAATCACTTTTACACCCATTATTGCAACAGAATATCATGCCTCCATTGATTACAAGCTTTGGCATCAAAATGTTAGGTTTGGGTTCAGTTGCAATCACCATCTAAGTGAACTTGTAGAAATGCTTCACATTTCCAAGCCTCAGGCTCCTAATTTATGAAATGTGGAGAACACCATTCTTACAGGGTTAATGTGAAAAATCAAGAACACTACACATATAAAACATTTAGTGCAGTGAGCAACCAGCATTAAGTGCTCAGTGAGCACTCAGTAAGCTGAGCAATCAGTATTAACATTTCTATTAGTAGGAGTAATAGTACTTTCCAGACTTAGAACCCTAAGATGTTCTAGTCACACATCCAGCCAACATTTATTGAGCATCTACTATGTGCCAGGCACATTGTAAAATACTGATGATATAGTAGAACAGGGCAGTCAGGGTGTCTGCCCTCATAAGCTTTAATTTTTAGTGGGATGTTATAATTTGGTGTATATTATACCAAACTCTGCAAATCATCTATTTACTCCACAGGTTCTTTTTTTCTTTTAAGATTTGGTTTGAGGGCACCTGGGTGGCTCAGTGGTTGAGGGTCTGTCTGCCTTTGGCTCAAGTTGTGATCTTGGGATCCCGGCATCGAGTCCTGCATCGGGCTCCCCATAGGGAGCCTGCTCTTCCCTCTGCCTGTGTCTCTGCCTCTCATGAACAAGACAGAGGAGGGGGGGGGGTAGGTGCAGAGGGAGAGAAACAAGCAGACTCCCAGCTGAGCAGGGACCCCCCACGTGGGGCTCGATTCCAGGACCCCGGGATCATGACCTAAGCCGAAGGCAGACGCTTAACGGACTGAGGCACCCAGGCGCCCCTAGTCCGCAGGTCCTCAAGGTGGCTGGATGACAGACTCTTCTGGTAGTTTATTTCCCTCCCCGAGCTCGGGATGATTTGGCTGGAGCTCAGGGTGGGACCCAAGCAGCTGCATTGTTGTGAACCTTGCGCGTGATGATGGGATGCAGCCAGGTTTGGGAACCCGGACCCAGTTTCCTCTCCGGTTACCACCAGGGGACGGGCAGAGAGAGGTCAGCACCTGCCAGGCTCCCCCCGCAAGGGTGCGTGCCGACCTCCCGCTGTCCTGCAGGAGCGCCGGCGCGGGCGGCCTTACCGTGCCGGTACGGGTTATAGAGAGCCATTCCGGCCGAGCCGGCAGCCAGCAGCGCCTTCTGCAGCGGGGAGGTGGGGAGGTGGCCCGGGTAGAGCAGGCCGGCGCCATGGCGCGCGCCTCGGAGCCACACATCTGCGGGGAAAGACGAAGGCGGTGGTCAGAGGAGCCTGGCTCGCCAGGCTTCCCTCCCGCCTCCTCACTTGCCTGCAGCTGGCCCTCGGCGGCCGCCGAGCGCGCGGAGAGGGCGTAGGGCCGAGCGCAGCAGCGTCGCCATTGGCAGCAGGCCCCCGCCGGCCGCGGGAGAGTGAGCGCGGAGGGCGGACGCCGCGAACCTCTCCGGCCGCGGAGCTCCAGGAACGGCCTTTGAAGGAGAAAAATCGTAGCACGGGCAGAAGGCCTAATCGCTAGGTATGAGAGGGAAACCCAGGCGACCTGTCTATCACCTGCTTCCACCGAAGCAAAACTCTCCCCATTTCCCTTCACTTCCGGCAAGGGTCCCCAGGTGAGCCCCGCTAGCTTGGGGTTCAGCGCCGGACCCCAATTCTCTCTCCCCTGCGCGTTTTCCCGGAGGCCAATAAGACGTGAACCTCTTCCGGCTGCGAAACATGGCGGCGCTCATGCTCCGGACCTCATTTAGGGTGGGACCGTACGGCACTTCCGTTCAAGAGCAGCTGTTCCGCCAGCCAGCGCCGCGGGCTTTGAGCATGGGGTCCTGCGCCCTGGCGCGGCTGCAGGGGCTCTTCGCGGTCTACAAACCCCCGGGGCTAAAGTGGAAGCACCTGCGGGACACCGTGGAGCTGCAGCTTCTGAAGGGTGAGTGCCTGGAACCAGACCCACGATCCCGCTCCTCCGCTTCTCCCGGGAGTCCACCTCCGCCTCTCATCCTTCCGGCAAAGTGAAGTCATGTGACCCAGGCTCCTGGGCAGAGCTTATTCTGCACACCGTTACTCCTCACATTCCCCTGCGTTCAGATGGCCAAATAGTGTCCATTATCCTAAGTCGTAGAGTCGGAATTTGAACCCAGGCCTGTCTCTGAGCTGCTATCCTATACGTCGTGGGTTTTGTCTTCTACGTCTGCACACCTCCCCGTCCCCCCCCCCCCCAGGTGTTTGGACAGAATTGACCTCATGCCCTTTACCTTTGTGTACTCAGGTGTCAATGCTGGGAAGCCTCCTGCCCCTGAACAGCGTGTTCGTTTCCTGCTAGGACCCGTAGGAAGCGATGAAGAGAAGGAGCTTACCCTCACAGCCACCAGTGTGCCCACCCTCACCAACCATCCCCTGGGTAAGGGGGCCTGGGTGTCACCTCCCAGGCAGTCTCTGCGCAGAATCCGTGTCCCAGTCGGTACTCAGACTCCCGTCCCAGATCCCTTGATGGGCCGCAGTGGGGATGAAGTATTTGACCAGGAGTCGCCAAATTTTCTGGAAAGGTCCAGATAGCAAATGCTTTAGGTTTTGCAGGCCCAGTTCTGCCATTGCAGTGCAGAGAACCTGTAGGTAGTATGGAATGCAATGAACCTGACTGTGTTCCAATAAAGCTTTAGTTATGGAAAGTGACATTTGAGTTTCATATACTTTTCGTATGTCACAAAATATTATTCTCTTGATTCTTTTGGAACCACTGAAATATGAAAAAAAAATTTAACTCATGGGCTTAAACAGGCTTGAGGATTTGGCCTGTGGACTGTAGTTTTCTGACACCTTTTAACTATTCTGGGACTCCAGTTGGGAGATGAGACCTTCAGGTAGAAGTCCTAAGGCAGATGTTTCGGGTTCTTGGGAAAGGGTGATTTTTTTTTTCATTAAATATTTAATTTATTTATTCACGAGAGACACACACAGAGAGGCAGAGACATAGGCAGAGGGAGAGGCAGGCTCCCTGCGGGGAACAGGATGTCTGACTCTATCTGAGGACCCCCAGGATCATGACCTAAGCCAAAGGCAGACAGCCATTAAGCCACCCAGGTGCCCTGAAAGAGTGATTTTTTTTTTTTTTTTTTTTTTTTTAGTCAACAAAGCTACCCAAGAATGGAACTAGTGATAATGAGTTCTTTGTCACTAGACAGTATTAGGAAGACTGATAGACTTGATCAGAAACCACTAAAACCCCTTTGGCAGTGATATTTAGTGACTTTACAGTGTAGCAATAACAAGTATGTACTGAGGATCTCTTCTATACTAGATACTGTGTTAAGCTCTCGCCAAGTACCATTTCATTAAATTTTCACCACAACCCTGTGAAGTGAGTCCTGTTCTCATTTCACAAATGCTCAATGTTGACATTAAGTAACCTAGCCTATATTCAGTAGGCTCTTAACCATCCTGTATCCTTCCCCTAAGTACCTCTTGTTCTGTAGAAGTGTATGTGCTTCTGGCTCATTCCTTCATGCAGTTTTTTTTTTTTTTTTTTTTAACAGCATTATTGAGATATACACAAAAACACACATTTTTATTTTTTTATTTTTAAAACCCACATTTTTTAAAAAAAGATTTTATTCATTTATTTGAGAGAGAGCACATGTGCATGTGTGGAGCCCAAAGCAGGGCTCAATCCCAGGACCTTGAGATCATGACTCCGGGTGAAACTAAGAGTCAGGTGCTCAACTAAGCCACCCAGCCCGCCCCCCACATGTTTTACTGTATATATTTTTAATGAGTTATTCATTCTTTCAGTAGTTACTTTCTGAGCACCTAGTGAATTCTGGGCTCTGGGGGTAGAACTAGGGACCCAGGCCCCACCTTCAGGAACTTACCACCTCCATTTTCTTACCGGAGTGGCAGACTCTTCTGCCACAGCTGAGTAGGAAAGTTGAGTCCCAGTGTTAAGTCCAGTCCAGTCAAAACCTCTCACAGGGGGAATGATGATAGGGAGATTAACAAGCCCTTTTTCTGGGCCCAGGGAGCTGAGGAAATGGTTCTGGGCCCCAGATTCCATGGTAGGAAGCAAGAGTCCAACCTGATCCTGGTTTGGGGTCCATGAGGCTACGTCCTAGGAATGAAGCAATTGTGCAGGCTGAAATCATCCTGGAGGCTGGATTCATTGAGGAAAGGGACCTTGTTTGTTTCTTTCTAGTCTGCGGACCAGCATTCACCAGCCTGAAGGTTGGTGTGGGACACCGTCTGGATGCCCAGGCGTCTGGGGTGCTTGGTAAGTGATGTAGTGAGCCTAGGGTGCAGTGATACAGGGTTGGGGGAAGACTGGGGAGCAACGATGAACCCAGGCCACTTCCAGCCTGACAGCCGTTTCCCACTGCTGTCCTCCTTCGCTGATTCCTGCCCCAAGTCTTATCAGCTGGTGGAATGGGGGGAATGTCCTAATTGCCCACTTTGTGCATATGTTTTCATTAGATAGATAGTTTATGATTTTATGAAGAAAAGAAGGCTCCAGGAGCTTAGCTGACTTGTTCGGTGTTATGTGGCTGGTGAGTGACCCTGGTCCAGGGAGCAAAAGCTTTCACTTGTGTGGGGTAGCCAAGAGCATGACTCTGGCCCTACTGGCCAGGATCTGAATGTCTTTGGAGCTGGACACAAAAGCCCTGAGTCATGAACCATCTGTGTCCCCAGGGCAGGCGGTGGCCACATCCTCCATGCGCGGTAGTCACAATCCCCTTGTCTCATTTCCTGGGCACAGGCAGGCAGACATGATCTCATGCTCCCTCTCCCTGTCCTCCCTCTCCAGGAGTGAATGGAGGTTCATTCTCTGCTTTATTCAGAGGGAGAAACAGGCAGGAATGGCCACAGTGCCCCTTTATCGGGCCCTTCCTTTGTTCTGACTTCTTTCTGTGTATTGCCTCAATCTTCAAAACAGCCACAGGGATCAGAAGTATTTTGTATCCCCATTTTACTGATGGGGGAGCTTGAGGCCCAAGGAGGCTATTGGACAAGCTTAGAGCCACCCCAGATTTGAGTGTAGGTCTATGTGACTGGGCCAGTGGTCTCTTTCTTTTGAGTGCATCAGAAAGAACCCCCTGGGGCGCTCACGAAGTATCCGAGGCCCCTCCCCTCCATGAGTCAGAGTCAGTACAAATGGGTGGGCCCAGAAACCTGCATTTTTTGTAACATCAGAGGTGGAAGTATTCTGGTGGTGGTTGTAGGACTTGGAGATCTCAGGGAAATGGGGAGGGGGAACTAGGTGTGAGATCAGCCTGGGTGTCTTCCAGTACTCGGCGTGGGACATGGACGCAGGCTCCTCACCAGCATGTACAATGCTCACCTCACCAAGGTATGGGGGTGCTGGGGACAGCTCATTTAGCCCTTGGTCCTTTCCCTGGGGGTCACTGGTGAGAGTCAAGCTGAGAGGACTCCGTGGGGGAACACCTAGGCCATTAGCCAGTGTTGTTTCATGGCCATGTGCTGGGGGAGACTGTGTGAATAGCATGGTAATAACTTCCAGCTTTCTTTACTGCGTACCAGCCACTGTGCACTGAGCATTGCACGTGGACTCCTTGTAGATGCCTCACAACCCACCTTCCAGATGAGACCACTGAGGCACAGAGAAGGGATATCATTTGCCCAGAGTTGTGCAGCCTGTAAGGAATGGAGCTGTGATTTGAACCTGGATCTGTCTGACACCAGAGCCTGATCATGATGCCACTCCTCTCTCCCCCCAAGACTGAGAAGTGGCTGTCACCATCCACGCATCAGGGAGCTTGCATCTGGGCTGGGGCCATAGGGTCTGGTACCATGAGTGGGGACAGAGGTGCTGCATTAGAGAGCCTCCATTTCTAGTGGTTAAGAGCACAGATTCTGGAGCAAGTTGGCTTTATTTATTTATTTTTAATTGTTTTTTCTTTTTTTAAAGATTTTATTTATTTATTCATGAGAGACAGAGAGAGAGAGAGGCAGAGGGAGAAGCGGGCTCCATGCAGGGAGCGCGACATGGGACTCGATCCCAGGTCTCCAGGATCAGGCCCTGGACTGAAGGCGGCACTAAACCGCTGAGCCACCTGGGCTGCCCGCCAGTTGGCTTTAGTTTGAAACAATTCCCTGTCCTGCCAGCTGTAGGTCCCTGTGTGGATTATTTAGCATCTGGGTTCCTCCATTTCCTCATCTGTAAAATGGGAGAGATGATAGTACCTCCTGTATAGGGTTACTCTGAAGATTGTTAGCTAACTCCATGCAACATACTTAGCACAGTCACTGGCACATGGTAAATGCTCAATAAATTACTGCTGTTGCCATCATCTCTTCCTTGTGGCAGAGGCCATTAGCTGCACAGATCATATTTGGAGGCTGGAGAAAAGTCAACAGGGTGCACTGGGAGGAGTTGTCAGGCTAGAGAGGAGATCAGAGGCATGGGGCGGTTGTGGTAGGGCTGTCACTGCCCTTTGTGGGCAAGTGCCTGCTGTCATAGGGAAGTCTGGTGCCCTTCCCTGGGAGCGCAGTAGGGTGGCTGGGTGGGGGCTGAGTGCCTGGCTCCCTAACGGGAGACCGGAGGACCCTGCCCCACCTGCAGACTGTCTAGCAGGTTATGGGGGAGGGGGTGTAAGGTGACACGCCTCCCTTCTCAGTGCTGAGGGAGAGCAGTGACACTAACCACATCTTCCCTTTCCTATCCCCATAGGATTACACAATACGTGGCCTCCTGGGCAAAGCCACAGATGACTTCTGTGAGGATGGGCAGCTGGTGGAGAAGTCAACATATGGTGAGAGCCCACAGGAGCCTAGGGCAATGGGAGTAGCTATGATTGCCTTTGCATTTGCTCTCCCTTGATTCCTTACCCCTACACAGGCCACACAGCCCTCAGTGACTTTAGCACAGTAAGTTTGAGCTGGCTACTGGAGGGCTTTGGGCATGTCACTCTGTCTTCCAGGTACAAATGCCCTGTGCTTCCCCTGTGCCTCCCCACCTAGCATAAATGTCACCTCAGGGAAGCTCCTCTCACCCACAGATGAATTACATGGACTCTCAGAACAGTAATCAACTAATGCTTAGTAATTTTTTTTTTTTTTTAATTTACTTCTTTGAGAGAGAGAGAGAGAGCGAGCAAGCCACGCTGCATGGGGAGGGGCAGAGGCAGAGGGGGAGAATTTCAAGCCAACTCTTGTTGAGCGTGGAGCCTGATTCAGGGCTCAATCCCACAACTCCAAGATTGTGACCTGAACCAAAATCAACAGTCCAATGCTCAACCAACTGAGCCACCTAGGCACCCCATGATTAGTGATTATTTAATATCTGTCTTCCCACCACACTGTCATGAGAGTAAGGACCATGTCATTCCACTCCTGTAGTTCCATACAGTGCAGAGCCTGGGACATGGAAGTGCTTGTTGGTTGGGTAGAAAGATGGAAAGGTGGATGGGTGGGTGGGTAAGTGGGTGGATGTATAGTTGGATGGCTTATTCTTCACTTCTTACCCTATGTTCTAACACTTTCTATAAGATCTATTACATTTTCTTATTTGACTGATGTTTTGGGGCACTGACCATGTTCCAGGCTCTTGGAGAGGGGAGATACAATGAATCGGATGGGGTCCCTAATTTCAGTGAACTCAATCTAGCAGGGAGAGCAAACACACACCTCTGCATCTTCTGGAGAGGATTGTAAATGTGGCAGAATAACACTATATATCTGTACATGTGGGTGTGTCGGCATACAAAACATGTCTAAAGACAGTTACCAAGTTGACACTTCTGGTAGGGAGGAAGCCAGAATTTGGAGGAGGGGTGATGCTTGTTAATGCTGATTTAAATTTCCTTCTTTCTTCCTTTTTTTTTTTTTTTTTTTAAGATTGATTGATTGATTGATTGATTGATTGATTGATTTTATTTCAACAAGAGTGCATGCACATGTGTGCAGGGAGAAGGGGCAGAGGGAGAAGATATTAAGTAGGCTCCGTGCTGAGTGCAGAGCCCAATGGAGGGCTGGGTCCCATGACCCTGAGGTCATGACCTGAGCTGAAATCAAGAGTCAGATGCTGTGGCACCTGTGTGGCTCAGTGGTTGAGCATCTACCTTTGACTCAAGTCATGATCCTGGGGTCCTGGGATCAAATCCCGCATTGGGCTTCCCACAGGGAACCTGCTTCTCCCTCTGCCTATGTCTCTACCTCTGTGTCTCATAAATAATAAAATCTTAAAAAAAAAAAAAAAAAAGGTCAGATGCTTCACGCACTGAGCTACCCAGGTGCCCCCTAATCTAAATTTCTTAAGAAGAGTACTTACATAGATCCTCTTCCTCTGCCACTTCCTCCTGTGTGTGTGTGTGTGTATACATGCTCTCTCTCTCTCTCAAATAAATATAATAAGTCTTTAAAAAATAAATTTCTAGGGCAGCCCTGGTGGCGCAGTGGTTTAGCGCCGCCTGCAGCCCAGGGCGTGGTCCTGGGGAGTCTGGATCCAGTCCCACGTCAGGCTCCCTACTTCTCCCTCTGCCTGTGTCTCTGTCTCTCTCTCTCTCTCTGTCTCTATGAATAAATAAATAAAATCTTTTAAAAAAAAATTCTTGGGGATCCCTGGGTGGCTCAGTGGTTTAGTGCCTGCCTTTGGCCCAGGGTGTGATCCTGGAGTCCCAGGATCAAGTCCCACATCAGGCTGCATGGAGCCTGCTTCTCCCTCTGCCTGTGTCTCTGCCTCTCCTTCTCTCTCTGTGACTATCATAAATAAAAAAAAAAAAAAAAAAAAAAACAAATTGGGGCTCAAGGGACTTGGCTTAGAATATTGGAGAAGTCAGGGCACCTGGGTGGCTTAGTGGTTGAGCATCTGCCTTCAGCTCAGGGCGTGATCCTGGGCTCAGGGATCGAGTCCCACTTTGGGTTCCCTGAAGGGAGTCTGCTTCTTTCTCTGCCTATGTCTCTGCCCCTCTCTCTCTGTCTCTCATGAATAAATAAATAAAATAAAATATTTTTAAAAAATATATATTGGATAAGTCTTTTTTTTTTTAATATTTTTTTTCAATTTTTATTTATTTATGATAGTCACAGAGAGAGAGAGAGAGAGAGAGAGAGAGAGAGAGGCAGAGACACAGGCCGAGGGAGAAGCAGGCTCCATGCACCGGGAGCCCGATGTGGGATTCGATCCCGGGTCTCCAGGATCGCGCCCTGGGCCAAAGGCAGGCGCCAAACCGCTGCGCCACCCAGGGATCCCTATATTGGATAAGTCTTATGATGGCTTTGAGTTTCCAAAAGAAACTTGTTGGGCAGCCCGGGTGGTTCAGCAGTTTAGTGCCGCCTTTGGCCCAGGGTGTGATCCTGGAGACCCGAGATCGAGTCCCACGTCAGGCTCCCTGCATGGAGGCTGCTTCTCCCTCTGCCTGTGTCTCTGCCTTCCTCTGTCTGTCTATCTGTCTCTCTCTCTGTCTCTCATGGATAAATAAATAATCTTAGAAAAAGAAACTTGTTAACTTGGAGTCTGTGAGCCCCTTAATAATGTCCTCACAAAGTTAAGTTCAGGCATAACTTTCTGAGAAGAGGTCCTGGCTTTTGTAAGATTCTCAAAGGACTCTCCCCCCCCCCCTAAATGGGAACTCTGGGACTCCTCTGACTTCCAAGGATAGAGCTGGGTTGAAGGAAGGGAATTTGCCAGTTTGTTGCGGCCCTTCCTCAGCAGGTGCTTGTGTGCTGACTGTCCCCTGGCTTTTCCAGACCATGTGACTAGAGAGAAGCTGGACCGAATCCTGGCCCTGATCCAGGGCTCCCATCAGAAGGCCCTGGTGATGTAAGTGGGGCCCAATCCACACTTTCCTGAAAGGGGCCCTTGAGGAGGTGCAGCAAGAGTGAGAAGTGCCTGCTGGGCTCCATGTAGGCTCTGCCCATCCTGGGGCAGATTCCATGGATCTTTTTAGAGCCTAAAAGCAGACATGAACCACTTCTACCTTTCACAGCCCACAGAAGTGTTTCTTTGTGCCAGACCAGCCCCTGGGGAGACCAGGGGGGAGCAAGAAGCCCCCGCTAGCGTCAGTGGGAGCATATGATTTAGTGGAGAGGAAAGCCAGGAACCCACATCCCAGGACATAGAGGCAGGGTGTAGCAGCAGGCAGTATGTGCGTGGAAGCTGGGGGAACTACGCAGAGGAGGGCAGAGCCTGCTTTGAGGGATTGGAGGGGACAGAGAAGAAGGGGGCTGGAGGAACAGGAAAGATGGAAGGCTCTTTATGAGTGGGTCAGGGCCAGGGGTAAACAGGCCCAGCTCCCCATCCCACACCAACCCCCTTCTGACCCCCAGGTACTCCAACCTGGACTTGCAGACCCAAGAGGCCTATGATATGGCTGTGAGAGGCTTAATCCGGCCCATGGATAAGTCCCCGATGCTGGTAACGGGCATCCGATGCCTCTACTTTGCACCTCCGGAATTCCTCATGGGTAAGTTGCCCCAGGAAGTTGGAGCAGTGTGGGGCTCCTGGGTTTGGGGAGTCACTGTGGAGTGCCCTTGCAGAGGCCAGCACATGCTAGCCCTGACTTCTGCTGGGTAATGCACCAGGGTCCACCTTCCTTCTCAGCCCTGGACTGGACTCGGCCCATCACATGGCACCCAGATCAAATGCTGTCCTGTTTGCTGCCAAGTCACCCTTTGAAGCTAGACCTCAGTGAGCAAGTTATACTTAACTGTTCATTTCCAGAGCCTCCAAGTGTTTCAAGTTGCAGTGGGCTGCAGTGGGCATCCTCACCACCACCACCCCCAGTCCCACCCAGCTCAGCCCCTCCCTCCTTTCTTCTCTGTCTTAGTTACTTGAGTATTGACCAGGACTCTCCCAATAATAAGCACCTTATGTACCTTGTATCTTAAATTCTTCACAACCTCCCATTTTACAGCTGAGCATAGCAGGTCTTAGACCCGGGCAACCTTCTGGGAGTTAACCTGCCCAGAAAGCAAACTCTGATTCTGCAGTTCTGGGTGGGGCCCAAAATTCTGCACGTATGATAAACTTTCAGGGTTGGCCCTTGGGCTACACTTTGAATAGCAAAGCCTAAGGTTATCACACAGCCAAGAGGTATCATGGGTGTGGATTTGGATCAGAAGATACCAGAGGTTGTGCTCCCAACCTTCAGATCTCTTGTTGTGTGTCCCTGGCAGAGGTGCAGTGCATGCATGAGACACAGAAGCAGCTGAGAAGGCTGGTGCATGAGATCGGCCTGGAGCTGAAGACCACTGCTGTCTGCTCCCAAGTACGGCGTACACGTGATGGCTTTTTCACTCTGGACGATGCCCTCCTGAGGACCCAGTGGGACTTACACAGCATCCAGGATGCCATCCAGGCTGCTGCTCCCCGGGTGGCAGCGCAGCTGGAGAAGAGCTTGAGGCCAGGGCATCCAGCAGCTTCCATGTCCAGGCCGGCTCTGGGACTCCAGAGGGCCTAGCTCTGGCTCAGGGCTAGAGAGCTGTTCAGGGCATTGAAAGGCCAGGTGGCTGGCAGGGCAGTGAATGGATAAGATAAGAATTATTGGCAAGCTGGAATTGATAACTGTGCAGAAAGCAAGAGTAGGGGAAACTTTTCTACATATGACATAGAACTCTGAAGTTGTAAGAAAAAAGATCCAACAGATTTGACCCAATTGGGGTCAAAGGAAAAATTTCTTTATGGAGGAAAAGATGATAAACAAATGGTAAGACAGGTAAAAATATGTATGATATGTTTAAGAATGACTATCCAAGGGCACCTGGGTGGCTCAGTCAGTTAAGTGTTTGCCTTTGGCTCAGGTCATGATCTCAGGGTTCTGAGATTGAGCCTGCATGGGGCTCCCTGCTCAGCGGGGAGACTGCTTCTTCCTCTTCTCCTCCCTCCACCCCCGCTCATGTGTGCGCTCACTCTCAAATAAATAAATAAAATCTTTCTTAGAAAAAGAATGAGAATCTGTAATATATAAAGAGCTCTTATAAAACAGTAAGAAAATTGGGCAAATGACATGAATTTGTGTGTGTGTGTGTGTGTGTGTGTGTAAATTCAAATGGCCAATAAACCAGAAATGATGCTTACCCTCTCTAATAATAAAAGACATACAGTAGAAAATCATACGATTTTTCCTGCCTTTCTAAACAATTAATAAAATATCCAGTATGGGTGATGATATGAGAAAATGGGCAACCTGTGCTATTGGTAGGAAGGTGTACAACTTTGTAACCTTTCAGGAATAACTTGGTAGTATGTGTCAAAATTAAAAATACTCTGACTCAGTAGTTACAGTTTCAGGAATCTCTTCTGGCATAAGTTGCAGACAGTTACAGGTACTTAGATTCTCATAGCTGCAATGTAATAGTAACAAATAGGAAACGTCATTACCATCCATCAGTAAAGGACTGGTTAAGTAAACAGGGCATACAGAGTCAAAGACTCTATCCTAGGGGAGCCTGGCTGGCTCAGTCTGTAGAGCATACAACTCTTGATCTTGGGGTTGTAAATTGGGTGTAGGAATTACTTAAATAAAAACGTTCTTTTCCGGCAGCCCTGGTGGCTCAGCGGTTTAGCGCCACTTTGAGCCCAGGGCGTGATCCTGGAGACCCGGGATGGACTCCCACGTCGGGCTCTCTGCTTGGAGCCTGCTTCTCCCTCTGCCTGTGTCTCTGCCTCTCCCTCTCTCCTTGTGTCTCTCATGAATGAATAAAATCTATAAAAAGAAAAGACAAACAGAAAAAAGGAAAGTTCTTTTCCAATACTCAGGAAAATTATCAAAAACCAATTATTTTTTCTGCCAATTTGATTTTCCTAGGCTTTGGACATCTTGATCCCTTGTGGATGGTTTTGTTTTGTTTTGTTTTGTTTTGTTTGTTTGGGCCTGACTCTATCCACGTGGATCTCTTCCCTCTCAATATTATTCCCCTAATAATATTTTAGTCTCTATCCACTAAGTGGAAGTATTCCCACTTAGAACATTTGGGCTAGAAGGAGCAACTTAGCATCTGGCTAAGGTTCCAATTTCGGGGGGATGCCTGGGTGGCTTAGTGGTTGAGCATCTGCCTTTGGCTCAGGTCGTGATCCTGGGGTCCTGGGATCAAGTCCCACATTGGTCTCCCCACAGGCAGCCTGCTTCTGTCTCTGCCTAGGTCTCTGCCTCTCCCTCTGTGTCTCTCATGAATAAATAAAATATTTTTTAAAAAACTGTTCAAAGGTTCAAATCTGGGCCCCAAGGGGAGGCAGTGCATATTTCTCATGCGTGCTGTCACCCTGGGAGAGGAGGCCCCAGCCACTGCAGCCCCCTCACCCTCACAAGGGGGCATTGCACAGTTCAGAGCAGTGCTGAGCAGGTGTGGCTCTGCTGGCTTCTGGCTGCGGGGCCTCAGAAGCTCAGCTTCCTTATACATAACATGAGAATTGTGATCTTGCCTACCTGGTGGGCTTGTAACAAATGAAGTCATGGTGAGGTTCTTGCCCTGGTGCCTGACATGTAAGACTTGCTCTGTGAGTGAGCCGCCTGCTCGCTATGGCTACTTTCTTCTGAACAGTGACCTAAAAGAATTGTCACAGAGTCAGAGGCCTTCTCTCCATCCCTCCTATTTATCTGGCATAAACATCAGCTAGGAATTTGACAAACACACCTCGGCCAGATGATCAAGGTCAACAGCAACAGTGATAAGTTGTGTTGCTGGTAATGTCCTCTTGATAAGATGTAATGAAAATGACACTTTACCTCTGTGGTCTTCTTCCTAGTAATCCATAGCCGCAGTCTTATGAGAAAGACATGGGTCAGGTTCAGGTAATGAGGCATCCTACAAAATACCTGACCAGTACTTCTCAAAACTATCAAGGTCGTTAAAAGCAGTGAAGTCTGAGAAACCACTACAGCCAAGAAGAACCTAAGGAGACATGATGAGTAGATATATTGGGATCCTGGAACAGAAAAAGAGGACTTTAGGTAAAAATAAAAGAAATCTAAATAATTTCTGGGCATTAGTAAATAGTAATGTATCAATATTGGTTTGTTAATTTTTTAAGTTTATTTGAGAAAGAGAATGAGCACAACTGGAGGGGAGGGGCAGAGGGAGAGGCAGACTCCCCACTGAGCAGGGCGCCCAACATAGAATTCGATCCCAGGACCCCAGGATCATGACCCGAACTGAAGGCAGATGCTCAACTGACTGAGCTACCCAGGCACCCTGGTTTGTTTTGTAACAAATACATTACTGTAAAATGTTAATAGTACAATAGTGTGGCAAACTAGTGCTGAATGTATGGGAATTCTCTGTACTATCATCTTGATTTTTCTGCAAACAACTGTTGTAAAAAAAAAAAGTCTACAAAAAAAAAAAAGAAAGAGATCGAGGTGCCAGTTAAGCATCCAACCCTTAATCCAACCCTTACCAAGCTCAGGTAACAGTCACAACGGTCATGAGAGTGAGCCATGTGTCAGGCTCTGCACTGAATGGGGAGTCAGTTTGAGGATTCTCTCTCTCTCCCTCTTCCTCTGCCCCTCCTTAACTCCCCTCAGTTGTGCACTTTCTTTCTCTGGGTGTCAAATAAACAAATCTTAAAAAAAAAAAAAAACTGGAGAGACTTTTGAGAATCCAGATTTTTTTTTTTTTTTTTTTTTTTTGGAGTTGAGAATCCAGATTGATTCTAACCCCAAACTTTGGATTCTGACTTAGTGGATCTGGAGTGAGGCCTGGAAATCTGCATTTTAGCAAGTCCCTAAGAATTCTGATACCAGAAGTGTAAAAAACAGGGGCCCCCAGGAGCCAGCTAAGCATTGTCATTCCCCTCTGGTCTTCAGGAACCACATTAATGGCTACTTGAGGCCCATTTGAGAAGAGAGTAGCCAACAGCCATGAATGACAGGGTATGGTGTGCTAGTTAGTAAGGTTACTCTATCAGAGTATCACAAACCAAGTGGCTTCAACAGTGAAAAGCTATTGTTGGGACGCCTGGGTGGCTCAGCAGTTGAGTGTCTGCCTTCAGTTGATTTTATTGTGGCCTGATCTCAGGATCCTGGATTGAGTCCCACATCGAGCTCCTTGCAGGGAGTCTGCTTTTCCCTCTGCTCTCTCTGTGTGTGTCTCTCATGAATAAATAAATAAAATCTTTTTTTTTAAAGATTTTATTTATCCATTCATGAGTACACAGAGAGAGAGAGAGAGGCAGAGACACAGGCAGAGGGAGAAGCAGGCTCCACGCAGGGAGCCCGATGTGGGACTTGATCCCGGGTCTCCAGGATCACGCCCTGGGCCAAAGGCAGGCACCAAACCGCTGAGCCACCCAGAAATCCCATAAATAAATAAAATCTTAAAAAAAAAAAAAAAAAAAAAAAAGGGAAAGCTATTGTCTTGCAACAGGCCAAACGTAAAAGGCTAGAGATCCAAGATCAGGGTGTCAGCAGGGTCAATTCTTTTTGAGGGATGTGAGGAAGTAAGTGTGCCAAGCTTCTCTCCTGGCTTCTGCTGATTTGCTGACAATTTTTGGTGTTCCTTGGTTTGTAGAAGCATTGCTCAAATCTCTGCCTTCAGGTTCACATGGCTTTTTCCCCCATATACATGCCTGTGTCCAAACTTCCCCTTTCATAAGGACACTGTTCAGATTAGGAACCTGCTGTACTCAGTATTACCTCTTCTTAACTAATTACATCTGTAATGACCCTATTTAAAAAAAAATCAGATTCTGAGGTACTAGGGATTAGGACTTCCATATGAGAATTGTGTAGGGACACAATTTGACCCACAACACATGGTTAGACATTCATGTGGGCTGGCTCAGTGCTCCTCAGAGCACTATTGTCATATGGCCAGAAGATTCCCCCAAGGTCAGGGCATGCTCCATACTCCCCTCCACATCTGCTGCAGATTGCCTGGGGCAAGTGTCATGCTATGGTTAGTCCATGCTCCCTTAGGAGCTCTTCGCTAGGAGTAGTAGGGGTCAGAGCTGCTCACAGACTTCTGTGCCAGCCTGGGGTAGCGGGGAGGGCTCAGGGCCCCAGTGTATCTAGAGGGTGGCGACCCAGAGTCAGGAAATCCAGCTGTCCCCTCCGGGGCCTCTCTCCAGTACTTTACCAAGCATCTCCCCTTCCCTTCCCCAACTAAAAATTTAAACTTTTTACTTAATGACACTGTATATAAGAAGTCTATCTCGATCTCATTCTAGGATTTACAAAATTTGGGTAGTTGGTCTTAGATTACAAAACAAATATGGTGTGCCTGCGGGGCACAGTTGGTAAAGCGTCCAACTCTTTGTTTCAGCTTGGGTTGTGACCTCAGGGTTGTGAAATCAGGCCCCACATCGGGCTCCCCACTCAGAGCGCAGTCTAAGACTCACTCCCTCTGTCCCTTCCCACTGCTTGCTCTTGGGTTCTCTCTCTCTCAAATAAATAAATAAATAAATAAATAAATAAATAAATAAATAAATAAAACAGAAATATATCTCTAGGAGTCTGTTGAGATGAGGACTTTGTCTACCGCATTCAGTAGAGCCACACCATGTGCTCCTAGGATGAGACATGTGTTTGTCAAGGCTCTTCAGAGAAACAGAACCAACAGGAAGTGCATATACAAAGAGAGATTTATTTGAAGAAATTTGATCATGTGGGGCACCTGGTTGGCTAAGTTGGTAGAGTGTGTGATTTTTGATCTCAGAGTAGTGAGGTGGAGCCCCAATTCGGCATAGAGATCCTATAAATAACCAAACAAACAAACAAACTTAAAAATTGTATTTACTGATATTATTGTGGAGCCTGGCAAGTTCAAAATCTTCAGGGTAGGGCAGCAGGCGGCAGGCTGAAGACCAAGGGGAGAGTTGATATTGCAGCTCGAGTCCCAAAAGAGTCCAGAAACAGAATTCCCTTTTTTGTGGGGGATTCAGTTTCAGATTTTTGCTTTTTCTTTTTTCTTCTTTTAAGGCCTGCAATTGATTGAATAAGCCCCACCCACTCTGCAAAGAGTAACCAGATAAATCTACAGATACTAGTGTTTGACTAAGTATCTGAATACTTGCCCCAAACTTCATCACAACAGGATGTATCTCTTTTTCATTTAGGAACACTATGCATACTCCCTATGCAGGCTGAAATGGTCCAAGAGGTGCTGTGGGATTGACCATCTGGGTTTGAATCCCAGCCCTACCTTTCCTCTGTGCATGAACTGAGCCAGTAACTCCACGTGAGTGAGTCTTGTTTTCCTCCATCTGTTGGGTAGAAGTGATGACAATGGTGCCTGTCTCGTGGAGGAATAAGATGAGCCAGGATGAGCCAGATGAGTAAATGCCTCCAGAGAGTTTTCTTTGTGCCAGGCCCTGGGCTAAGAGCAGTAACAGATCTGATCTCATTTAATCCTCAAACAGGCCTAGGGTTTAGGCACTATGGCTATCCCTGTTTTACAGAAAAGGAAACTGAGGGCAAATGACACCTTAAAGACACCCAGCAAGGGAGTTCAGAGCCAGGGATCAGATCTTTGGTGTCCAGAGTGACCATTCCTAACCACTATGCATCCTGCCTCTCTGCTAGAGCTATTGCTGCTTTTGTGCTAGTGGCTTACTAACTAGTCCCAGGCCTGGCACACAGTAGGTGCTTAGTAACTGCGTTTAAGGAATTCAATACCTGTTATGATATTGAGATATAATAAGAAATACAAATTTTGGTCTTCCTCCCCAGCTTCTGGCCAGAGCACCTAAAACCTCTATGATTTCCTAAGTGATAAAGGTGAAAGGAACACCTTTTGGGTTTTGTTTGTGTGTTTGTTTTTTAAAGGTTTTATAATTGGGACGCCTGGGTGGCTCAGTGCTTGAGCATCTGCCTTAGGCTCAGGGCGTGATCCCGGGGTCCTGGGATCAACATAGGTCCAAGCCTATGTCTCTGTCTCTCTCTTTCTGTGTCTCTCATGAATAAATAAATAAAATCTTTTAAAAAATTAAAAAATAAAGATTTTATAATCGCTTCTCAGTTTTTTGGCTAAGATCAAGTTTTTTTTTTTAAGATTATTTATTTATTCATGAGAGAGAGAGAGAGAGAGAGTGGCAGAGACACAGGCAGAGGGAGAAGCAGGCTCCATGCAGGGAGCCTGATGTGACAGGACTCCAGGATCACACGCTGGGCCAAAGGCAGGCGCTAAACCGCTGAGCCACCCAGGGATCCCCTCAAGTGTTTTTTTAATAAAGATTTTATTTACTTATTTGAGAGAGAGTGAGAACACGAGTGGGGGAAAGGCAGAGGGAGAAGGAGAAACAGGTTCCCCACTGAGCAGGGAACCGGATGTGGAGCTCAAACCTAGGACCCTGAGATCATGACCTGAGCTGAAGGCAGATGCTTGACTGTCTGAGCCACCCAGGCAGCCTGAAAAGAACACCTTTTGCTATTCATAATAAGGCCCCACTTCAACCACACCTGCCTACTAATGGGAACTTTGTAAAAAATCCCTAAATGATGTGGTTCAGAGAGTTTCCATGTTAGGGAACACATCTAGGTGCCAGGCAGGTGGTGTACCCGGAGAGGACATGGAAGCTTCGTGCGCCTTCCCACACACCTTGCCCTGTGAGGCCCTTCCATTTGGCAGTTCCTGAGTTGTATGCTTTATAGCAAACTGGTCAATATAAATAAGTGTTTCTCTGGATTTCATGAGCTGTTCAAGCAAATTATGAAACTTGATGAGGGGGTCATGAGAACTCCCGATTTATATCCAGTCGGTCTGCAGTACAGGTGACAACCTAAGACTCATGATGAGCGTCTGAAGTGCAGGCAGTCTTGGGGGATGGAGCCCTGAACCCATGGCTTTGGTATTAACTCCAGTCAGTTAGTATCAGCACTGAGTTACATTGTAGGAAACCAGTCCTTGCCCACCGAGAATTGCTTCATATAGAAACCACCACACATTTGGTGTCAGTAGTATTACATGCAGAGAGGAAACGGGTTTTTCTTTTACTTGTATATGAATTCTGTATGTGTGTGTTGATATGAGTATATGAATAACCCAAATGGTTAATTTTTTAACAAAGTAGAATGATAATATACGTGGTGTGTAACAACTTGCTTCTTTCATGTGTAATGGAGCAGGGCCATTTCTCCCTGTCTGTGCACCAGGTACTGGTGCTCCTTCCTCCAGACCTCATATGGGTGGCCAGAGGTACAGGAAGGCCCCGACCTTCTCCCGCCTTGGGCTGTTCCTGTCTATAGAACACATAGCAGGGCAGCCCGGGTGGCTCAGCGGTTTAACGCCTGCCTTCAGCCCAGGGCGTGACCCTGGAGACCCTGGATCGAGTCCCACCTCGGGCTCCCTGGAGGGAGCCTGCTTCTCTCTCTGCCTGTGTCTCTGCCTCTCTCTCTCTCTTTGTGTGTGTGTCTCTCATGAATACATAAATAAAATCTCTAAAAAAAAAAAAAAAGAGAACACGTTGCTGCCGGCAGGACGGGGGAGCTTTCCCAAAGGCCTGGGTTCCAGCCACTTTATTGAGAATTCAATTAACAGATATTTATTTAGTGCCCACTATTTTCCTGGTCCTGTTGTAGGCACCAGAAACACAGCAGTAAACAAGACAGCCCAAACATCAAGTAGAGATAGGGCAGCTTGAGAAGAGGTCATTAGAATAAAGAGCCAAGGAGGTCAGGAACGGAGCCAGGGAAATTATCTGGAGGAAGAAGCCTTTGAGGCCAAGGGAATAGCCAGTGCGGGTCAAAGAGTATCTGACTTATCAGGGGACAATAGGTCCTACACGGAGATGCAATATCCAGATTGGCTTGACGGCGTCTGAATAAGAATCACCTTGAGGACCTTTGCACCTGATGTGAGTGTCCTGTGTTGTCAGAAAACAGGACCTGGACTTTTTGCTTCATAATCTGCTGGATGGAAGATCCACCTAGGTTTTGTCATCTGTGCATTTTCTCAAACCTTCACAGGGTTAAGAGCCAGGGTGACCAGGATTTGTTCCTTCAGAGGAATCCGGCCCTTCTGGGCCTCTCTTCTGGCACTCACACCAATAACTTCAAAAGAATGTAGAAGCAGGCTGCCCACAATGCCTTCTTGAAAAACTAAGCTGATGCCATCACTGTAAATTACTCCCAGGGCCCAGTGTCCAGCCCTGGGGCCTGGCCATGTTTTGGGATCAGCAAGCCAAGTGATTTGAAAAGAAAAGTGATATTAATAAGAGCAGCTAGCATTGGGGTACCTGGGTTGCTCAGTGGTTTGGCGCCTGCCTTCAGCCCAGGGCATGATCCCCGGGTTCTGGGATCGAGTTCTGCATCAGGCTCCTTGCATGGAGCCTGCTTCTCCCTCTGCCTTTGTCTCTGCCTCTCTCTGTCTGTCAAGAATAAAAAATAAAATAAATAAAAAAAAAAAGCAGCTAGCATTTATTGTGGGCATCTGCCGAGCCGGGCTCTGGGCTGAGAATTTCACATTTACCCTCTCCCATGCTCCCATAATCATCCTGGTATGAAGGATACCATGATTGAAGTGCTTGGGTGACTCAGTCGGTTAGGCATCTCCCTTCAGCTCAGGTCATGATCTCAGGGTCCTGGGATTGAGCCCCATGTTGGGCTCCCTGCTCAGCGGGGAGTCTGCTTCTTCCTCTCCCTCTGCCTGAAGCGCACCCTGCTTGTGCTCTCTCTCCCTGTCAAATAAATAAATAAAATATTTTTTAATAAAATCTTAAAAAAAAATAAAAGATACAAGTGTTTCTTTCTTTTTTTTAAAGATTTTATTTATTTATTCATGAGAGACAGAGAGGCAGAGACACAGAGGGAGAAGCAGGCTCCATGCAGGGAGCCCAACATGGGACTCGATCCCGGGTCTCCAGGATCACACCCTGGGCTGAAGGCAGGCACTAAACCGCTGAGCCACCCGGACTGCCCAACACTTGTATCTTTTAAAAAAGAAAAAAAGATACCATGATTGGGGCGCCTGGGTGGCTCAGTGGGTTACGCCTCCAACTCTTGGTTTCTGCTCAGGTCATGATCTCAGGGTCATTAGACTGAACCCCACATGGGGCTCCACACTTAGCATGGAATCTGCTTGGGATTCTCTCTCCCTCTCTCTCTGCGCCTCCTCGACACATACCTACTCGCTCTCTAAATAAATAAATAAATAAATAAATAAATAAATAAATAAATAAATAAAATCTTTAAAAGAAAAAGAAAGATACCATGATCATCCTCATTTTATGGGTGAGGAAGTTAGCAGGGAGAAACACTCTGCCCAGGAGACAGCATCTATGTCTCAACAGGACCCTGCTGTCTCCCTGACTCCTGAGCAGGTAGTTGCTCCAGAGATCAGCTTAACCTGCATGTCAACTGCCTCTCTGATCTCAGTCACCTGGATCTGTGGATATACTGAGCCTCAGAACCAGCCTCTGCACCAACCCTGCTTTCTTGAGCCACATTCACTGCCCCAGGTAGCCTCTCTTCTTTCTGTTTAGCAGCTCCAGGCTTCCACCTACCACGCCCTCTTCCTGGCCCCACCCTCACACCAAAATTCTCAGGGAATTTGATCCCCATATTATAGGTGGGGAAACTGAGTCGGTACAGGCGAGACAGCCAGTCTAGGGTAGACTCAATATTTGAACTGGATAGTCTGGCTCCAGAGCCTGTGCTCTTTATTTGTTTAAAAAAAATTATTTTTTAAAGATTTTATTTATTTGAGAGAGAGAGACAGAGACAGAAAGAGTCAGAGCAAGCACAAGCCAGGGAGGAGATAGAGAAATGGACTTTGCCGTGAGCGGGGAGCCTGATGCAGGGCCCGATCCTAGGACCCCGAGATCATGACCTGAGCCAAAGGGAGACACTTAACCGACTGAGCCACCCAGGTTTCCCCAGAGCCTGTGCTCTTAATCCTTCTTTAACCATGGCCCCTGTCTTGACCTTGGCCCAACCTAGACCCAACCCAACTGTGCCCTGGATAGGTTTCCAAGTAGATTTTTCCTCCTGAGACTTTGAGCCAGAGGACGTATGCATAACCTAATCTTATCTAAGAGTTGTGGCCCTGTTAGATAGGAAGCAAATGAAAATATATGTTTCTGCATGTAGAAAATTCAGAATAAAGTCAAGTAAGGCTTGGATTTGCTGGATCCAATCCCAAACTGAGGAAACCTGACCAGAGGGTATATGCAAATTTCTGCTGGCTGGAAAAATTAGATAAATGGGACCCAGGTACATGGGCTGTCCCACCACCCCCTTTGGAGTCCTATTGGCACAGAGATAATCAAGAGGACTCAGTGTAGCCCATCATGATCTTGAAATTGCAGGGGACTGGAGAACCCTAACTCACGACCAAACTGTTAGGTCAATATGCAGTCTCATTTAGCTGGGAAAACCACCAAATCCCTGAGGATGATAAAATATTTTCCTTAGGAGGTATCTTTAACCCTGAAAAGGCTAGAACTTAACAGTGATTGTTAAATTGTGCCAAATATGTTAGCAACGTGAGATCTGTCAGTTGAGTTTTCAGTTGCATTATTGAGTTCATTATTTCAAGAAAGAGACTCTAGGGCAGCCCTGGTGGTGCAGCAGTTTAGCGCCGCCTGCAGCCCGGGGTGTGACCTTGGGGATCTGGGATCCAGTCCCGTGTCAGGCTCCCTGCATGGAGCCTGCTTCTCCCTCTGCCTGTGTCTCTGCCTCTCTGTTTGTGTCTCTATGAATAAATAAATAAAATCTTAAAAAATAATAATAATAAATTTAAAAAAAGAAACTATTCTTCAAGAATGTGCAACAGCATGCACTTACTATGCATAAGATGTGTTCTTAAAAATACCAGCATCCTCATCAACAAACCTACAGGCCTTTGCATTTGTCAGTTGCCTGCCTGGGTGCAGCCCTGCCCCATGTGTTGGGGCGGGCCTTTGGTGGTAGAAGGTCCAGGGTGTGAACTCCAACTCACACTGGGTATTTTGACCTCTGTGAAGCCAGTCCACCCACAATAAAAATGGGGATTCATTCAGTCTTTCCCCCATGTACTTCTGTGGGCCAGCCACCACTCTAGCACTAGTGCTGGTGTCAAAGAACCAGCAAACAGCAGCAAGTGTACATGGTGAGAGGAGCAGGTGGGGAAATAATGGGAGAAATGAGTGATTGAAAGGAACCAGGCAGGGGTGCCAGGGTGACTCAGTTGGTTAAGCGTCCACCTTAAACTCAGGTCATGATCTCAGGGTCCTGGGATTGAGCCCTGTGCCTAGTAGGGCTCCTGGCTCAGTGGGGGGTCTGCTTCTCCCTCTGCCCCCACCATGCTTGCACAGCATGCATGTGCTCGCTCTCTCTCTCTGAAATAAATAAATAAATAAATAAATATTCAATTTTATTTATTTATTTATGATAGTCACACACAGAGAGAGAGAGAGAGAGGCAGAGACATAGGCAGAGGGAGAAGTAGGCTCCATGCACCGGGAGCCCGACGTGGGATTCGATCCAGGGTCTCCAGGATCGCGCCCTGGGCCAAAGGCAGGCACCAAACCGCTGCGCCACCCAGGGATCCCATAAATAAATAATCTTAAAAAAATAAAATCAATGAGCAGAAATCTGTTCCATTTCTGTACATTAATAACAAAGCAGCAGTAAAAGAAATCGAAATCGATCCCATTATAAAACAATAAGATACCTAGGAATAAACCTAACTAAAGATGTAAAGATCTGTACTCTGAAAACTATAGAACCCCTAAGAAAGAAATTGAAGAGGACACACAATTCCATGCTTATGGATTGGAAGAACAAACATTGTTAAAATGTCCATATTAATCCCAAAGTAATCTACACATTTAATGTAATCCCTATCAAAATACCACCAGCGTTCTTCACAGAGCTAGCACAAACCTAAAATTAGTATAGAGCCACAAAAGACCCCAAATAGCCAAAGCAATCTTGAAAAAGAGAATCAGGCTGGTGGCATCACAATTCTGGATTTCAAGGTATATCACAAAGCTGTAGTCATGAAGACCGTGTAGTATTGGCACAAAAACAGACACATAGATCAATGGAACAGAATAGAGAACCCAGAAATGGACTCTTAACTATATGGTCAAGTAATCTTCGACAAAGCAAGAAAGAATATCCACTGGAAAAAAGACAGTCTCTTCAACAAATGATGTTGGGAAATTGGACAGCCACATGCAGGAAAATGAAACTGGACCACTTTCTTACACCATACACAAAAATAAATTCAAGATGGATGAAAGACCGAAATGTGAGACAGGAATCCATCAAAGCCCTACACGAGAACACAGGCAGTGACCTCTTTGACCTCGGCCATGGCAACTTCTTACTAGACACAGTGCCAGAGGCAAGGAAAACAAAAGCAAAAATGAACTATTGGGTCTTCGTCAAGATTAAAAGCTTCTGCACAGTGAAGGAAACAATTAAAAAAACTAAAAGGCAGCCTATGGAATAGGAGAAGATATCTGCAAATGACATATCTGATAAGGGGTTAGTATCCAAAATCTATAAAGAACTTACCAAACCCAACACCCCAAAAGCAAATAATCAAGTTTAAAAATGGGCAGAAGACATGAATAGACATTTTTCCGAAGAAGACATCCAGATGGCTAACAGACAAATGAAAAGATGCTTAATTAACATCACTCATCATCAGGGAAATACAAATCCAAACCACAATGAGATACCATCTCACACCTGTCAGAATGGCTAAAATTAACAACACAAGAAACAATAGGTGTTGGTGAGGGTCTGGAGAAAGGGGAACTCTCTCACATTGTTGGTGGGAATGCAAACTGGTGCAGCCATTCTGGAAAACAGTGTGGAGGTTCCTCAAAAAGTTAAAAATAGGGATGCCTGGTGGCTCAGCGAATGAGCGTCTGCCTTTGGTTCAGGGCATGATCCCAGAGTCCCAGGATCAGGCTCCTCGCATGAAGCCTGCTTCTCCCTCTGCCTATGTCTCTGCCTCTCTCTGTGTGTCTCTCATGAATAAATAAATAAATACAATCTTTAAAAAAAAAGTTAAAAATAGAACTGCTCTACGATTCAGCAATTGCACTGCTGGGTATTCACCCAAAGGATACAAAAAGACAGATTCGAAGGGATACATGCACCCTGACGTCTATAGCAGCATTATCAAAAATAGCCAAACTATGAAGAAAGCCCAAGTGTCTATCAACTGATGAAAGATAAAGAAAATGTGGCATACACACACACACACACACACACACACTGAAATATATATTGTATATATATGTATAATGGAATTTTGTGTACACATATATATACACACACACAATGGAATATATATAATATATATAATATATACACACACATATATACACAATGGAATATATATAGTATACACACATACACAATGGAATATTATTAAGCCATCAAAAAGAATGAAATCTTGCCATTCATCATGTTGTAGATGGAGCTAGAGTGTATTATGCTAAGTGAAATAAGTCAGAGAAAGAGAAATACCATATGACTTCACTTATGTGGAATTTAAGAAAGAAAACAGATGGAAATATGGGGAAGGCAAAAAAATAGGAGAGAGGAAAACAAGGCATAAGTGACTTTTTAAAAAAAGATTTTATTTATCTATTCATGAGAGACACACACAGAGAGAGAGAGAGAGGCAGAGACACAGGCAGAGGGAGAAGCAGGCTCCATGCAAGGAGCCTGATGCAGAACTCGATCCCAGAACCCGGGGATCATGCCCTGGGCTGAAGGCAGGCGCTAAACCACTGAGCCACCCAGGGGTCCCCCCATAAGTGACTTTTTTTTTTTTAGAAGATTTTATTTATTTATTCATGAGAGACACACACACACACAGAGATGCAGAGACACAGGCAGAGGGAGAAGCAGGCTCCATGCAGGGAGCCTGATGTGGGACTCGATCCCCAGTCTCCAGGATCACAGCTTGGGAGGCAGGCGGCGCTAAACCGCTGTGCCACCGGGGCTGCCCCCATAAGTGACTTTTTAAAAAAGATTTTATTTATTTCTGAGAGACACAGAGAGAGTCAGAGACATTGGCAGAAGGAGAAGCAGGCTCCCTGCTGGGTGCCCGATGTTGGACTCAATCCCAGGACCCTGGGATCACAACCCAAGCTGAAGGCAGATGCTCAACCACTGATCCATCCAGGTGTCCCCATAAGTGACTCTTAATGATAGAGAACAAACCGAAGGTCTGAGGAGGGAGGTGGGTGGGGGATGTGCTAGATGGGGGTTGGGTATTAAGGAGAGCACTTGTGATGAGCACTGGTTGTTTTTTTTTTTTTTAATTTTTATTTATTATTTATGATAGTCACACACACACAGAGAGAGAGAGAGAGAGAGGCAGAGACACAGGCAGAGGGAGAAGCAGGCTCCATGCACTGGGAGCCCGACGTGGGATTCGATCCCGGGTCTCCAGGATCGCGCCCTGGGCCAAAGGCAGGCGCCAAACCGCTGCGCCACCCAGGGATCCCCGAGCACTGGTTGTTATATGTAGATAATGAATCAGTGAAGTCTACTCCAGAAACCAATATTGCACTATATATTCACTTAAAATTTTAAAAACCCCAAAATACAAAATTGGAGCCAGTCTTCTCAAACCCTGCTGCTGATTTATCAATTACATTTATGTGGCATTCTAAAACATTTCAACAATCTTCATAGCATCTTCACCAAAAGTAGATTCCATCTCAAGAAATCACTTTCTTTGCTCATTCGTAAGAAGCACCTCCTCATCTGTTCAAGTTTTATCATGACATTGCAGCAAGTCAGTCCCATTTTTCAGTCTTCACTTCTAATTGTTGTTCCCTTGCTATTCCCACCTCATCTGCAGTGGCTTCCTCCACTATAGTTTTGACCCCTCAACGCCATCCATGAGGGTTGGAATCAACTTCTTCCAAATTCCCATTAATGTTCATATTTCGACTTCTTCCCATGAATCACAAATGTTCTTTTTTCTCCTCCCTAAGGAACATAAAGATTTTTTTTTAAGATTTTATTTATTTATTCATGAGAATACACAGAGAGGGGGGAGAGAGAGAGAGAGAGAGAGTCTGAGACACAGGCATAGGGAGAAGCAGGCTCCATGTAGGGAGCCCGACGTGGGACTGGATCCAGGGTCTCCAGGATCACGCTCTGGGCTGTAGGCGGCGCTAAACCGCTGCACCACCCGGGCTGCCCCATAAAGATGTTTTTATTTAAACTTTTCCGGAGCACAGAGAAAAAAAGGAAATTATCCCAAATATATATTTTTTCAGTTTCTTTTTTTTTTTTTTTTAAAGATTTTATTTATTTATTCATAGAGACACAGCTAGAGAGAGAGACAGAGACACAGGCAGAGGGAGAAGCAGGCTCCATGCAGGGAGCCCGATGTGGGACTCGATCCCGGGGTCTCCAGGATCACACCCTGGGCTGCAGGCGGCGCTAAACCGCTGCGCCACTGGGGCTGCCCATTTTTTCAGTTTCGTTGCATAAATGTCCTTAATAAAACCTTTCCAGAAGGTTTTCAATTTATTTTGTCCAGATCCATTAGAGGAATCATAATCTATGACAGCTATAGTGTTATAAAATATTTTTCTTTTTTTTCTTTTTCTACTTCTTTTTTTTTTTTAAGATTTTCTTTATTTATTCATGAGAGACAGAGAGAGAGAGAGACAGAGAGAGAGAGAGGCAGAGACTCAGGCAGAGTGAGAAGCAGGCTCCATGTAGGGAGCCCGATGTGGGACTCCATCCCGGGATTCCAGGATTATGCCCTGGGCCAAAGGCAGGCGCCCAACCACTGAGCCACCCAGGTGTCCCAACACACACATTTATCAATTAAGTTCTCTATCTTATATGGGCAAGGCTCATGGTGCCCCAAAACAACTACAACAGTACCATCAAAAATCCCTGATCACAGATCACCATGACAAACAATAATAGTGAAAAATTTGAAATATTGCAAGAATTACCAAAGTGTGACACAGAGACAAAAAGTGAGCAAATGCTATTGGAAAAAGGGTGCCACAAACCTTCAATTTACAGGGATCCCTGGGTGGCGCAGCGGTTTGGCGCCTGCCTTTGGCCCAGGGCGCGATCCTGGAGACCCGGGATCGAATCCCACGTCGGGCTTCCGATGCATGGAGCCTGCTTCTCTCTCTGTGTCTCTGCCCCTCTCTCTCTCTCTCTGTGACTATCATGAATAAATAAATAAAATCTTAAAAAAAAAAAAAAAAAAAAAAAAAAAAACCTTCAATTTACAGAAAACACAATATCTGCAAAGTACAATAAAGTGATATGAGATGCCACGAGGTATGCCTGTACTTGTGCACCAGACCCCCTACCTTCTCTCCTCACCCAAGGTCATCAGCCCCCATTCTCCCTCTCTTGTGCTTCATGATTTCCTCTTTTTCTTTTTCTTTTTTTTAAGATTTTATTTATTTATTCATGCGAGACAAAGAGAAAGAGAGAGAGAGAGGCAGAGACACAGGCAGAGGGAGAAGCAGGCTCCATGCAGGGAGCCCGATGTGGGACTTGATCCCGGGACTCTAGGATCAGGTCCTGGGCTGAAAGCGGGGACTCAACTGCTGAGCCACCCAGGGATTCCCCCCAGATTTCCTCTATTTCACTTGATCATTTCCATCGGCACACAAACATGCTGCTCTATCTCCTCTTAAAGACAAACAAGCAAAAGAGACAACAGCAGTTCCTCTAAAAATTAAACCTAGAATTATCATAGGATTCTGCAGTTTCACTTCTGGACATACACCCTAAAGACTTGAAAGCAAAGATGCAAACAGATATTTGCACACCCATGTATGTCACAGCATACACAGGCAGCCAAAATGGAAACAAAGCATGTGTCTACGGAAGGGTGAGGACACAAACAAAATGTGGTCCATCCACACAATGAAATATTATTCAAGCATTAGAAAGGAAGGCAGTTCTGGCACCTGCTACAACATAACTGAACCTTGAGGATTATGCTAATTGACATAAGCTTCTGGAAGACAAACACTATATGATTCCACTTGTTTTCAGTCCCCAGAGTCATGGAGTTCACAGAGCCAGAGAAGAGCACAGTGGTGCCAGGGGCGACGGGGTGGGGGTGGATGGGGAGTTAGCGTTTAAGGGGGACAGAATTTCAGTTTTGCAAGAGGAGAGCTCTGGAGATGAATCGTGGTGGTGGTTGCAAACAGTACAATGCCACTGAACTACACATAAAAAAGTGTTAAAATAGTCAATTTTATGTATATTTTACACCTCTCCCCAAATTCCCAAACAGAAAAACAAACATTAATTCTTGACCTCATGTCTTCTTTCTCCAGTTACTTGGTTTCTTTAAGAGCAAACTCCTGGAAAGAGTGCCGTCTCTGGTGATTGTCCCCAGTTCTCATCCTGTGCCCCCCAGAGTCCCTCTAATCAGACTTTTGGTCTCCACTGCTCTTGAGAAATTGCTCTTGCCAAGGTCACAGTGAGCTCCTGGCTACACACATCAGCTTCAGGGGCCTTCCCCTGAGCTTCCTCCTCCCTCCCTGGTTCCCTTTTTGCTTTTTTTTGGCTGGATCCCCCTCCCCTGAACTCTCCTCATTGGTGCCCCCAACCTCCTTCCAGCTTTTTTCTTGGCCCACAGCCTCCTAGGTGATGTCCCTCAGCAATCACATGGCTGTCTAAACCAGGGGATGCAACAGGGTGGGTGCGCCCATTTATGTGTCTTGCCTGACCTTCCCAGGAGTTCCATCCCCAAATACCTGTTGTCCCGCCTCTTGGCCTCTCAAACCTCACAGAGCCCAAACCCAGCTCCTTATCTTCCCAGACTTCCTCATTCCAGGGAGTACAACTCCACCCTTCCAGTCACTGGGCCCAGATCCCAGCAGGCCCCCTTTCCCACACACCCCATACTTCATTCATTAGCAAATGCAGCTGGCTGTGCCTTCAACATGCTGTTGTTTCCAGAATCTGAGCACTTAGAGCCATTTCACTTAGGTCCACTCTTATAACCCTTCCACCTAGTGGAGAGAGGGATTTTGTAAAAATGCAGGTTAGGAGCACCTGGGTGGCTCAGTAGTTGAGCAGTTGAGCGTTTGCCTTTGGCTCAGGTCATGATCCTGGGGTCCTGGGATCTAGCCCTGCATCGGGCTCCCCAAGGAGCCTACTTCTCCCTGTGCCTATTTCTCTGCCTCTATGTGTCTCTCATGAATAAATAAATAAAATCTTTTTAAAAAATGCAAGTTAGTCTTATTTTTCTGCTCAGAGCTTTTCCCTGCTCACCCAGAACAGAAGCCAAAAAGTCCTGACAGTGGTAGCTTCTAAGGCCTTCACTCTCTGCTCCCCACCCCTGTCCCTGCCCCTTTGCATTGTTTGCCTTGCTGAGTTCACACTGGCTTCTCCACTGTTCCTCAAACCCTCCTGTCTCAGGGTCTTCTCCACTTGCTGGTCCCCGTGGGCGTCCACAGGGTACCCCCTCTCCCTTCCTGTGGGTCTCCACTCCACTGACACCTTCCTGCCCTGTTCATAAAACTGCCCCAGAAGTCCGGCTGGCTCAGTGGGCAGAACAGGTGACTCTTGATCTCAGAGTTGTGTAAGCCCCACATTGGGTGTAGAGATTATTTAAAAATTAACAATTTTAGGGGCACCTAAGTGGCTTAATTGGTTAAGGGGCCAGTCTTGATTTTGGCTCAGATCATGATCTCAGGGTGCTGGGATTGAGCCCATCGTTGAGCTCTGCATTCAGCAGGGGCAGAAGTGGAGGGGGCTGTCTGTTCAAGGATCCTCTCTCCCCTGCCCTCCCCCTGATCTCTCTCTCTCTCTCTGAAATAAATGTCTTTTTTTTATTTTTATTTTTTAAAGATTTTATTTGTGCATGAGAGACACACAGAGAGAGGCAGAGACATAGGCAGAGGGAGAAGCAGGCTCCCTGCAGGCAGTCCGATGCAGGACTTGATCCCCAGACTTTGGGATCACGCCCTGAGCCAAAAGCAGACGCTCAATCGCTGAGCCACCTAGGCGTCCCCCCCCCCATTTTTTTTTTAATAAACATTTGGGACACCGAGGTGGTTCAGTGGTTGAGTGGCTGCCTTCGGCTCAGGGGTCCTGGGTCCTGGGTTCGAGTCCCACACTGGGCTCCCTGTGAGGACTCTGCTTCTCCCTCTGTCTATGTCTCTGTCTCTCTCTGTGTCTCTTGTGAATAATAAAAACAACAACAACAACAACAACAACAACAACAACAAAACAACAAAAACCTGCCCCAGAATAGGCCCCTTCCTGGGCTCAGGACCTAAATTCGAATTCATTCAATATGTCTTTGGGGGAGGAGGGGAAGGAGACCCAAATATTATAAACTTTAGGTCCCATCTATTTTCCCTGATTTATTCTTCTCCCTGGTACTTATCACCATCTGAAAGGATGGTTTGTCTTTTATTTGCTTTATTGTCTTCTCCCAGCCTTAAAATGTAAGCTCCACAAGGGCTGGAATATTTGCTTTCCTACTATTTCCTACTATTTCCTACTATTGCATCCCCAGAGTTTAGAGCAGTGCCTGAAAAAATTCTTGTTGAATGACTGAAGGTATGAATGAATGAATATTCATGCCGAGATAACCAAGGCTTTCAAGGTAAGAGTTTTCTCTTACAGCCCCCCCCCCACAGCCCTCTCCCTTTTCCCCTCTCTCTTCAGGGTGCTCCCTCTCTTATTCCTTCCTGTCCAGACCTCTTCTCCCCACCCCTCCCCAGATTTCGCTGCCCCAGATTGCAGCCTCATTAAAGGTCCCACTTTGAGTTAGAAGGACCCTGCATTCCTGGGGACCAGTAATATACTTAGGATACACAAATGTATTATCATAGTAATGAGCTGACAAAATGGCCAATGTCTTTAGAGTCATTAAACCCACCTTTACAGCTATGATCACTTGTGAAGTGGCCACAGCAGGTTTTATTTTACCTCCATTATAGGTGAGGAGACATAGACCTGGCAAAGTTCCTGCCAACCCAGCCTCCTGCATCTGTCTATATAGTAAGGCCTGCTGAGCTTCCTCTGTTTGGCCACAGATCAAAAAGCAAACAAAAAACCACTTCCAGCACCGTATCAACAACATCTCAATCTCTTCTGCAATATCTTGTCAGTCCTTAAAGAACCCCCTCCTTTGAGCACTGTAGCAAGAAGGGTGGGACGCTGGAGATGATGGACTGGATAGCAGGAGGGACTCACATTAGTCACAGGAGAGAAGTTCCCGTCTGGAGGTGGAGGGGGGAGGTTGACTTCCAGAGACAAGCATCAGGTGGGTGGCCAGGGTGTGACGGCATGGTGGCTGGGCTGTCTAGGGGCGCCTTCCAGCCCCCTTGTGCTCTGCAATGCAGCCCATGGTCAAAGCGACTCCCCACCAAGTGCTCTTTCACGTGGTCCCTGCTGCCAACCCCTATAGGCACTTCTTCAGCCCCTGATAAGTCAGAAGCAAGAGCCCTAAGATGGCAAGACAGGCAGAGCTGCTCCCTGGGAAACCAGCCCGGCAGGTCTGCTGGTGCCAGGGTGGAGGGTGGGGCTGCAGGTCAGCTCTAGGCAAGTCACAGAGCTAACAAACATGGGGATCTGTGAGAGGGCCAGATAAAACCTCACCTTAGCTGGAGCTGGATCTGGCTCTTCAGGGCCAGGGACTCTAGATGGGTTTGAATGTGGCTGTTTGGAGGCAGGGTTTGAGCGTACTTTATTATTGTGGGTTAGAAGCAATTTCACCAACCAGCAAGGAACACTTACCAGAGAGGTCATATACCATGAACATCTGGGAAACTTGTTTAAAAAGTACAGGCCTGCCCCAGGCCTACAAAATCAGAATCCCTAGGGTGGAGTTAGAGACCAAAATCTTTATTTTTAAAAGCCCTTTCAGGTAATTGTGATAATCAAAGGTTTGGAAATTATTACCTGGACTTTAAAGAGCACGTTTTTGGAAACTTCTCCTCTGGGTCTACTGGTTACCTGTGTTACCTTGGGAAAGTGACTTAACCTCTCTGAGTTTCATTAGCCTCATCTGGAAAATGGAAATAAGTGAATACCTCTTAGGAATCTGTGCAAACACATGCAATAGTCATGCCAAGCACAAGGGTCACTGGGAATAGAGCAAAGCTTCCTGCTCAGAGGAATTAGGAGAGAGGGGGGCGAGGCTAAGGCCAAGGCCAAGGTGGTTCATTTTTGGCCACTGGCCTGGCCTCAAGAGCAGGGCTTGGGCAGATACAACTTATAAGAAGCACAGCAGAGATTTGTGGTTAAGAACTTGAGCTTAAGGGCTCAGAGATTTCTGGGTTCAAGTTCTAACTCCTCCTTTTATGAATGCATGACTTTGGGTGAGAGATTCACGGGAGGCTGGGAATCTGCTGGGGAGGCAGAATAGTATCCTGTTGGCTGGGTTCTGGGGTCCCACAGCACAGCTGCTAATTGGACCTGTGACCTGGAGCAGGCTACTCCACCCTGTGACCTGCAGTTTGGAAATGGGGAGACTCCACCTAACGTGCTCTGTGGTTGGGAGGTGCCAATGGGATAGTGCCTGTGACATGCTTGTCTCACTGCCTGACTGCCATGTTTCGTAAAGGGTAGCTGTTACCACCATCAACCCCTTGTCTGGGGAAACCTCCAGCGTGTGACTGGTTTGAGTGTGTGGTTGTCACCTTTCACCTCATTTTCAGTCCCTGTCCACCTGACACAGAGCTTTCATCACAATGCCCCCAGGGCGTCGGGGTTGGGGGCCTGTGGGCACCCTTCTCCCACCGTAGTGGGGCCCTGGACCCCTGGCCTTCCTCACCTCTCCCTCCCCAAAGTGTCCACTTCTGAGAAGAGCTCAAGTGGGGTGCTATTTGGTGACATTGTCTCTGTGAGGGCAGGCTGTCCAGAAATTAACCTTTCAATCCCCAGAGATGATGGGAATACAGGCTGTGTTGTGTTAGTGCTGTAGGTGCTGCATGATAAATATTTCCGAGTAAGGTTTACACTAGATGTGCTCAAACAACCTAGGTCTATGTCAGAGGAACCCTTGGCGGCCAAGGAGGCACACCCTGAGCACCTGTCACTGTCCACATCTCACAACCGGTTGGCTTCTTACCATCTGTGGTGGGAGCTGGGGTCACTCCGGCCTCCTGGAAGGGGTGCTGCCAGAGAGAACCCCACTTCTGTGTGGGGTGTGTTGAGGATCTGGTCTCTAGCCAGTGGCTCAGCAGGCCCAGACCATCTCACCAAGGCCTTCCTAGGGATTGCTACCTCCCAACCCCCCCACCCCCAAGTTTGGGAGCATCTCTGGGCAGACACTGCCCCCTTGAGGCCTCCGCCTGCCATGATACTGGGCTGAGCTGACGCCACATAAAAAGACATGGATCCAGATGATGCTTTCCTTTCCAGGGTCGTCCTTGGTCTCTGGAGTTCTGGACAGTGTATTCTTCTCAGCCTGAGAACCTGGAATCTGCCCTACTGCCATTTGTTGCCTTCCAGAAGGAACGCAACTCGGAGCAACTGCCAGGACAAAGTACATATAGACACAAGAGGTCTTGGGACTCTAGGCTTTCTGTAATTTGTAAAGAGGCGAGGGTCCAGGGAAAAATGATTTCTAGTAATATTTAGAATTAAGGTTAAGGATACGTTTTTTAATTTTTCTTTTAAAAAAAGATTTTTTTTATTTATTTATTTATTTTTTTTTTTTTGAGAGAGAGAGAGAGAGAGAAGGAGCTGGCGGAGGGGCAGAGGGAGAGGGAGAAGCAGACCCCCTGTTGAGCAGGGAGCCTGATGACGTGGGACTCCTTCCCAGGACCCTGAGGTCATGACCTGAGCAGAAGGCAGACGCTTAACAGCGTGAGCCAGCCAGATGCCCCTGAGGATAAGTTTAGAATCAAGCAAAAATAAGTAGTAGAGAGTTAAGGGTAAAGGGGAGGAATAAAACAAAGCAAAGAAAGGATTAATTACAGGAAGGTCTGGATTACTTGGCTGGACTGAGAACAGAGAGACTCAGCAGGTGGAGGTGTGGGGATGTGGGTTCTTTGGCTGAACCACCCAGTATGATAGCATTGCTGTTGCAGAGAAAAACATGAGAAAAGAAAAAACACCAAGAATCCTTCCACATTGAATAAGCATTATTACAATTGTGGTGCATTCCCTGTTGTTTTTTCCTATGTGTCTTCTTTTATTTTTATTTTTATTTTTTTTAGGGAAGGAGAGGGAGAGAGTCTTAAGCACGATCCTCACTGGAAAGCCCAACACAGGGCTCAATCTCAGGGCTCTGAGATCATGACCTGACCTGAAATCAAGAGTCAGATTCTTAAGTGACTGAGCCACTCGGGCGCCCCTTATTTTCATTTTCTTAAAGTTTTATTTATTTAAATCATCTTTATACTCCATGTGGGGCTCAAACTCGTGACTCTGAGATCAAGATCAAGAGTTGTGTGCTGAGCCAGCCAGGTTGCCCCCTATGTGTCTTCTTTTAATGTCTTCATTGGAGTTAATGTCCTTATTGGGTTTTTTCACTTCATAAGAATTAAATCATAAACCATGTGAATTACAGAAAATAAAAACTGTATCCATCTCCCTGCAAAAAAAGATCAGCCCCAAACGCAGAGCTGGGGTCCGACTGTGTCTGGGACAGAGTCCCATCTGTACCAAGAGTCCGACTAAATAGTCAGCAAATCATCTCTAATTGCTGTCCAAGCCGACTGAGTCCTCAGCGCCCGTCCTGGGCCCGCTAAGATCTCGGCTTGGGGCCTCTGTCAATGTCATTTCCCCTGCTGGAATCCTGGCCCACATTCTTGTCTGGCTGACTCCCAGTACAAGCATGAGTGTCTCTACCCCAGGACATTCCCCCAGTGTCCCAAAATGGTTAGGTGCTGCTCACATATGCTCCTGTAACCCATAACAGCCTTTGACCAAACTATTGTCATCATTTCTTAGATCCCTGACTTCTGCTGGCAGGCGAACACTGTGTGGCAGAGACCCAGAGGCCATGGCTCGACAGCTCCTGGCACTGAGAGACTCAGCATGGACAGAGCAAGGCGAGTCAGCTGTCTGTGTGGAGAAAACTCCTCCTGGGGGCTCCCCCAACCCTGAGCCTGGCTGCTTACCTCTCCTCCTCTTCCTCCTCCACTGGAAGATGATGTTGGTTGCCCAGGAAGCTGAAAGGGAAAGGTCAGGTGAGGTGACAGCTGTGTAGTATCTCACATGTGAGAGGCTCAGAAAGCCTGTCCCAGTCCTGCATCCATATCCAGTTAGATCCAGCAGCCCTCTCTCATGACCTAAAAGGATGGGATCAGGGTCGCATTCAATTAGGCAAATACTGAGTATGTGTGAGGTGCAGGTGGCAAAGGTATCACTAGAGATGAATCTGACAATCTTGTCCTCAGAGGGCACCCAGTCTGGGAAGAAATCCCAAGAAGGCCTCATGGTGTAGGGTTCAGGTTGGAAGGCCAGGGTCTAGAGCCAGACAGACCTGACCTCTTGTTCCCACTTGGCCACTGTGTGACTTTGACAGATTGCTTCCCCTCACTGAGCCTGTCTCCTCTTCTACAGAAGGAGGATGATGATAGAACCTATGTGGTTAGGTGGTTGTGAAAACCTTGGACATGGGCACATGGGTGGCTTAGTGGTTGAGTGTCTGTCTGCCTTTGGCTCAGGTCACGCTTCTCCCTCTGCCTATGTTTCTGCCTCTCTCTGTGTGTCTCTCATGAATAAATCTTAAAAAAAAAAGAAAAAAGAAAACTCGTAGACATTAGGATGCAAAAGTATAGGAAATGGTGAGAAGTGCCCCCAAATGAGAATGCACTCTGGCTCTCATAGTCAACAAAGGCATACAGATACAACCAAGTACGTGACATCTGGAATGGGCCGGAGTGTGTACATGGGTCAGGCTAGCCCCTGAGGAGCACGAATGGGGCACTGGGTCCTGTGCGGCTGTCCAAGTCCTGGAAGCATGCTTCGGAGCTAGGCCCTTGGGGCTCAGATGGCAGCGAGTCCCCACCAAATATTCATATGCTCACCCTCATTTTCCGGTCCCAGCCTTCCTTAGTGGGTTTGGGCCATGTGGCTAGTTCTGGACAACTGTCTGTGAGCAGGAGTGAAGGCTGCTCATTGGGCCAAGTCAATTCAGACTTGATGTGTCTTCTCCTTTTCTCTTCTCCATGCCTTGGATTCCAGCAGTGAAGCCCTACGATGCAGGGGGGCTACCAGATCCTCATCAGACTTGCAGATTCGAGGGTTGTTTGTTGAGGCAGCTAATGCTAACTGCCACACTGCATACAGTACTACTGTTATTTCTGCTTATAGAGGCCAAGTCAGTGGCCTGTGGTCACACAGCTCATAAATGGACAGAGCTGGAACCCACACCCAGGCCTGACTCACACGGCCAGTTTTTAAAAACCATGCTTACTTCACCTCATGACGGCCTGTTGTGAAGCGCTGCTATCACACCTAAGATTTTAAGATGTCCAGCAGGGACAGCCGGATGAGCAGCTGGGACAGTCAGAACACTTTTTTTTTTTTTTTTAAATTTATGATAGACACAGAGAGAGAGAGAGAGGCAGAGACACAGGCAGAGGGAGAAGCAGGCTCCATGCACCAGGAGCCCGACGTGGAATTCGATCCCGGGTCTCCAGGATCGCGCCCTGGGCCAAAGGCAGGCACCAAACCGCTGCGCCACCCAGGGATCCCCAGTCAGAACACTTGGCTGGCTCAGTGTGAAATCCTGCCCCCTGGGTTGCACTGAGCACTTGCAGCACCAGTTTCACTTCTGCCAGTGCTGGTGGTTCAGAAGCAACACACAAGGGAGTCCCTTGCTTGGTGGAAGACTGCAGCCGGGGACTGGGGCCCTCATTATGCAGATGGATGCACAAGGGAAGAATTCCTTCTGTGCCACTGTTTCATACTAGGCTCCTACCCGCTTGTCCCTCAATCCAGAAAGGCAGCAATGCAAACCATAAGCTTCAGAATTAGACTTATGCTTGAATCCCTGCTCTGCCACTTACTGGCTGTGTGACCGTGGGTAAGTCACTTTGCTTCTCTGAGCCTCCACCTCCCCATCTGGGGATGGGGACAGCAATACTCATTCCTCACAGGATGGACTCGGGCATTAGAGAGAACAGATATAAGGTTCTCAGCACAGTGCTTGTACATGTTGGCTTGTTATGATCCAAGGGGGGCTGGCTCTCTTTCTCCCGGGGAAAATCAGGGGGCTATCGGAGGAGAGGGACTCCATGTACAGATTCACACCAAGATTGCTTGTATGTTTATTTACAAACGGCAGACATACACACATGTACCTATCACCAGAACATTTCAGGAAATGTGGAGCAGGTAATAGTGCTTCCACACCATCTGCCTCTTCTCCAGGCTCCCTCCTGACTCAGATTGAATTCTCTAGAAAACGGCTTCTGAAACTTTCTCACTGGGAAGCCTGTGGGTGTGCTGGCTGGGCTCTCACTGCCTTTCATGTTCAAATCCACCTGTCCCATCAGGCTGTGGACAAAGGACTGTGAGCCTTGGTTCAGTCGTTCATTTCCAGGCCAAATTCTGGATACAACTCTTTGGTGGTGACACCTCGGATCATGGCTGAAAGAAAAGAAGGAAGAAGGGATGCACATCCTGAGGAGGAAAGGGGGAGACGGGCCAAAGGCCTGACACCTACCCAGGACCCACTCCTGAACCTTCTTTCTGCTCCCATAGTTGGTTGAGATACCCTCCTGCTATTCTCTCCAGACTTCACAACCATGGGCCCTGCTGGGCCACCCCAAACTAGACTCACTGAACCCTCACCCCACTTTGCAGAGGAGTCAAACAAAGCTCCCCTGGACTCCACACAGAGCAGCTAGAGCCACCTGCTGAAAATGTAAATTTATATTTACACTGTACCTGAGGACTGCTGAAAACCCTCAGTCTTTAGCCTGGCCCATGGGCCATGCCCTGGCCATTTGGTGATGCCATTCCTCCTCCTCCCTCAAAGACTCTTTCTTCCTCCCAAGGGAAGGGATGGCCTCCCAAGAGAAGGGTTTCCTGAGAGGCCTTCCCTGACGACCTTAGCTCATTCCTAACTGCCACCCTGTTTATACCTCAATATTCTTCTCCATCTTTGTTTCTATCATAGCACTTGGCACATTTTATAATTCCTCTGCTTATGTTCCTTTACTCATTGACCACCTCCCTCCCCCCCGCAATACCAAAACATAAGTCACATGAGAACAGGGTCCTTTAAGGGTCTGGTTCATTGGAGTGCCCCATGCCGTGCAGTAGCACAGGGCAGGTGCTCAGCAAATATCGCCTGAACAAATGAGAGAAGATAGGCTGCCCTATCCTCTCTCTCCAGGTCCTGTGACCAGAAAGACAGGTCTCAAGCTGGGTTATATCTCACAAGAGTTTATGCCCTTAATCACTAGGCTACAGTCCCCTGGTCTTCCTTTCTCCTCAGGGCCTGATCATCCTCCTTTGTCTGTATCTCCCTCCTTCTGTTGTCTCCTTTCCTTCCCTGGGATCCATTCCCCACTGGAACAGAGAAGCCCTTCCTGCCACAGACTCCTGGATGCTGACAGGCAATTCCACAAGACGTGCTAAACTCCTGCAGTGACCTGGTGGACATCCTGGCCCTGCACCCTGTCCCAAAGAGTCACCAGTTGCTGAACGCTGGAGTGCTCACTGACCTCAGCCAGGTAATGGACTGAGGCTACCCATGCATTTCCTTACTTCCCAAGTGGCCTGTCCTAGCCAGCACAGACACCTTTGTGTGTGTGTCTTGTGTCTTGGCCAAGCCCTCTGAATAGTCAGACTGTGTTCTAGGAGGAACAAAATACTCCTTTAAGTCACAGAGTCACCCTCCTGTGACTTTCTGCCTCTGTGGCAAGTCAGCCATTTGAGGTAAGGGTGGTATCTCCATCAGTCTGAGTAGGGACCTAGAAGACCAGGAACCGTAGCCCTCAATCTAGCAGGTAGAGGAGTTCGTGCTCAAATCTGCCTGGGGCTCTGAAGCAGGCTCCACGTTTAGGGAAAAAACCCTAGGGACTCCTGTAAGAGCTGTACAGCTGCTTCGGGCATTTGAGCAGTGGGCCAGCTGAGAAGGATGGGAAGGCTGGCAAGTTAGAGGGCCCAGGAGCAAAATCCAAACACCTGGGGAAATGGAACCTCCTTCCCTCTGAGCCCTCGCTGGTCCTCTGGGGTCCTGCTGCTCACCTAGTTTGCCTAGCAGCATCTGGCCTATATCCTTGATGTCGTTATATTCATGGAGCTGGGAGATGTGGTCCTCCAGTTCATCCACACTGTAGCCTCTGGGGTAAGAGATGGAGAGAAAGAGAGAGAGGGGATCTTTAAGAAAGCTGAGGAGGATCCAAGGTTCAGAGACTAACAAGGCATCTTTTTTTTTTTTTTTTTTTTTTTTTTTTTTTTTAACAAGGCATCTATTTAACAAATGTTCACTAAGGGCCTACTAGGGGCCAAGACAGACTCTGCCCTCAGGAAGCCTACAGTAGAGCAGGGAATGTGCCTAGCCCCTCACTCCTGGCAAATGTCCCTATGCCCTTGGGGGGCAGCTCCCAGCCACACTGGCACTATGCAACCAAGGGCACAGCTGAGGGATTCACTGATGGGCACATGAGTGGCTAGTCAGATCCCTTCATGTGTGAAATGCACAAAGCTTGCTCAGTCTGTGCCATGTGACTATAGCAAGGGGCATGAGAAAATCCAGAAGTTGTGGAAGTGCCAGCTTCCCCCAGGCACAGAAAAGCCCACCTGTAGAGAATGGAGTCCCACGTGAGTGTGAGCGGGGAGCAGAGGCAGAGAGGGACTGTGAGAGTGATAATCTCTCTGTTCTGACAGCTTTCCACTTCCTAGTTCCCGCTCCTCCCAGGCCTGACCATACCCTATCCAAGATGGATTGCTGAGAGGGGCTGGATATAACAGCAGGGCACCATCCTGGTTTCACGCTAAGCTAGCATGGCTAGGTTTCAGTTACTGGGCTCTGGTCAAAAGCTATCTCGAGCATGTTGAGGAGCCCAGTGAGACTTACTCAGATATTAATTGGGTGATCTCCTTGTCCAGCAGATCCCTCTTCTCCTTCAGTTTCTGAATGTCAAGGCGCAGAGAATCCTTGCTGGCCCCATCAGCCTGGCCAGACTTGGGAGATGGCCGCTGGGTGGCACACAAAGTCATTAGCCAGACGGACCCATTATCCACAATTCAGAACCTACAAGTTTGCCCTCAACAGCCACTCAACCTGCTTCTGCTTGGTGACAGACAGCCCCCACCCACTAATGAGATTACATTTCCCAGCTTCCCTTGGAATTAGATGTAGCCCTCTAAGTTCTGGCAAGGGGAAGTTAATCTGAAATCATGTGTGTAACATCTGGGAGTCATTCTTCCAGGGAGAGGGCATGCTTTTCTCTGGCCTTCCTTCCTCCTTCCTGCTGGCTAGAATGTGGATGTAATGATAGAGTTGAACAGTATCTTGGGTGACAAGGTAGAATCGAAGCTGAAAGTGTGGTGAACCAAGATAGAGGCCTGGGTCCCGGAGGACTATTTAGGTCACCATTATTGGGGGCTTTCTTTCACTCCTGCCCAAGCCCAATCCTAACTAAAGGGCTCACTCTGGCCCCTAATCTGACCCTAGATAATCTACTAGGGTCATGTCTACTTCTCGGATTCTCTTCTCAAGTCTATGATGTCGCTGGGCTTATGATTTTATTGGATAACAAAACCATTCTCTAGGGCTGCAGTTCATCTGCCCTCTTTGTCTCTAGAAGCTACAAGGGCCAGGGCTTGGTACACTGGCTAATCTTTAGGAAATATGTGTTGGATCTGAAGAAGAGGCCAAGGAAGATATGGTTCCTATTCTTAGGGCAGGGGTTGTTAATCAGTGAGTTGACAGTGAATAAGCCCTATCTGCTAGACACTGGCAAAGGCTCCAGGAATTCAACGATGGACAAGACATCAAGCCTGGCCCCTGCCTTCTGGGAACGCATATAAAACACCCAGTAATTATGGTTTTCCTCCAGATATCTTCATTTAAAATTCTACTCACACTTCATCAGGAAGGCCCTCGCTGACCACTCCGTCTAAAATGGTCACTCCTCACTGGCTTACTATTCTTTTGTCCTGATATTTTAAAACATCTATCACCACCTGACATATACATTTCATTGATAATATGTTGTTGGCCTCATGCCACTGGAGTATGAACTCCATGAGGGCAGGGACTGTGTTTTGTTCACTGTGCCCCAACAGTGCCTGGCACACGGGAGGCACTCAATAAAAAGGTGTCCAGTGAATGAATGAATGACAAATAATTAATCAACTAACAACAAGTCTGAAAAGTGCTTTTTAGGTGAAGTACAGTGTGCTAAGGGAGTGTCTAATTGAGCAACTGGACCGAGTCAGAAGTGGGGGTGAGTGAGGCTCCTCTCAGGGATTCTCAACCCGGAAGGATGAGCAGGCATCACCTTGCTAAAAAGCTGCAAGGAAGTATTCCAGAAGCGCACAGTATATTCAAATGGCAAAGGCAGGAGAGCGCACGCGCGTCTGGGGGAATGAGAGTGGTTTTTGTGTGGGGTGGTGGGTGAGGGAGGAGATCAGGGTGCTCCCGGCAAGGAGGAGAGACAGAGCCTACTGGGGGAGCCTGGGGTACCACAGGCAAAGGCCAGGACACTGCTTCTCCTTTGAATCTTGGTGGGCAGGAGGAAAAGAAGGCAGAAGGACTGAGAAATGACCCGGAGTTCCTCAGCAGAACAAGATGTGCTGGGGGAAGACTTGAAGGGGGCTGGGGATGGAGAGGAGGGCTGGGAGCAGCACTGACTTCACACTGCGGAGGGAGAGAAAGGGGTGGGGGTCACAGGCATACTCACAGGGGATTGGAAGGCCCCGCGGCAACTTTGGGAAAGTCCTGGTTGAGTCCTGGAGAGGAATCCGAAGACAAAAGGCTGATTGAACCTAGAGTCAGTCCGCTCTGAGAGGAGAGGGTTACGTGGGGGTGTGGGAGGTAAGGAGTTGGGGAGGGGCAGATACGGTCCGAGATGAGGGCAGGGAGTGTGGGGGGCTAGATGGGGGTCTCTGGAAGTGATCTCTGGGACCAGAGTCTGAGGCCCGGCAATGGGGAGTCAGGAAAGGGACTGTGAAGGGATGCGCTTTCGCCCTGCTATCCGCTCCTCGCCCACCTCCGGAGCCCTGGGGTCCGGGGCCCCCGTCTCGGGGGAGTATGCAGTGCAGAAGGGTCCAGGGCGGGGCGGGAGAGCGGCCCCTCTGGCCCACCAGGTACTCGGAATCTTAGGACGGAGACGGCGACGGCTGGGTGGCTAGATGCGCGCGCAACCTGCAAAGCCAGGTCCCGCCCCCGCCCCGAAGTGGGCGGGGCCAGAGGCTGCGCGCGCAGCTTTCATTGTCACTCCACCCGCTCGCGGCAACCTGACCACGCCCATTCCCCCCCGTTCATCTTTCTCACCAGCCAATAGAATTGGAGCATTGAGGCCACGCCCACCAGCTGCTACCTAGAAACTCTAGGGTCCCTCCCTTTCTGGCTCAGTCGCACACCGGCGCGGTGACTGCCGGAAGTGATGCCGCGGTGGTTGCCGGGATCGCGGTGATGTGGCCACCCCCCTTACCCCTCCCCGTCCCGGGATGTCGGAAGAAACCCGACAGAGCAAATTGGCTGCGGCCAAGAAAAAGGTAAAACGTGCCGGGTCGCGGCTCCCTGACCCAGCCAAAGGCCCCTCGGACGGCCGGGCCGTGGCCAGAATCTTTGCTGCCCCTGAGGCACACGGGGCTAGCCCCGTGACGCCCCTTGGCGCCCCCCACCCCAAGTCGTCTCAGCCAGTCCCGCCCCCCGGCTGCCCAGCCCCCGCCCTCGCCCGCCGCCCCCGGTGACTTTGGGCTGGTGACTCCCCGGGCTCCCTGCTCCAGGTTTGGCCCTAGCCTTCTGCCACCCAGAAGCGGAGGACCTGGGCTCTCCAGGCCGGTCCCGGTGTCCAGGGACCTCGGTCCCAGCCCTGCTTTCCCCTCCCCCACCGCGGAGCGGCGACTCGGGCGTTGGTAGGGAGGAGGGGAATGTAGTTACGTCACAATCCCCCTCGGAACTGTCATTAGCGCCAGGAGCCCCGGTGTTTGGTCTTACTACCCAGTCTCCCAGTGTTTTCATACCCTTTCCGGTTTCTCCGGTCGCGGCGCAAATTTCCAGCTTGAAGGGGACTGGGGACTATGGGACCTAGGTGGGAGAGGTTTCAGGAGCCCTTACTCTAGACTGTACCCCATCCTTAAACATTGACTACACCAGTGATCATGGAACATTGATAACACCTTGGTGACAATGGGGAGAGTGTGTTTTCTTTGGTATGGTTTCCTTTTAGGTTTCTACTGTCCAGAAAGACTTTCACATATTAAATCTGAATTCTCTACCTCACATTTTAATTCCTTATGATTCTGGACCAGAGTCCCCCCCGCCTCCCCCCCATCAATCAGTGCTCTTTGGAGTGAGATCTGCTTATCCTCTGTGGAACTGATCTCTGGAACCTGAACTTCATAGGTGGGAATCTTCCCCAAATCATCGTCTCAACATGGAGTGTTCTGAGGGCCACAGGATAATATAGAACTGAAGCATCAATTGTGCTTGATTCTTTTGAGAAAGAAAAATCCTTTTATAGTAATGTACTAGGGATGACATTTGTGTAGATTTGTAAGATTATGATAGACTTCTCTCTGAAATGGTGCTTGGATTGTCCTCTTTCTGTTAGGTTTCCACATTCACTAGGTGTGTGCCTTTACTGCCTTCTGCCATCAGGATACGTTGATATAAAAGTTTGATAAATACCAATGTGCAGCTTTAACAGATTTGTAGGAAAGGACTCTAAAGTCAGATTACTCAGATGTTATTTTTCCCACCTTTTCCACCTCCACCTCTGGTTTTGCCTCTTGGCACCTGCTGATTTCATGGCATAACCCCAGAACTCGGAGTCAGAAGACTAAGTTTAAATTCCATTATTGCCTAAGTTTAAATTCCATTATTGCCTTTTCTTTTCTTAGTCATGTTATCAGTCTATTTCTGCAGTCACTGAGAATTACAACACCTTGTAGGGCTGTTGGTGGCATTAAGTCAGATGGCGAGTATGGGAGTATATTGTAAACTACAAAGTTGGACATGAATACAGGGGTTTATAGTTCTCATGAGCCCCACTGATTTTCCTTTCTGTAGTTGAGGGAGTATCAGCAGAAGAACAGCCCTGGTGTAGGAGCAAAGAAGAAAAGGAAGATTAAAAATGGCAGTAGCCCTGAGACTACCACTTCCAATGATTGTCACTCTCCTGAGGATGTGAGTACTGGCTGGCCAGGTTCCTGGGGCCAGGGGTGTTTGAGGGGCAGTAGAGGGTGGTGGTTGATACTGTGGAGGAGATGTCAGGTACGGATTTGAATCCTACCTCTCCCTCTGCTGGGAATATGCCCCATCAATAAAGTTGGGGTAATAATGTCTTAACACTGGTGACACTGGAATGAGATGGTTGATTTTTTTTGTTTCTTTTAAGGGTTTATTTATTTGAGAGAGAGCAGGGGGAGGGGCAAAGGAAGAGGGAGAGAGAATCCTCAAGCAGACTCCCTGCTGAGCACGGAGCCTGATGTCTGGCTGGATCCCATGACTCTGAGATCATGACCTGAGCCGGAAGAACTCAGGAGTCGGACACTTAACCAACTAAGCTGTCCAGATGCCCCATTGATGTTGTTTTTATATTAATCCCTTAGGGCCTGGTGTGGGATAAGCATTCAGTCAAGGGTAGTCCTATTTGACATACTGACCTGGTGACTTTCCTCATCCCTGGCTTCAGGGGGGAAGCCAGGCAGTGAGAATAGCCATCTGCCATCACACTGTCCCTATAGGAAGCACCAAAAGAGACCCAGGGTGTAGCAAGGAGACCAAGCATTTGGGTTAGGTGACAGTGAATTTTGAGTCCATCTTTGCCACCAGTTTGCTGGGCGACCTCAGGAAAATCACTTCCTCCCCTGGGCCCAGTTTCCTCTTCTGTAAGATGATATTGTTGGAGCAGATCAGTGTCTTTCAGACTTCTAGCTGGAGCTCCCTTTGTTCAAGCGAACCCTCCATGGAAGTCTGGTTTTTAAAATGGAGTTGCAAGCCTGTCAGATTTGTCCCCAGCACCCGGGTCTGAGGAGAGGGTCTGATGAATGTATTAAAATAACACCTGCATTGGGCTGGTGATCGCGTTCTCGGTCTCATTCAGGGGACTTTTCCATCTGGGTACATTGATTTCTGCCTCCAGCACGGCAGCAGGTGGCTGTTTGGGAAGGCAGCACAGGCCATGGATTTGTTGCCCTCTCTCTTCTCCAGCATTTCATCTTCCTGAACCCACTTCTTCCTTCCCTGACTCTCTCACCTCTCTCTAAGCCACTCTTCTCTCTCCCCTTGCCCTTGTTTCTCCCTTCTCGCCTCCTGTAGATTCAGGATATTCTGAAGGTGCTGGTGTCCGACCTTAACCGCTCCAATGGGGTAGCGCTCCCCCCATTGGACAAGTGGAAGGTGAGGCAGTGCCGAACCCCCTCTCTGGCTTGCTCTCTCCCAGCTGTGCATGCCCCAAGGCTTCTCTGGTTTGGGGGAATACTTTGCCTCTGGCTTATTTTATGTTGCTGTCATTAACCCTCAGCCTGTTCATGTCTGCTTTTTTTTTCACCTGCTTGGTTGATTGGGTTTTTTTCCTTCCCCCACATCTTTTATCATTTTGAAGAAGATGTGAGACACATTTTGAAGTTTAAAGGTAACTTGGGAAAGCTTCCAGAGCAGGTGTGTGGGATTTGGCTTTTTCTAGCCTTGGGTATGAATACCCAGTGGCGCGTCAGATTTGGATTAAATAAAAGCAAACCTTCACACTTGCCCTTTGGGCACCTGTCCCCCAAAAGATGAATAGACTGCATAGCAGTTTGTCCTTTTTTTGAATCGGATTAGTTCATTTTGGTTGGAGAGTAGGTAGTGTAGGGTTAAGACAAAGGGAGTGTATGTTATAGTTACAAGGACTGAGGTTATTTTTTCAGAGGAATTAACTGGAAAGCATGTGAAGTTAACCAAACATGAGTGACCAGGACATCCCGCCTGCCCCTATTCTCAAAAATCAGTTCAACACTGGGCTGTGTGTTCAATGGGTCCTTGCTAGGAGAGGCAGTTGGCTAGGTGCTCAAGAAAAAGAGGTAAACCAGGTTGAATGCATACTTAGGGAGGCAGAGACCCTGCTGCAAGAAGCAAGGTAAGATGTGGCAACATTCCAGGTGCTTAACTGAGGGTAAGGTTGGTTCTAAATGAACTCGAGACTGATGGGAAGATTAGAGGCGGGTAGCATTCATCCATATGGAGAGTGGGGGAAAGGGAATCCCAGGCAGCCGGAGGGTGGAATGCAGGTAACAGTTTGCATTATGATCTCACAGAGTATCTCCCAGAAAGGCAGGGAGCCTGGGTGGGTTCTCTGGACATGACATTGGTACTTCCTCCTGGGACACTGGCCAGGCCAGGGGCGTAGGGCTGAAACGCAGCCACGTCCAGTTAGAGATGGGCATGGAGAGAGAGCAGGGGACAGAGCCCTGCGTGCTGGTGTTAGAGGCTTTCACTCCCAGGGACTGCTCACGCCTGGGTGATCGGGTCTGTCTAGGTGCTGTGACTGACTCATCGTGTGGGCTCAGAGGAGCTGCTGAGAGGCACAGGGAGGAGGGGAACCTAGGCCTGGGGCAGTCCTGAAGCTCGTATTTGCGCTGAGTTCTAGGATTCTGTGCCCGCTGCCCGCATCCCTCTATTGTCCTGGAAAGGAAAACCCAGATTACTCTTGTGGGTTTTTTTTTTTTTAATTTATTTATTCATGACAGAGAGAGAGAGAGAGAGAGGCAGAGACATAGGCAGAGGGAGAAGCAGGCTCCATGCAGGAAGCCCGATGTGGGACTCGATCCGGGACTCCAGGTTCATGCCCTGGGTGGAAGGTGGTGCTAAACTGCTGAGCCACCCAGGGATCCCATCTCTTGTGGTTTTTAGATCCAATCTTCTATCAGTGATTGTTTCCCACTTAAGTTTTCTGTCCTGGCAATGCTGGCTTGTGGTTGCAGGATCCTGGACAGAGAGCTGATAGCATTTCCAGAAGTGGGGAATCATGAAGAAATAAAAAAAATATTAACAGTGCATTTGGAGGAGTGGCGAGTGATTTTTTTAAATACCCCCCTACTTTTGCTGTAAGACCTAAAATTGTGAAATATCTTGGTTGGTCACAAAATCGTCATTATAGATATAGATATATATATTTAAATCTTCAGGTAATCACTTTTTTCTTTTCTGAACGTCATTGTATCTAGTGCTAGGGATCAGGGGGATCTCAAGATGCCAGGAGGCACCCAGAGCTTGCAGGGCCCAGGGCTGGAAGTGCCCTACCTCCCCCAAAGTCTCATGCCTCAGCCAGCTGCTGAGCCTCTGCTCTTATCTAGGATTCTGTTGAACAGGTTGTCAAGACAACGCCAGGTTCCAGGGTCAAAGGTCACAGCATGGACAGTAAACATGCAAATTGCTCAGATTCATCCTCAGCTCCCTGGGCTCTGCGGCACTTGCTCTGAGGAGGGCAGCAGATGCCTCCAGAAAGCAGCGAGCCCTGGGCTGAGAGAGAGAGAGACAGACAGACAGGCACACGTGTGGCCTCTTCCTCCCGCTCCTGGCCTCACTGGCCAGGCCTTGGCTCCCTAGTGCTCCCCTCTTCAAACTTGAGCTTATCAGCCATCTTCCCCATCTCTCCACTCATCTTTACTCATCATCAGACATTAGATCTGTAGAGCCAGGTGCTTGGACTGAGTGTGTCAGACCTGAGCCTGGAAGGAGGCTGGGTAGGGCCCTGGTCAAGCAAGTGGGTTCAGGTGGGGAAAAGGGAGCAGTTTCTCTGTGGCTCCTTGTGTCCCATTCCAGGATCGTTCTCCAGGATACCAAGAGTCAGAGGGCAGGCATCTTACCTCTGGTTTCTCAGGTTGGTTCCTGGTTGGTAGGTGTTTTGGAGCTAGGAGGTTGGGGTGTGGGTGTAGTAGCCATGTTTTTCTTTTCACCTGCAGGAGTAGGGTGAGGCTTCTAGTTGGGTAACTTCCTTCCCAGGAAAGGCCTGAATTGAACAAATACAGCCAGGAGTTGGAAGGAGGAGGGGGGAAGGGAAAAGAGAGCAGAGAGGAAGGAGGCAAAGAGTGGAACTGACCACATCTCCTTCAGTACCACCACCCTCTGCCTGGCAGGGGCCCAGGGGGGTGTCACCCTGGCATTCCAGAAGAACAGGGCCTGCCTTCTCCCTGACTGGGCACCCTGTCTTCCACCTGCTGTGGCTGCCACAGGTCAGAGCATGGTACTGTCTCTTGCTGAGCTCTACGGAGAACAAGGCCCTCATGTGTTCATGAGGGAGGTCTTGCAGACCTTGCTTTGAGCTTTGGCCATCCAGAAGGCTGCAGGCGGCCCTCGGCTTGGGTGAGTCATAGCCGCACTCCAGAGTGGCTCCCAGCATGTGTGACTGTCACTCTGACCACAGCAATGCCTGTCCTGCCTGCTCTGCATCCCTGCGTCCATGGCAGCAAGGCACCTTCTTACCTGCATGGCCCCTAACCCCCTGCCTGCTCTGTTCTGTGACAGGCGCCCAAAGACCGCGCCGCTCCTGCTGCACCAACTGTTGATGACACCGTGTCACCTGGCGGTGTCCCTTCCCCCTGTGCTAGTCTCCCTCGTGTCACCAGCATGACATCAAATCAGGTTTGTGCCTCCTCCCCCTTTGCCGCCCCCACTGTATGTTCACCCCCTCCTCTTCCTCAGAGGACTGTACCTGCTTTGGGTCCTCTTCCCATTCTTCAGGTAGCTTGGTTCCTAGAGCAGAGTGCCCTTCTGGAGGACTGAGGTGGGGGAAGCCAAGACCAGGTCTTTCCCTGAAGTTTGGGAAGTTGGCAGGTTATCAGAATGAGCTTGCCTCCCCCTGCCCCTGGGTGGTCTTACCAGCAATTGAGTGACCACCTCATGTGTTTCTTCCTGAACAGAACCATGATGCAGAAAATGGTCCTATCCTCATAGATGATAGCAAGTGAGTATCTCCCATGAGGGCAGTGGTCCCTGGGCCCAGGCGTTGGGGCAGGCCTCTGCCTGAGACCCCCTCTTTCCCGCTGGGCCTCCTGAACCCCTGACTTTCATGTTCATCCCCAGATGTCTGTCCTCTACCGAGAGCCTGCGACAGCTTTCTCAGCAGCTCAATGGTCTTGTGTCCGAGGTACCCCAGAACTTGAAACCCAAAGTGGGAGGGAAATGGGGAGGGAGAATATGACAGAAAGAAACTGAGGCAGAGATTTCCCAAGAGGGAGGGAAGAGCTCAGGAGTAGCCAGCTCACTGGGTAATGTTTGCCTGACTCCTCTCCCCTTTGAAGTCTTCCCTTTGAAGCTCCCCCAGGTAAAGGGGTCCGACCTTGAGGCTGCTTACATCATTTGACCTCTCTGCAGAAAGTGCATAATGAGAGCTGCCCAGGAGGGGATGGATGATGACGGGGGGCTAAGAACCAGGAGGAGTGGCACAAAGGAGGGGTTAGTTAGGCAGAAAAGTTTGCAGCTGATGGGCAGGATGAGGAGTCAGAGGGCTTAGGTACTGGGGCGGGCAGAGTGCGCCTCCATGTGAGCCCTTTCGTGTCTCCTAGTCTTCATCCTACATCAATGGGGAGGGCCTGGCATCTTCTGCTAACATAAAGGATCTAGAGGTAAGTGGCACTAGACCATGGTCTCAGGACCCTGCAGGCCAGCCCCCATCTCCTCCCACAGCGGGGGCTGGGTGCCCCGCTGCCAGCCCAGACAGCCCCCAACCCTAATGACTGCTCTCTCTACCTCTCCCCAACCCTCGTCCAACTCCTCCTCCTCCTCCTCCTCTGCATGCGCCTCAGAGCCGGTACCAAGAGCTATCACTAGCCCTGGACTCCAGCAATCTAACAAACAAACAACTCAGTAGCAAGATAGAGGAATTGGTAAGAGTCCAGTGGGGTCCCCTGATTCCACACTGCCAATCTGGGGCTCCAGTTTTTCCCTGGGGCTCTGAAGAAAGGGGCTGGGGGACCCTGGTGCTAAGGGAGAATGGGGTGTCGGGGGGTTTGAGTCTCAGGTGGAGGGACCCCAGAGCATGCGGCATGGCTCTCTGTGGCTGCCTTCTTTGCCTCCTTCTGTTCTCCGGACACCCCTGCTTGAGTCCTTTCCATACTTGCCCCAGGGCTGTAGCCTCTGGAGGAAGCACTGGCTTGGCTGGTGTGCTCCTGCCCTGACCCAACCCCTAATTTGCTCCATCTTTGAACTTGGATGAGTCACCTTTCCTCTCTGGGCTTCAGTCTCCTGAGGAGGTAGAATTAGAGGTGTCCAAGGTCCCCTTTAGCTCAGAGAATCAGGTCCTTCTCATTCCTGTATCCCTGCTATTAAGAACAGAACCTGGCCTGTGGGTACTTAGGCCCAGGGTGCTCAGTAAATACTTGTTGAATGAAAGCACCCTTCCAAATCACGAGCTACCAGAAGGGTAGTCTCTTGCTTCTCAACTCCTGTTTCTGGAGGTTTATCCCTGTCCTTTCACAAGGACTCTCATCTGTGTAGCTGTGAGCAAAACTACCCAAGACCCAAAGTCTTTTCTTGGGAGCTTGAGGAGACTCTATCAGTTCGTGTCCACATGAAGTTTCCCCTTTGAAACCCATTCCTGGCCCCTGCCCATCCCTCAGTCTTGGTGTGCAGAGGGCAGTGAAAGGGAATAGACCGAGTTACCTCTCTTTGGCTCTCCCCACAGAAACAACAGAACCAGGAAACTCTGGATCAACTGGAAAAAGTAACATGATATCTTTTGTCTGCTGATTATGTGGCAGAGGCGTTTGGGGAGGATTCAGATGTAGAGGCCCATTCTCATCTTGGTCTGCTCCCAGCCTGGAGGAATAAAAGGCCCCCTTGTGTCCCCCACCCCTTCCCTACCCCTGCCCTCCTCCCACTACCTGCCACCACGCCCCCCTCTCCCCCAGTCTGGCCACATTGTTGGGCCTATCCTGCTCCACTGATGGCATATTTTGGGATCACGTCCTTTGCTGTTTCATCTCTGCCCCCTTCCAGTCAAGGATGTTGTGTCCTCCTTCCTGCAGGAGAAGAAGGAGTTTGAACAGAAGCTTGCAAAGGAGCAGGGGTCTCTAAGGGAGCAGCTGCAGGTGTGTGGAGCTGGGATCTCCCTCCTGCCCCCAGGAAATGCTTCCATCCCCTCTCTTCAGCACCCCTTTACCTTCTTTCCCAAAGGTTCACATTCAGACCATAGGGATTCTGGTGTCTGAGAAGACCGAATTACAGACAGCCCTGGTCCACACACAGCAGGCAGCCAGGCAGAAAGCAGGTGGGAGTCTAGACATCCTCCCACCCCATAGCCTGGCACGTTGGCAGGCCTTTGGTGGGATTCCTTCCTGGGCTCCTCTTTGAACTCTGTCATTCCAGGAGAGTCTGAAGATCTTGCTAGTCGCCTGCAGTCTTCCCGCCAGCGTGTCAGTGAGCTGGAGCGCACATTGTCTGCTGTCTCCACACAGCAGAAGCAGGTGGACAGGGTGAGCCAAGCTTCTGACCCACCTGGCTGGAGGTGCAGCTTCCCCGACAGGGGAAGGGGAAAGGTCCCTTCCACACAGTGGAGTGTCTTCCTGCCCACAAGGCAGCATGGGCTGTTTCTTGCTGCTTTAAAGTTTTGAGGTGGTTAGAAGCAACCAGGGCTGAGCTGACTGTCTTGGGGGACTTAGCAGTTGGGGCTGCTTTCTGGACTGAGCACTGAATGTAGAGTCCAGACCCTGAGAGACAGCCCTGCCCCCTTCACTGGCTGTGGGTCTTGGCTGAGTACAGAACAGTCTTTTTCGTATGTTACCATTTGTATAGGAAGGGAAGTATGTGTGTAATACAAGGTGTGTGAAAGGAATTATAAAAACCCAGGGAGAGGAACAGATCACCTCTGTACAGTCTGAGTGGTGGGCCGTATGAACAGATCATTCAAAAAAGGGACAGAGGATCACAATGCAAATTTAATTCCACTCCTTATCCCTGCTTCCCCAACCCAGGGAGAAAATGTAGGTGAAGAATCAGACGGACTGGATGTTTAATTCTAGCTTTCCGATGGGGATTTTAGGCAAACGACTGAATCTGTGATATTCTGTGTTGTTCACCTGTAAAAACAGACACAATCGTGCCTACCCCATGTGGTGGTCGCAAAGCTTGAATGTGATTGTTAGCATGGCAGCTGCTGACATGCTCTGTGAAGGGTCAGGAGTGTTCTGACGCTACTAGTAGTTGATAGCAGTGCCACTGTCTGGGCCTCTGCTGGCCAGCTCTGAATCTCTCCCACCCTTACCGAGTTCTAGTCCACGGCACATGACAACTTGGGCTTGGACATGGCTTTGAACAAAGTGTCAAGTGTGGCTAGGGTGGGTGAAGAAGTGTGGCTGCATCTTCTGCTGCCCAGCCCATGCCTGACCCTGCCTTTCTGTGTCTGCAGCACAACAAGGACTTAACCAAAGAGCGAGACACCCTCAAGCTGGAGTTATATAAGAACAAGTAGGACAGCGGGGCTGGCAAGTGGGAGGGCTACAGGGGAAGGGGGGCACCGCATACGGCTTAGAACACGCACAGAGCTGGACTCCAGGCCCAGCTGTGCCGCCAGCACAGGCTGTGGCCTTGGGCCTCGCGAGTCTTCTCTCTGGCCTGCTCGTTGGGCTTCATGTTCCCCGGGGGCCCCTTCCGACTGTTCTGTGGCCCCGTGGCAAGTGTGGTGGGTTGATCACCAGAGTACTCCTTTCTGTTCTGTACTCATACCTACCTTTGCTCTCTCTGGCCATAGCAAAAACAATGAGGACCTGAAGCAGCAGAACTCAGAACTGGAGGAGAAGCTTCAGGTGATGGTGAGAGAGAAGGCAGCCATGCAGCTCGGGATGGAGGAGCTACAAAAGAAGCTGGAGATGTCGGAGCTCCTGCTGCAGCAGGTGAGGCCGAAGCCCCAGGGAGTCTGGGTCCCATCTGTCTGGGGACGTGGTCTCCCGGGATTGTGATGGCCAGCCGTTAGCCAGAAGCTGGAATATTTGGGTCCTTGTTCTGGCCCTGCTATAGAATCCTGCTGCAGATGTTGATCAAAATCTACAAATTGGAGCCCTGTGCAGCAATGTGGACTCAGAATCTCAGGGATGGGGCTTTTTAAATTTTTGTTTTTTAAAGCATCTTGGTTGCAAACCATTGTTCTACAGTTGACAGTCACAAGGCTAGCCCATGAGTCCCCATCTGCTTCCTCTTGGAGGTGGGGCCACCAGGTCATCAGGGTACCTGGGCCAAAGAGCTCCCCTCCATCAGTGTTTATTCACACAGCGATAATCTGCCTTCAGGTCACTTCCTTCAGTGGGGTTCTTCCCTCCCAATCAACACAGGAAAAATTTCATCTCTTTCCTGAGACCTTTAGATACTCGGAGGGGGTGTGTTTGTAGATTCCTTGGCCCTCCCTCAGGTTTTCCCAAGCTCCACAGCCCCAGCTGTTTCTCACATGGTCTGTCACCCTCCTGACGGCTTTTTTCCTGCATGGGACCAATTGGTTAAGGCTCCTCTTCTGGTCAATCCCCCCAGAGTGAAACATGAGTCTCCAAATTTGGTCTGTCCTGGGCAGCAGATAGGGCTCTCTACCCATCTCCCTCACCATCTCCCCATCCATTCAGCAGGTGTTGACTGAACATGGCCTCCGCCTGTTCCTAGGCTGGGTAGTCTAACAAATAGCCTGGTAGAGAGAGGAAGTGAGGGCTTGAGGTTGCTCTGAAGTTAATGGACACCCGCACTCTGGGACCTGACCACCCCATTTCTGGGACCAGGGCCAGTTTGTAGCCACCCTCACTATAGCCAGTAAAGAACCTGGAAGAGAATACACACCAGGTTGGCAGGACTGGGAGCTAGAGGAGCACTTACAATGAGTATTTAGTTAACAGAAAGCCTGTGGACCCAATACTAACGTAATGTAAAGGTAGAGATCTGTATCAATGCCAAATTGTACGTTATCCCAGCTCAGATCCTTTTGGGGTGGGGTGCATTACTGCAACAGCCTGGGCTCCCCACATCTAACCTTCTCCTTTTCCATTCTCCAGTTTTCTAGTCAATCCAAAAGCCCTGACAGCAGCCAGGAGTTACACCAGGCCCTGGAAGAGCGGACACAGCTGGAGGCCCACGTCGGGGAGGTGAGGCCTTGCAGAGAGCAGGGGGTGTGGAAGGATGGCCCTAGGTGCTTAGAAGCTGGTTAGGCCCAGCAGCAGCCCCTGCTAACATCTGTGCCCCTTTTTGTAGCTGAGAGATTTACTAAAGCAACTGCAGCTGGAGAGAGACCAGTATGCAGAGACTCTGAAGGAGGAGAATGCCATTTGGCAGCAGAAGATGCAGCAGATGTCTGAACAGGTGAGATGTGACCTTCAGCGCCCCCACCTTAGGCTGCTTGATCTTTCTGGACATCAGTAAAAGGGGAATCCTATCACTTGGTATGCAGCCAGAGGTGGCTGTGCAATTTTTATAGGTGGGAATAGAGAGGGCAATGGTCTTACTTCCCCCCACCCATGTACCCATCCCCCCTGTGATTTGGGCAGATGCACAGATTGAGGGAAGAGAAGGAGCACAGCATGAGTCAGGTGCAGGAGTTGGAGGCCAACTTGGCTGAACTGAAGAACCAGATAGGTAAGCTGAGGCAGGAGGATCTGGGAGCAGGATTGGTGCCAGAGGGCTGGTGAGGATGCCTTCAAATGCCCTAAGGATGTGGGTGGATGGAAGGGGACTGTGGCCCAGGGAAAGAGGTCCGTACTAGGAGTTGGCCAGGTTGGGCAGTGTGCCCGCTGGCAACCACTCCGAATTGTCCTGAGCATAAAAATATTAAAAACTCTTTTCAAAAGTGTCTTGAAAGAGTGCATATCCCCTGAGGGTGAGGGATTGTGAGCCAGGAAGCCAAGGTTTGGGGCGAGGAGGCCCAGTTAGGAGCTGTGGATCAAGAAGAGGGCTTTTTTGAAGGCACAGAGGTGAGAGGCCCCTAGCGTGTGTCCCCCTCCCCCTGCTCCCCACAGTGGTGCCCCCAGCCCAGGAGCCCCCAGCCAGGCCCTTGGAGGAGGAGCAGCAGCGGCTGCATGCCGAGACTGAACAACTACAGAAGGAGCTGGAGAGCCTGGCCGAGCAGGTGCAGGCCCAAGTGAAAGACAACGAAGGTTTGAGTCGCCTGAACCGGGAGCAGGAGCAGCGGCTGCTGGAGCTGGAGCGGGCAGCCGAGTGCTGGGGGGAGCAGGCAGAGGAACGCAAGCAGATTCTGGAGAGCATGCAGAGCGATCGCACCACCATCAGCCGTGCGCTCTCCCAGAACCGCGAGCTCAAGGAGCAGCTGGTTGAGCTGCAGAACGGCTTCGTCAAGCTGGTGTGTAGCCCTTCTCCTCCTAGCCAAGTCTTTTGGTGCTGGGCAAGACAGTTAACCCCTCTAGGCCTTTGTCTCCCCACGTGTAAATGGGGGAAGGGTGTATGCACCCAATGTGAAAATGGTGCCCTTGAAGGCACCCTGTGAGCCGGAGAGCCCTGCTGAGATGAGTGGGGCAGAGGTGGTGAGGACACCTGCCTCCACTCTTCCCTGCACTGTGGGAGGTAGACTCCATGTTCTGGGGTGGCCACTGACTCCTCTTCTCTCTCCAGTCCAACGAGAACATGGAGATTACTACCGCACTGCAGTCGGAGCAGCATGTCAAGAAGGAGCTGGCCAAGAAGCTGGGCCAGCTGCAGGAGAAGCTGGGAGAGCTAAAGGAGATGGTAACTTACCCCCCACACCAGCTGAGGAAGCCTGGAGGACAAACCTACCTGCTCGGAGGGTGGGAGGTTGCCCAGGATGGTGCAGCTTCAGCCTGTGGGGGGACACCTGACTCCAGAGTCCTTCCAATCCTGCCTGTGGTGCAGGCCCCTTGTCACTCCCAGCTGTCTGACTCTACAGAGTGGGTATCCCTGGGCTGAAGGTCCTCGTCCTGGCTAGAGAGCTCAGGCCCCTAACGAGGTCAAGAGATGGTGCACCTCGGGTGGCTTCTCAGATTCAGCCCTGGATGCTACCCCCAGCTCCACCAGTCACTAGTCGCTTCTCATCTCTCAGCCTCAGGTGTCCTCAGAGATATTAGCATTTTGCTCACAGAGGTGTCAAGGATTATTATTTTTTAAGATTTTACTTATTCATGAGAGACACAGAGAGAGAGGCAGAGACACAGGCAGAGGGAGAAGTAGGCTCCATGCAGGAAGCCCGATGTGGGACTCGATCCTGAGTCTCCAGGATCAGGCCCCGGGCTGAAGGGGCCGCTAAACCGCTGAGCCACCCGGGCTGCCCAGGTGTCAAGAATTAAATGAGAAGCATGCCTGTAGTGTGAGGCATTCAGGGCGCACTCAGATGTCCATGGGCGCACTTTGCTTTTCCACTAAAGTGAAAATAGAAGGTGGTCATGAGGCATGAGGAAGGGTAAGGGAAGTGTGGGTCCCTGGATATAGGGGCAGTCACTGAAGTCCTAGAGCGAGGAAGCCAGGGGCCTGGGCGGGCCGCAGAGCCTCCCGCTTTCCTCTCAGCACGGGTGCCAGCCTTAGTCCCTGGGTCTTCCCACAGGTGGAGCTGAAGAGCCAGGAGGCTCAGAATCTACAGCAGCAGCGGGACCAGTACATGAGCCACCTGCAGCAGTATATGGCCGCCTACCAGCAGCTGGCTTCCGACAAGGAGCTGCTGCACAAGCAGGTGCTGCTGCAGACTCAGCTCATGGACCGGCTGCAGCATGAGGAAGTTCAGGGCAAGGTGGCGGCCGAGAAAGCCCTCCAAGAGTTACAGGAGACCCAGGTGAAGGGAGTTCGAGTACTGGGCCCCGAGGGGAGGGCCTGCTACCCGCATCCCTTCTCACTCTTTCCTGGTCCCTCAGGGACGCCTGGAATCTGCCACCCAGCAGAACCAGCAGCTCCAGGCCCAGCTGAGCCTCATGGCTATGCCTGGGGAAGGTGAGTAGGAGAGTGTCCAGGGGAAGAGGACAGAGCCCGAGGAGGAGGGGTGACTTTGAGCAGCACAGAATCAAGTGTGACGGGACCTGTAGGACAGTGAATTCTTCTCTGGGGATGCACTGGCCCCAAGCTTTGTTCCCTGGCCCGCTTTACCTCCCCTGTTGGGTTGTCTGAGGACCCTCCATCTGCCCTGACAGGAGATGGATTGGACAGTGAGGAGAAGGAAGAGGAGGCTGCCCAGCCAAAGCTGAGCATGCCAGAGAACCTGGAGAGCCGAGAGGCCGTGGTGAGCAGACCCCCGCTGCCCCTTCCTCGTCCCACCTTCCCGCTTCCCTCTGTGGTAACCCCCTCCCAGGGGCACCCTCCTTTCTTCTTGGTTCCCTCCCTCAACCTGTCTCAACCCTCAAACCCATGGGACCCAGCGGTCAGCCTCGGCACCATCCTTGAAGCGCAGATGTGCCCACGAAGGCCAGGAGAGGAGGAGCTTCTCTCTGCCTTCCTGCCACCTGGTCACCCTGAGTATCCCCCACAAGAGCACACACACATGTCTCACCTGCAGGTGGCATTTTTTAACTCGGCCTTAGCCAGTGCTGAGGAGGAGCAGGCACGGCTGCGCGGGCAGCTGAAGAAGCAGAAGCTGCGCTGCCAGCGTCTGGCTCACCTGGTGGCCCCAGGCCAGCAGGTGCAGGAGGAGGCCGCAGCCCCCAGTGGTGACAGTGTGCCTGGGGAGACCCACCAGGCCCTTCAGGTGGCCATGGACAAGCTGCAGGTGAGCCAATCGCTGGCCAGCCCTGGAAGGGTGGGGCCACCAGGGCGGGCTGCCTGACCCTGACCCTGCTGCTCTGGCCACAGGGCCGCTTCCTGGAGCTCATGCAGGAGAAAGTGGAGCTGAAGGAGCGGGTGGAGGAGCTGGAGCATTGCTGCATCCAGCTTTCTGGAGAGACAGACACTATTGGTGAGTGGGAGGGCCAGCACCCGGGGGTGGGGGGAGCCCTGTGATGGGTCCAAGAGCCTGAGCGGCAGCCCGTGTACCCACAGGAGAATACATCGCCCTGTACCAGAATCAGAGGGCAGTGCTGAAGGAACGGCACCGGGAGAAGGAGGAGTACATTAGCCGTCTGGCTCAAGACAAAGAAAACATGAAGGTAGGGGCCCTGAGCATCGCTGGGAGTGGTACAGGGCAGGGGTGGAACTCGGGGGTGCTCAGCACCTCTCCTTCCAGATGAAGCTGCTGGAGCTACAGAAACTGGTGCTATGCCTAGTGAGCGAGCGCAATGAACGGCAGGGCAAGCTCCTGGCAGCTGCCCAGGACCCCGCAGCAGAGCCTGCTACAGCACCCCCAGCCCAAGAGCTTGGTGCTGCCAATGGCCAGGGTGGTGAGTAGAGCCCTCAGGGTGGGTGGGGCGGGGAGAGCTCGCACAGCACTCAGAGCCCTGTTTCTTTCTCTCTCCCTGACCCACAAAGATCTTCGAGAGGTGAGCCTGGCTGACAATGATAATGTGGCACCTCCTCAGGGAGAGGCCCTACCAGGCCACAGTGCCCCTGAGAACCCCACTGCACAGCAGATCATGCAGCTTCTGCAGGAGATGCAGAATCCCCAGCCATACCTAAGTTTAAGCAAGAATCCCTGCGTCCCCTTCTTCTACCGGGCTGATGACAATGACGAGGTGAAGATCCTGGTGATCTAAGAGCCTGACACCAGCAAGCAAAACCTGGAGAAGTGGGGCCGGGGGCTCTGCTCCCACCCTGTCCCTGCCACCCTATCATTCCTTCCCAGTTACCCTTTTATCCCTAAACTAGCAAGATAAGACCCCTGAGAGGGGTGTGAAAAGCCTCCTAATTGGGGGAGACAAATAGGTGCAGACCTCTTGCCACCTTGGCAAGGGCTGTGTCTTTATCTGGACTACTCATCGTTCCAGAAAAACAAAGAGCCAGAGGCTCAATAAAAACATAGTTTATTTAGAGGGCTCCCTTTCTTGGGGGGCAGGGGCTCCCTGGTGGCCTCCTCACCCCCACCAAGCAGTCCTTCAGAGGGGCTCAGGCATCCTCTATTCAGAGGCACTTTGGGGAACAAGTGCTCCCCCTGTCCAGCTCAATGACTGGGCAGCACTCTCCCAGGCCTTAGGACAGTTGGGGCTAACCCAGGCCAGGCAAAGGCATAAGCTGGTGGGGGGGGGGCTCCCTCCCCAGTGTATATACTGTACCTGTGTAACATTTTGTATATTCTGGGGATAGGGCAGCCCCCTGTATCATAGCAGAGGTTGGAACTGGCAAATGGGGAGGAAGTTCTATTAAATATTTGGGGATGAGGAAACTTATTTATTGATAGCATAGGACAGAGGAAGGAGGCGGGGACGGGGTTCCGCCCAGGTGACTCACAACTTCTGTTTGCTTTTTATTTCGGAATAAATGGATTTAGCCATACTGTTTAGCCTTGTGTGTGCCTGTTTCCAGTCACTGGCCCCTAGGTCCTGGAGTCTGCACTGTGGGCATTGAACAGGGAGCAGATCCTGCCAGCAGAGGGCAGACTTCTGGATTGTGCAAAGCCCCAGTGTCTCTGAGCCTGCCTAGCAAACAGAGCTGTTGGAGATGATCCAGGCCTGTCACCCCCATGCTGCTTGGGGAAGCCTGGGGGATCCCAGGGCCCCTGCCATGCATGGGACTCTAAGGAGCACTCCTGTCTTAATGGTCCAGAGGCTCAGAGCCTGATCTAATCCTGGGTTGGGGAAAGCAGGGTCCTCGCACCAAGAGTGCTGCCTTCCAGTTCAGGCACTTTGCCCTCTCATCACCCTGGCCCTCTGGTGGCCTGTTGTCCTTCCCCTGCACAGTGCGTGCCAGGGGCCCCCAATCCTCCTTCTGGGCTGAGTTGGTGCCCCTGCCCCCTAGTGGGCAGAGCAGGCTTCCCAGAAAGATAACCCATGAACCCGCAGGTGCTTTCCCAGTAGGCCCTGGAAAGGACAGGACCTCTCTTCGCCACTCATCCCAACACCCTAGCAATGGTGGGGCCCTTCCCCACCGCTTCATCCCAAGGTTGAAGCCTTCCCCTTCCCCTGAACTCCACAAAAACACAAGCCAGCAGAGGACAGTCTCCCATCGTCCAGAAATGGGTTTTATTCTCAGCCAAGAGACAGCAAGACTGGTGGCAGAGGACCACACAGCTGCCAGTACAGCGCCCCCCTGTGCTCGAGCGGGGGAGGGACGGAAGAGTGGCCGTCCACAGGCCGGGCATGACAGGGAGGCTCATCGGAGGTGGCACACTTTGGAGAGGGGGATGTCAGGGTGACAGTGTTCCCCTGTAGTTGGACCACAAGACTCCTCAAGGACAGCGTGGTGATTGGTTCCCAACACTAGAGGCGAGGCTGTGGCAGCCATATATGTATGTATGTGTGTGTGTGTGTGTGTGTGTATTTATAGTTATTTATAGAATGGGATAGGAGCAATACCACAGAGGGGCACAAGTTTTCACCAATATCACGCCTGGATGTGTCAGCTCACCACTACAACAGACTAAGTCACAGATGAACGGGGAGGCTTTGGGGCTGGGGAGCCACTGTCAAGTCACAGAACAGCCGTCCAGGCAGGCTTGGAAAGGGAGGTCTCCGAGGAATAGAGGGATCTGGTTAGAGGTCGAAGGGGGGCCTGGGGCTCTCAGGACGGGACGGACTTGCCTGACCCGATCGGCTGGCAGTTGGAGAGAAAGCAAAAAGAGAACGGAGAGAAGGAGGAAGAGAACTGGTAAGGCAAGGGCAGCCAAGCCCGGTGGGGTAGGAGGGGAGGACAGGGGGCGAAAACAAAGCTGAGGGTGTGGGCAAGGGTTCTGGAATGGAGGAGAGAGAAAGGGAAGGTAGGAGGAACTGGAGGTGGGTGGGGGCCACAGCTTCCCAGGGGTCTTGGATGGAGGCCGGGGCGGCCCTCCCTCTGCCACGCACGCCGGTCTCTCATACACCACCAGGCAGTGCACCCACAGCTCCAGGCACATGCTCGGCCCCTCTGCCTTCCCTCTTTTCTGGCCCCCATGTCTTCCAATGTACTGGCCCAGGACCAGCCCTAGTCTCGGAATGTGGGTCCTGACGCCCCATGCCACAGCCACCAGTCCTCGTGGAGAGAGACAGGAGAAAGAACAGTGTTTGAACCAGGAGGGCAAAGCTAAAAGGATGGCTGGAGGGGGCACCTGGAGGCCCCTCTGGGTGGGCAGAAAGCCCGGAGTCCTCAGAAGGGACCCTGGGGAGGCAGGGAGGTCAGGCAAGCCGGATGCCAGCGGCCACAGGCTTATAAGTCTAAGAGGGGAGCCTCAGCTGGCCGGGGGACCACAGGTCGCGTAGGTGAGGCTGGGCCCTTCCTGCTGGGGAAAAGCAGAAGAGCGAGAGTCAGCGGCAGGGACAGAGTGGCAGGTGGGTTGCTGGGCGCATGTGCGGCCCAACCAGGGTGGGACTCAGAAAGCTGATTTGCCTAGATTGGTGGACACTGTCGTCCCCTTGGCTGAAAAGTGTAGGTCACCCCAGGAGCACCAGGCCTAGGCCCGGGAGCCTGAGGGCTGGCTTATGGTGCTTCATCTGGGGCAGAGGACACTGTCGTTTGTAGTGCCGTCACAAGCATGACCATACCAGGAGGGAGAGGAACAGGCTGCGTGATCCTACCTCGCCCGTACACTGTGGACAGGGCCCTCCAGCTTTCAGAAATCAGCAAACCAGAGCCTTCGCCCCAAATTGCTGCTCAACTGCTGGCACCATAGAGGAGGTGGGGCTGTGACCTCCTCTGCCCTATCATGGCCTCGGTTCCCAGAGCTCCTGAGCTGGGAGCTGGCTGCCCTGCCCCGACAGCTTGGCTCAGGTTGGACAATGAGTGTGGCACCCCCAGGACAAAGTTCCAAGCCTGGCTGGCTGAGTTCAGCCCCACGCACAACCCCCTCCAAGGTTCCTGCCTCTACACCATAAACCATGAGCCCTCTGTCCTCTCTGATGGCTCCAGAGAGCACCTGTGTCTGCCAGCTCGGGCGCGGAGCCTGTCCCAAGAGCTCCCCAGGCTCAGCCATGGAGGTCTTGAGCAGTGGCACTGAGTCCCGAGGCTCGCTGAGAGGGAGGTGAGAGAGCCAGCTGGCAGCGAGGACAGAAAGAGGAAAGAATAAGTCTGGAGCTGCAGAAGGGAGAGGGAGGGGAGCCTGGCTCTGAGGTCCCAGGTGCGCCCCCCAGTGTGGAGCTGGTGCAGCGGCGGGGGGCGGGGGGCAGACACACTGTTCATGCAGCAGGCAGAGAGGCATGTATGCACCTACCGTGGCTGACGCTCCTCAGGGGTCACTGATAGTGATTCTGAAAGACAGCACGAGATCAACATGGCAGTTCACACGCACAGACAGGGCAGGCCTGGGGGGTGGGGGTCACGCACACGCACACGCCCGGGCGTGCACACACATGCTGGGAGGCCCCACGGCCCCGCATGCACACACTGACACACATGCCCACAGACAACACGCATACACCTCCCCCACCTCCCGCTGCCCAGCACCCTCACTGGCTGGCACGTGCAGCACGGATCGGGGCATGCAGCCACTCGGCACATTGAAGCACACGCGTGGGCTGAGTCACGACACAGAAGCTCGCCCATACACAGGAGGCATTTGCACCAGCTCCCTGCACATTCGTGCCTGGAGTGCTCAGAGGGCCACCTGCAATGCTCCATAAGGGACAGGACTTGCTTTCTCAGGGTCCAGCTGTCATTTCTCTGCCCGAGAACCTTCCATGGCTCCCTAGTCCCCATAGCATTGAGTCCCAAGAATTTTTAAGGTTCTGCAGCCTGCCCCCACTGTACCCACGGCAACCTTTTCTTATTCTTCCTCATTCTATCTGCACTCTTCTCTGGCCAGCGGCTCTCCTCAATGCATCCCAAGCTAAACCTTTGCCTTCATTGCTGCTCCATACCGACGCCCCTGACTCCTCATCACCTGAGTCTTATCTCAATCAGCCCCCAGACCTCCCCTAGGTCAATCTGTCTTGAAGCATCCCAGACTGTTCTCTTCCCTGAGGCAAGGCGGTGACTTGCCAAGCATTTCCTGTATGTTAGTGAGACTGGAGTTAGAGCAGGTGCCAAATCTTCCTCTTCCCATATGTCACACCTGGGCATGTCAAATACCCTTAAGAATCTCGACTCACAAGAGAAGTTAGCAAAGTGCTCCTATAGCCACATCTGCAGTTTGTGGCTACAGTCTGAACTGTAGAACTGCAGACAGTTCTACAGTCACTGTCTCCCTTGATCCTCACACCAACCCTGGGAGAAAGGCAGAATGTTAAATATCATGTGGTAGAAGGGAAACTAAGGCCCTGGAAGAGAAAGTGACTTGCCGAAAGCCCAGGGTGAACCAGAACATCTGGACTCCAATCCCGCACTCTCGACCAACTACCATGCTGCCTGCTTTACCCCATCTGCTTTGGTCATCAGATCACCATGGAAGCAAGTCCCATCTCTGCTTCATTTGGGGTCCATGGAGGCTAGACCCAAGAAGGCGAGGCCCTACCCTCCAGGCATGTGGAAACACAAGTGGTTGCTACTGATCTGATGTGCTTCTCCTCAAAGAATGTGGCCACTGGAAACAGGGATCAGAATGAGCTTCCTTGAAAAATGGTCATGAGTCAAGAAGGCAAATCCAAGGGACGATGTAGAATCCTTTTCCTTGGAAATCTCCGGGAAAATGGGGCAGCCTTCACCCACTCCTGCCTCCATACCCACCATGTTGGTTCAGGCCAGGTTGGGCCAGAGGCAGGGCAAAAGAAGAAAGCCATTAGACTGCCCCATGGCTCCCAGTCCCCTTTCCCAGCTGTTCCATGTCCTAGCCCGTGCCTGGATGCCATTCTTACACTCACACTTGTGTGCACGCCCACACACACATCACACACCTTGCTGGTCAGTCACAGCCTGGCCTCTGTTCCTGTGGGCCAGAGGCCAGATGCCCCCTGGGACAGCTCAGAGAGTCAGGACTCAGAGCAGCCCTGAGTGTAAGTGAACAAATTCCACATCTGGAGAGGATCCGGGTTCAGATCCCCGGACCTGAGGTAGGTCACCAGGGACTGGGAGAGAGAAGTTGAGGGCAGAATGGAGAAGGGAGGAGAGGGAGGAGTGCGAGGAGAAAGGAGGAATGCAACGGGTGGAGGAGAGAAGTGAAGAGGGAGGGAAGCGCCATGCAAGTGCTAGAAAGAAGGGGGCAGGTGGGATGAGTCCCATGGCCCCCTTCCCAGAAACGACCACCTCCGGGACTCAGCGCCCCCTGGAGGGCCAGGCTCCGCCAGCCCTCGGCCACACCTCCCGTGGCTCCAGCGTCCACGTCCGCGTCCTAGCGCCCTGGATGGAGAGGGCGGGCTCTGGCCCTCCCTTCCTCCCGGCTACGCCCGCCCGGTGGTCTCTCCCGCCGCATTCAGCCCCTACTCACCTGGGGACCCCGGGCGGGGCGCGGTTGGGGCGCGAGGGCACCTGGGGGGGAGGACCGAAGGGGTCAGGGGAAGCCCCCGGCCTGGAGGGCACGGGGGGCGCCCCCCCCAGGGCGGACCCAGCAGGCGGAGGCCCAGGAGCAGGGCCCCGCGACCCGGGCCGGGCTGGGGGCACGGCGGGGGCTCGGCGCTGCGGCGTGGGGCTGGACGTGGGTGACCTGCGGACGACAGGGCGCGGAAAACAAGGAGGGAGGAGATGAGTAGCTCCGCCCCATCCTGAGGCCCCGCCCCAGCCCAGCGCCGGTCACGCCCATGCGCGGAAGCCCCGCCTCGCCGCGCCCTACTCGTTCCGGGAGGTTAAGCCCCGCCTCGGGCGGCTCCGAAGTTCCAGCTCCACCCAGCCCCGCAGCCAGCGCTTCACGGCAAGCCCCGCCCCGCGTCAAGCCCCGCCCATCTCTAAGCCCCGCCCCCTGCTCCAGGTGGGAGCCGTTCCGGTGACGCGGGCGCGCCACTGCCCGGTCCCGGCCCACCTCCCGCGGGCCCCGGGTTGGGGGGCTTTGGGGCCGTGGGGGCCGGCCCTGGTACCTGCGTCCGGCCGGTACGCTCTGCACCTGCAGCCAGGAGTCGTCCACGGGCGGGGGCATGGGCGTGCTGACGGTGGTCGTGTTGATATCGCCGATGATGCTGAGCGCCTCCTTCAGTGCGTGGTACATGCGCAGCATCTCGTCGCGCCGTTGCGCCTGCTCCGCCGACTCCTCCATCAGTGTGTTCTGGTCCCCGCACGAGTACAGGTTGGCGAGCAGCTCCGAGAAGATGAATTCCTTCGTCTGCGGGCGCGCCAAGAGAGGAGGGGCTAGGACCTGACGCCTGTGCCAGTCTGGCCGCCTTGGGGGACCGTGCGCTGGACTGGGAGCTCGGTGGTCCTGGCTTTGCCACTCAGAGATCTCCCCCGCTTTCCCGTCTCCATGCTTGCCCTTTTCTCAGATGGTCCAGAGGGGAAAACTGACCTGTCCAAGGTCATAGATACGGGAGGGCACTCAGGGCCTACCATGCAACCAGCACACCTAGTTATTCAGCATTGTTTCAACCTCAGTTTCCTCATCTGTAAAATGGGATAGTTATAACCCCTTCCAAGGACTTGCACAATCCACGGGGCCAAAATAAGGTAGATGGCATTTTAAAAATTCCCAAGCCCTTGAGTAGCAGATGTAAATACATGCCTGGATTGGGTGAAATCTGAGTCTCTATGTGTAGGTGGTGGGCTCCTTTATGCTCTACAGGTGCTACCTGGCGCAGGCCCCGGGATATTCATGGGGAGGCACTGAGGTTTTTACACCATAGGTCTGTGTCTCACTTATTCGTTATTTAAATATATGTTGAGCACCTACTCCTACTATGTGCCAGGCACTGTGCTGCTCTGCACTTTATATTCCCTTAATTCTCAACTCCATTATTATCCATATTTTTACATAGAGGGAAACAGAGGCTCAGGAAGGGTAGTTTACTGAAAGTCAAACAGAATTTGTGGCAAAGCCAGGATTGAAATACAGTTCTAATTCCCTGGGGGCCATGCTTTTTCACTAAGCCATGGGTGGTAGTGGTTCTGCAGGGCGCGCATTTCAAAACATGGTCAGGGAGTACTCAAAAGGTGTGATTCCTAGTCCCTTTTGGGAAATATTTAAGCATGTTTGGAACAACTTGAGTATGTGAATCTACAAAATAATATATAAAGCTCACATTATATTTCTTTTTGGATAGCTCTAGTGTGGACCTATACCTACCTCTCTAGACCTGATCCCAAGGGACTGGTCTGTGCCTCCCCCAGGCCAATCTGGCCACTCCCTCCCTGGTCCCAAAAGAGCACCCACTGCCCACGAAGTGTTGCACCCACATTGTTGATCATGAGGTGCATGATGGTCTTCGGCATGAGGTCACGCACGGTCTTGTTCACGATGGCCATGTATGAGTCTACCAGGTTCCGGATGGTCTCCACCTGCCGCTCTAGCTGTGGGTCCATGGAGTGCATGAAGCTGTCTGAGCCATTCTCCTCTGTTTCGCTGGCCTGCCGTTGAGAATAGAGGGCATCAGAGTGACTGGGCCCTCGTAGCCAGGTTCCAGCCACTCCCAGGGTCTCAGCCCCTTGAAGGGTGCCTGGAGAACTGAGTACAGAGAGCAAAGGGCCTGAACACACAGACACTGGCTCCTCCAAACGTTCTGTGTCTGCACTCTGCCCACCCCAGTGTCTCTAAGGCACCCAAACCCTTGTTCAGCCTTATCTCCACTCTCAACTTGGTGCCTAGAATTTGCCTCAGTCTCCCAGTCTCTCAATTAGCAAAGACCTTTCCAAGGCCCCTTCCTGATTCTAAAATTCTTTTTTTTTCTTGTTAAAAAGATTTTATTTATTCATGAGAAAGACAGAGAGAGGTAGAGACATAGGCAGTGGGAGAAGCAGGTTCCCTGGGGGTAGCCTGATGTGGGACTCGATCCAGGGACTCTGGGATCACACCCTGAGCCTAAGGCCGATGCTCAACCACTGAGCCACCCAGGTGCCACCCCCTTCCTGATTCTAAAGACCTGGCCAGAGCTGCTGCCAGGCTGGAGACACCTGGAAGAAGGTGAGAGAGGGGCACACTCACTTTCTCCTTGTCCTGGGAGGCCCACACCAAAGCCATAGAGGCCACGACACCAGCATTGCCACCACCGCCGCCGCCGCCACCAGCAAGCACAGCCAAAGCAGACACACACACAGAAAGGAAAAGATGAGTGAACCCAGGGCACTTGACCCCAACCCTAAGGCAACTGTAGACATCACCACAGTGAAGGAGAGAAGGGAAATGAAGGTAGCCACAAAACCCCCTGAACTATTCTACGAAGAGAATGAAGGAATTGCCATCTGTGGTCGAGGAGGCTCACAAAAAACTGGCTTTGGAGGACAGGAGGAAGGCTGAACTCTGATCCCACCCCAGTACAGGTAAGGGGGAGGATCTGTGCTATTTCTGAGCCCTGATGACATGACTTGGCATCGCTGAGGATAGTGATTCAGGGCCCCCTATTAGAAGTAACTTGCCCCCCTCCCTGCCCTTCCACTCACCCCAACGCGTTCAGGATATACGCCAGCCCGCAGGAAAGAGGCCTTCCAGCTATCCACCTCCTCTTGCGTCTCACAGGCCAGTTCCAGCTGCCGATAATCCTTGTAGACATTCCTGCAAGGTGGGGCAGGCGGCGAGGGGAGAAGGCTCGGAGACCCACTCACCCAGGTGATTAAGGGCATGCACAGACTGGGGACATCACACCTGGGGCCCAGTCCTGGCTTCCTCATTTCCCAGCTGTGTGACCCTGGGCATGTCCCCTCACCTCCCAAGCTTGTTTCCTTGCCTGGAAGATGGATTAATAAAAACAATTCCTGCCTCCCTGGGTCACTGTAAGGATTCAGTGAAAAAAAAAAGGTAAAATGCTCTATTAAAAAGATACTAAAAAGGAGAAAGGGGACTGAGATCTCATACGAGGGGCATCCCTGACTGTGCACCCTCCATTGGCTCCCTCCTTGGCTCTCTGGGGACCTCCCTGATGGCAGCTATACTGAACCCTCGGTCAGCCCTGGCTTGAGAGGTGAGAGGCCTGGTACTGTCACCAACCCTGCTGGACACTGAGCAACAAGGGGATCCGGCCTGATGGGCCCTTTGTCCCCCATGCTTAGCAGGGTGTCTTAGGCAGAGCAGGCGCTTACCAAGTGATTGACTGAATATTTGTCAAAGGAATGACTCTCGCTGTGGGGCTTGGAGCAGGTCCCTCTCCTTTCTGCTCAGGAAAGGTGGTTTGGGGCTTGCAGTCTGGGGACCCACCTCTGCTCAGTGTTAAAGAGGGCAAAGATGTGCTTGCTTGACATGAAACCTTTCTCCACGTCCCGTAGCTTCAGATTGTCCACGGAGAGCATGTATTTCTTCTCTTTCTCCTGTGGATAGAGGTGGGAGTGATGGGTGAGGTCGGTGCCATGCCTCATATCCTAAGAGTGTTCCATGCAGAGGTTTGGGGCAGTGGGGGAGCAGGGCTCTGGAGCCCCAGGGCGGCCCTGGGTTTCTGGGCACCCATGCCCCCTGCACAGCATAGGTGCTGTCTGAAAAAAGCCTGGCCACGGAGCCCTGGACCTGCTGAGCACCTCTGGTTCCCAGTGGCTTTCAAGCCATTCCCACCACCTCTGCATACATGCCAGAGCCCAAGAGGGCAGGGTGGCGAGACGGAGGGTGGATCCTACTCCCCCCCAAGCAAGCCCTGGATGCTGTCCAGGCCAGCCCTAGCCAGGGACCCCTCACTCAAGCTTCTCTCGCCCCCGGCCTGGCCAATGGGACCTGCTTTAGCTAAGTTGCTGATTTCATTTCCTGACTATAGAGACAAGAAGGGGGGCCACCAGCACCAGCAGCTTCAAAGGGCTGGCTCAGCCCACACCCTCTCCTCGCCCCACCCCCCAGGCGCCCATGTGTTAGCAATCAGGCGCACAGCACAAGCCTGGAGATGGTATGTCTCTGTGTGCAGCATGTGTGTAGTTGTGTGTGTAAACACATGCCAGCTGGAGCACGTACCATATCACCACTGTGATGTGAGCCCACGTGTCTGTGTTGCGTAGGTGTGTGTGTGGGCATGTGTGTGCCTGGGGAGGTGCCTAGCATGGCCATGTGTTTGTGTGAGCAGGCCTGTGTGTCAAGGCGGATGTGTGCACAGTTTCATAGATGTATGTGGCAGCTGTAAATATCTGTGTTTGTATGGAGTGTGCCTGTGGGGAACACTGTGGGCTTGCACGTTCACGTGCATATGGTTTGCTGAATAGGTTGAATGCGTTTGGTTTATTTGTAGTCATCTGGGAGGAGTAATATGTATCTGTGGATGGGCATGTGGGGGCCAGGCCTCCGTGCACACTAATGTGTGCCTGCTGTGGGCCGACATTTGTCTGTAGCTGTCCAAGGGAGGCTCGGGGGTTCTGCAGAGAAGGTACTCCAGGAGGGGGCTCTGGGAGGAGGAACCCCTGGTACCCCACGTGCCCACACCACAGGACCCATGCCGTGGCCGGGGAATGTCTGTGTGGATCTCAGGGACTCAGGGCTTGGGCATGAGCCTCATCCAGGATCTCAGGTCGGGGATGGATTTAGGGGGACCCTGCTCCCCGGTCCTGGCACCATCCTGCCCACCTCCTTCTGCCCTCCACACCCGCCTGGCCCGTCCAGCCACATAAAGCCTTCTTTATGCCAGGCGGGTGGCCGGGAGCCCCAGAGGGCGGCTGGGGGAGGAGAGAAGGAAGTTGCACACGCGGCCAGGGAACATCTGGAAGCGTTCGAGGGAGGCCCCGCCACCACCCGCCCAGTGCTCTGGGGTTGGACTCTAGGTAGGAGCGGCCTCCTCCCCCCACCCCTCCCTTCCTGCCGGCCGGCCCCCTCCCCAGGCCCCTCCTTCCCAGCCACAGCTCCCGCTCACCCCTGCCACGTCAAAGGAGGCAGAAGGGGAGTCGGGAGCAGAGAGGGGACCACGGGCTGGCTGGGCTGGGGCTGGGGGCCTTGGGTCTCCAGGAGATGGGGCCGAAGCTCTCACCCGACGGACAGACACAGCTGCCTGGAAGGACCAGAGGACACCTCCACTCCGTCTACCCAGTGTTTAGACTATCTGTTCAGGACTCCCAAATTGTACAGTAGTCTGCACATTGGTTAGGCTGGGCTGGGTTAGACCCTCGGCGCCGCCGCTGGAGAGCTGGACTGACCCCCACCCGCCATCCCAGAACCGGAACCCGGAGATGGGGCAGGGGGCTGCTGGGGGGTGCAGCGGGTGCTGGGAGGAGGTGTAGAGGGAGGGGGGCACCGTGCTGTGAGACGGGATGGGGATGCTGATGGGTGGCAGAGGGAGACCGAGAAGATGGGGGGGTTCAATGAGGACTACGGATATGGGGAGCCGCCTGTCTGCCCAGAGGGCCGCCCATGTCCCAAAGACTAGAGGGCTGGCAGCTGGGGAGAGAGGGGGACAGATCATCCTCCCTGCAGCCCAGACCACCTCCATGTCCGCAAGCTGTTCTAGTGCAAAAATCCGCTCACATGCAACACACACACACACATACGCACTCAATTCGACATGCACACCTCCGCCACTCAGGCACATACATTCCCACACCCAAACTAATATCACACATTCATGCCGCAAGCACACTTGCACATCTCAAGGCCACAGGCTTGTGCACACATACATACCCTCACAACGGAACAAGAGCTCTCTCCCATCCTTACATCCCAAGCACACGCATGTTCTCAGATGCTCCACATGCACACTCTCCCTCCTCCAGCCCATTTGCTACATACAGCTTCACTTACACGCCGAGAAAGGGCACACATGGTCTTCCCCCAACCACACCTAGATGCTTATAGCCCAAACACTCTCCTGCACCACCACCCCTCCCGCCACACATATCATCCATCAGCCTCACACACCCCACCCCCCAGCACTTACTACCCACCCCTACTGCACCCCTCACATGCTCAGCACAGTTCCCACACACAACCCAACTCAAATGTACATACAAAGCTCAGAAAGAACCCACCACTCAAGGACGGGGTCCCTCTTGGATACTTTCTCCCACAGGGCAGCCCTCAGCCCCAGTTCACACTGTCCCCTGGCCCAACACATAAGGAGCCCCAACTTAAGAGCACCAGGAGTCCTAGGGCCAGTAATCAGTGCCCCCAGCCCATGAGGGGGTCTAGGCAGCCTGCCTGAGCGACAGAGCAGGAAGCGACACCCCCCCCACGTCACGCCACCTCACACTCCAACCCTTCCAGGGGCCCCATGCTCGGGGAGAGGCCAGGGTTGGGGTAATGAGGTCCAGATGGCTTGGCGCCCCCGCCAGTGACGACGGAAGGCCCAGCCCAAGATGAGGAGGAGGGGGCCTTGCCCAGGGCGACTTGGAGGAGGCAGGGATCAAGGAGGGAGCTCAGAGACCAAAATCACAGCTCCCACCCCAGCCCCACTTCCCCACTGAGAGCTCCCTCTCCTCCGAAAGCTTCCTCAGGAAGAAGGTCCCCTCCCCCACTGGGTGGCCAGCTGGAGTTCATTACCACAAGTCTCCCCCCCAAAGCCCCAAGCCCTCCCTGTTCTCTCTGGTCACCTCTGGAATCCAGATGTGGAAGCCAAATAGACTCATTTTTAAAGGAGACCAGCAGCAAGGGAGGGAGGTGGCAGGCATTCTGTGAGCCCATGTGGGCAGGGAGGGGTTTTGTGTGGAGCCTCTGCAGGGCCCCATCACTCCTGGCCCCTTGGCCTGGAGGCCCTCAGGGCATCTTTCTTGTGCCCGTGGGGTCTGGGGGACTGGGGTGCAGGGGTTAATAGGGTGTCTGGCAGCTGGACATATGTGTGTGTCATAGGTCTGTGGGGGCCACAAGGGAGGCGGCACACCCCAGAGCAGGAAAACAGGAAGGCCACAAGGCTGGCGGGGTCAGGGAGGGGCACCCGGCGCCCCTGCCTACCCTCCCCAGGGCACTTGGCCCCAAGCTCCCTGATTCTGCCAAGGCACCTTCTCTTTCCCGCCTGGATGAGCTCTCAGGATTGTCTGCCTCTGATCCTTGCGGGCCACCTCTATTCAAGGGGCTTTAATGGGATTAAAAAAAAAAAAACTTTGTTTGTTGGGTGGCCCAATCTACTCCAAGCCCTTGGAGTAGTGTCTGAGCCTGAATCTGGCCCCAGCCAAACCCTTTGATGACCAGTGGCCCTTTACTCACCTCGTCATCCTTGTACCAGGACAGATTCTCAGCAGTCAGGACAAACCAGTACTCCTTGGAGCCCCCCTTCATGATGCCAATATTGTTGATGGTCAGCCAGCCCTTCCGGATGACCTGGAGGGTGAGAGGGCAGGAGGTCAGTGGGGAGAGGCCAGGACTCTCCCTGGAGGATGGGGTAGGCAAAGAGAAACACTCAAAAGCCCACCCCTCCTCCAGCTCTTGGAAGCCTGGCTGGGCAGGGAGGGTGTGGGCCAGACCTGCCCTGTTTTGAACCACAAGTAACAGACTGGAAGACAGAGGAAGGCATAGGTCAGCTCAGGATAGAGAGCCTTCTGATAGTCAGAGCCATCTGAGTAGGGGACTGGTAGCCTTGGTAGGGGATGAGCTCCCCACCGCTAAAAGTATGCAAGTAGAGTGTAGGGAGCCAACTGGGCAATGTCTTTTCAGCTTAAGATCCACTTAATTCTAAGACTTGTTTCTGATCTCAGTGACTATGTAAGTGCTGCTGCTGTCTCTGCCTAGAAAGCACTTCCCTCCTGTTGGCCTGCCGAACTCCTCCATACCCTCTGGGTATCAGCTCAAAAGTCACATTCTCAGGCAGGCACTCCCTGACCCCCAGTATAAGTCAGGACCCTCATTGTCGTCTTACTGTCTTTTACAACTCCCTTAAGTCTTCTCCTATGACAATGACTGAGGTTTCAAGATTGTGTGTCATGTGTATGTCTGTGTGTGTCTGTGTGTGAGAAAGAGCGAGAGAGAGTGAGCGATTATCTGTTGATGTCAGACTGCCTTGCTAAATTATGAACTCTTTTGCCTGCTCACTGGCATATCCCAGCGCCTTGCAGTGTGCCTGGCAACCAGTAAGTGATCGATAAATGTTTGTGGCATGAAAACATGAATGGTTCTGAGGGTCTTTGGCCTCAGGCCCTGAATGGGAGCAGGGTGGTAGGGCTTGGGAACAGGGTGAAAGGCTGAGCATGAATTGAACAGGCCCTTCCTCCCAGAGGACCCCAGAGAAATAGGCAAAGATCTGTTTTCCAGCAGGAAGCAGCTGTCCCCAAGACCATCCTGAGCCATCACCACAAACAAGGCCTGTAGATTCTACTCCAAGGGCAAGGCCACTAACTAGACCCTGGGGGTGGGCCAAACTGAGGAGGAGGGAACTCTCTCTTCTCCTTCCCCTAGCCCTGACCTCCCTGGCTTCTCTAAGCATCCAGAGAAGAGCCAAGGAGCCTGGGGCTGGCAGGAAAGCCTGCTTCTGAGGCCTCCTGGAACCCTCCTCGACCCTCTGGCTTCCCCAGGAACCTTGCAGAGAACCCAAGTGACATAGTGGATCAGTAGCTGAGTAGCTACCTTAGCCATTAACAGAAACAAGGTAGCCAGGTGCTCTGTGGTGCCTCTCCTACCCTGTCCAGGTCCGATAAGGACCTTAGTGTCTTGTCACTATCTTTGGAACTGAGTCCAAATGCCATGCCCTGGCACTCCCTACCCCAGTATCTCATGAGCAGACCTTGTCACTCTACTCCCTGCTCTGACCTGCAGGCTTTGTCCTCTCTTGGCCACCCCCAGCTCTGCTAAACCCCCTTGCAGAGCTCCTGCACCAGAAACCTCCTGCCCCTCCAACTCCCATCCTGCTGGGGCCTGATGGCAGGCTCAGGTCTCCAGGGGGCAGGGCCAGAATCTGACTCCTGTCTGGCAGCCTGTGCAGTGTAGGCACCACCGAGTGTTTGCTGAACTCAGATATTACACTCATTGATGCCTTAGTTCTACTGAGCACCTGCTCTATGCCAGGCACTAGGCTGTAGGGCTGAAGACTTGCTGATGGACAAGAGAGACCCAACCCTTCCCCTCATGGGGTTTGAGAGGGAAATAGGTATGAACCCAATAATCACACAAACACCTAGATTGTCATAAAGAAACTATGGCCTCTGGAAGATTCCAGACCATGGCTTGTGGGTACAGGTGGGGGTAAGAAGTGGTGTTTCAGCAGAAATCTGAAGGACAGAATGGGCAAGGAGGGACTTGTCTCTTGACATTCATTTATCTCTTTACTCAACTTTCCAGTAGAGATGGCTATCTTAAAAACATATTTCTCTTCCATCCATCCATCCATCCATCCATTCATGCATGCATCCATCCATCCAACAGATATTTGAGGAGCACCCACTGAGTGCCAGGCCCCTGCCAGCCATTTGTGCCCGCCCAGCCCAAATGGTCTACCTCTGACTGAAGTAGAAGCTTAGCTCATGCGCACTAATGGACAGGTTGATGGGACTCTGAATGGCCAGGCCTTGCCTCTGGACTGAGAGCATGTGTGGGCACCCATGTGCTGGTATGTGCAAGCAGCTCAAGCCAAAGAGTGCCCTTTTGCCCCCTGGGCATCCCCACTACTAATGGGTCCCCTCCTCCCCTTCGCTATACAAGCCAAGAGCCCCAGTCCTGGTACTCACCAGAATCTCATCCTGCAAAGAGGTAACCATAGCAACCACGAGAAGCATCGGGAGAGAGGAGAGAGGGTTACTGAGGCAGAGTGGGAGGCTTGTGGCTGGCAGCTGATAGGATCCCTGGCCCCTGTGAGACCCTTCCCCTCGGGGGAGGGGGCTCTCAGAGCTTGGCGTCCATCCGGCACCCTCCATCCCTCCGGCTGGGGCACTGGGGTTCACTCACCTGGTTCCCTGAAGCCTTCTTCTTGTTCATCTGGTTGCTCCTCTGCTGAGCACTAAGAAGAAGAGAAGGAAGAGTCTCAGAACTTCTCCTCTCAAGAGGCCTAGCTTCAATGCCACTGCTCAGTGGGCACCAGACCCAGAGGGTTAACCCAACAGGCCTGGGTCCTACACACACACACACACACACACACACACTAGAGGTGTCACTTCTTAGCCTAGGGAGCACTCACTTGGCAAAGCCTATGAAGTCCTCATGATTGGTATTCATGTACGCCAGCTCAATATCGATGAGGAGCATAACCTTTGAGGATATGCAGGTCAACAGGCAAGTGGAAAAAATATGACAGGGTTTTAAAAATGCATGAAAGGCTGGAAGAAACATACTTATAGCATATATAGAACCCATAATATATCAATCAATGCATCAGTAATAGTACCCATAATAAATAAAGAGTTCCTATGAGTAAATAAATGACAGACACAAAAACACAAATCAAAATAGCCAAAGAACATGAATGGGTGGGGATCCCTGGGTGGCGCAGCGGTTTGGCGCCTGCCTTTGGCCCAGGGCGTGATCCTGGAGACCCGGGATCGAATCCCACATCAGGCTCCCAGTGCATGGAGCCTGCTTCTCCCTCTGCCTGTGTCTCTGCCTCTCTCTCTCTCTCTCTCTCTCTCTCTCTCTGTGACTATCATAAAAAAAAAAAAAAAAGAACATGAATGGGTAATTCATAGAGGTAACACATGTAATCAATAAGTCTATGTAAAAGAATGCTCACCCTCATAACTAAAGAATGAGACCCTTTTATAACCTATCAAATTAATAATAAATATTGGTAATGACCAGTGTGGGCATTGTGGGAAGATGGATTCTCATATACTGTTGGTGGAAGTACAAGTTAGGATCACCTTCTTGGAGGGTAATTTGGCAATATTGAACAATATTAAAATGCACATATTCACATCTAGAGATAGATACATAGACTCACAAAGTGAGCAATGATATATGTATATCAGGGTGTTCAGTGTGGTGTAGTTTGTAAAGGAGAAAAATTTTCAACAAGCCAATGACCATCAGAAGGTGAAATAGATTATTGGATCCTCTGAACAATAAAGCTCTCTATAGCTGTTCAAAAGAATGAAGACAATTTCTAGGTTCTGGCATTGGAAAATCCCAGGATGAGTGATGGGATTTGTAACTGAGTTCTGACCAGAGTGACATGCCTGACGCACACTGCTGAGTTTCGACCCAAGCGCCACTGCTTTCCATAATAAACCTGTGCTCACTAAGTCTCCAGTTCATCAGATGAAGTGGTCTGCCTCCTGGGAGTGGTGAAGACACAATGAAATGAGGCAGATCACATGTCTGACATGTAATGGGCACTCAACAGATGTTAGCTACTACAATTATCTTTAGAGGAAAAAGACAAGACACACAGCAGGACTGCAGTTACTGAAGATTAAGATGGAATCTGGAATGTGTATATGCCTAGGGGGAAAATGCCTTGGGGCACCTGGGTGGTTCAGTGCGTTAAGCATCTGCCTTAGGCTCAGGTCATGATCCCAGGGTCCTGGGACTGAGCCCTCTCATCAAACTCCCTGCTCAGTGGGGAGTCTGCTTGTCCCTCTCCCTCTGCCCTCCTCCCCAACTTGTGCTCTCTCTCACTCTCTCTCTCAAATAAATAGATAAGATCTCTCTTTTTTAAAAAAAGATTGTACTTATTTTTGAGAGAGATTGTGAGCGGGGCTGAAGATTTTATTAAGTATTTATCACTTTCGTAATTAAAGAGATCAGTGAGGATTCAAAACTTACAATAAAGATGTGAATGACTGGGGCGGCAGCACCGTGGTGGAGAAAGGGCGTGTGAGGATGGAGGCTAGGAATTGGAAGCCAGAAGCAGGTATAGATAGAAAGGTGACAGAGAGTTGGACAAGTAAGGAGGACTCGTCCATGAGCCTGGAAGGGGCCTGCTCATCTCTGCTCCTCCCAGCTCAGAGGTGGCATTGAGTGACTATGTTTGTGATTGAATGAATGAATATCTGATAAACTATTGAAATGAAATGAAAGCATATACAGGCAATAGAATAGTGTTCAGGTATTCCTTAGAAAGGAAGGGAATTCAGAAGGGGCACCTACGACCCAATGTTCATAGCAGCAATGTCCACAGTAGCCAAACCATGGAAAAAGCCCAGATGTCCACTGACAGATGAATGGATAAATAAGATGTGGCATAGGGCAGCCCCGGTGGCGCAGCAGTTTAGTGCCACCTGTAGCCCAGGGCGTGATCCTGGAGACCCCGGATCGAGTCCCGTATCGGGCTTCCTGCATGAAGCCCGCTTCTCCCTCTGCCTGTGTCTCTGCCTCTCTCTCTCTCTCTCTGAATGAATAAATAAATAAATCTTAAAAAAAAGTTTAAAAAAATAAGATGTGATATATATATATATATGATAAATATTATGATGGAATATTATTCAGCCATCAAAAAACCGAAACCTTGACATTTGTAATGACATAGATGGAACTAGAGGGTATTATTCTGAGTGAAATAAGTCAATCAGAGAAAGACAATGATCACGTGATTTCACTTGTGTGGAATTTAAGAATCAAAACAGAGGAGCATAGGTCAAGGGAGGGAAATATAAAACAAGACAAAATCAGAGAGGGAGACAAACCATAAGAGACTCTTAATCATAGAAAACAAATTGAGGGTGGCTGGAGGAGGGTAGCGGGATGGTGTAACTGGGTGATGGGCATTAAGGAGGGCACATGACGTACTGAGCATTGGAACTGATGAATCACTGACCTCTACCTCTGAAACCAATAATACGCTATATGTTAATTAATTGAGGTTAAATTTTTTTTTAAAGAAGTGAATTCTGACACCTGGCATAGATGGACCTTGCGAAAATTATGCTAAGTGTTTTTTTTTATGCTAAGTGTTATAAGCCAGACACAAAAAGACCATGGTTATAGGATTCCACTTATACGAGGTTCCTAGAGTTGTTAAATTCGTAGGAACACAAAGTAGAATGGTGGTTGCCAGGGGCTGGGGGAAGGCAGGGGCTGGAGAGTCACTGATTAATGGCACAGAGCTTCATCTGAGGAATATTAAAAGGTTCTGGAGACAACAGATGGGGGGGTATGACAGATGGGGATGACGGTGGCACAACAGTGTGAATGTGCTTTATACCACTGACCCGCTCATTGAGAGGTGGTCAAGGTGGTATGTTTTACGTTGTACATATTTTCCCACAGTAAAAAAAAGAGAGAGAAGCAGAGAGTGTGAGGCCAGAAAGCGTGAGGGAGACAAAGACAGAAGAGGCAAAATGGGAAGGAGAGGGAGGAGGGCCCAGGGGCAGGAGGGGCTGTGGACTCACCTGCTCCTTGGTGCGACCCTCACGCTCCCGGATGTGGGTGGTCACGATGCGCTCCATCTCCTCCCGCAGCCGGGGGTACTGCTGCAGCTGGGGAGGGGCGGGAGGGGAGAGAGCCACGTACACAGGGGGCACTGGCGGGGAGCTCCTCCACCCCACCAGAATCCGGGGATCCAGGGGCGTGGCGTGGGAGGCACACACAGAAGGCCCGGGATGAGGGGAAGAGAGGCCTGGGGTCCCCAGGAAGCTGAAGGCACCAAGCCACGGCCACCCTCTCCCCCAAGTGTGGGTTCCAAATGACAACTCGAGGGTCTTTCCGGTTCTAGGCCCTCGTCCCTGGCCTACTTGGGCAGCTTTGGGGGGAGGGCAGTGAGTTCCCATGGGCAGAAGTGCCACGGGGCTTGGCCTCCTCTTTCACCTCGGTAGTGGCCTCTTGGAAACAGACTATTCGACTGAGGCCTCTGTTTGGGGGCCCGTCAGCCCCCAAAGATTTCGCTGACCCCAGAGCTATGCCTTGTCCTCTCAAAGGCTTGGAGGGACAGTCAGGTGGGGAATCAGGCAGAGAACAGCCTTGAGATTCCTATCCAGGAAGAATCCGGGGAGGGCAGGGCCCGAGGTGCCAGCTGGCCTCCTGAGTCAGGCTGGGGACAGGCAATGGTCCTTGTCAGAGCTGAGGGAGGGGGCAGGGGGAAGCCAGCAGGCACATACAGGACATGCAGGAGCCACAGGCAAGCATGCGAGGGCACAGGGCAGGGGGCATGCGGAGTGGGGTGCCAGCAGCATGAGCAGTACCCCGCGGGGGCCTGGCTGGACCCCGGGCCCTCTTGGTAGAATCCACGCGATTTTGCCTCCCTTTGCATGCCCCGGCCTGGCACCATCATCCCCAGCAACATCTGCCCAGCCAACCTGTCTCTACCCCGCTCCTTTGGAGTAGGAGCTCACCGGTACCCACGTCCCTCCAATTTTTATCAACTGAGGCCCAAGGGGAAGTTACTCTAAAACCTCCTCCCTCTGTGAACTCTGCCCTCAGCTCAATGGGATTCTGGACAAATCTCACATTGCTTCATTCTCCTGCAGGACTGTTGGATGCCACCTCCTCCAGAAAGTCTAGCCTAACTACCCCAAGAACTGGGTTAGGGGCCTCTCTATGCTCCCCCCACACCCAACAACTGGATTGTCATTGCCCTGAGGGCAGGAGCAGAGCCAGGCACATGCCTGGGGCTCAGAGAGGGCAGGTTGAAGGAATGAGAGAATGAATGAAGGGTGGATGTCTTTGCCTTCCTCTTCAGGGTGAGTGGACATCAGCCCTTCTGGTTCATGAACAAGCTCCTCTTCAGGGAGGGGGCCTCATTGAGCTGATGATGGGGAGTCCACTCACAGGAGTCCTGCTGGGCTGCCCTCACCACTTGGTGGTGGTCACATGGGACCCAGGTCGGGCAAATCTTGAACCAGTCCCATCCCTCTTCCCATGCCTGGGTGGGGCCCCTCAGGTAAATCTCCCTATGCAGGAAGAGACCTGGAGGTTAGTGTGCCTGGGTCACAGGTGGTGATCCTGAGGGCAAGATGGAGGCCAAGGAGATGGGGCGGGGTCGGGAGAGGCAGCAGGATGGGGAGGAAAGTGGTGCCCTGGATGCCCAGGAGAGGTAGATGTGAGAGATGGCTCATCGTCCCCCTCCACCCCGACCATCCCATGGCTATGCCAAGGTGTGGCTGACGTGGCCAAGCAAAGAGGATCTGGAGGAGAGATAGCCCGAGACCAGGGCCTTCAGAACAAACACTAGCCAGACGGGTCTGGCGGACTCGCTGCCCCATGAGGCCTAAGGAGGGGCTCCCACTCCTTAGTTGCCAACTTGGGACAGAGATTCAGGACTGAGTCACTTCCTCTGAGGTGGTCCCAAGTGCTTCCTCCCAGGGCAGGGCTGTGGCAGGGGGGTGGAGGGATGGGGAGAGGTGGGCAAAGAGGGAACAGGGAGCAATTTGCCAAAGAGCATGACCAATTCTCCCACTAACCGCCTGTATGTTACATGTGTCAAGTTTTCCACGTGTCACACATGACAGGGCAGCCTCAGCCTCTTTGAGAAGTTCTGTTCCCTTTGAGCATCTTTTTCCATTCTGGCTGTCTCTGAGCATTTCCAGGACTTTTAGCCAGTTTTTAAAATGGAACATTTCTCTCCCAGTCCTTGGCTGAGCGGGGCAGTCAGCTCGGAGCCCGTGAGTTAGTGGCCAAGGATGCGGGCCTGGGCTTGTTTCAAAGCCAGCCCCTGCCCTGCTGACTCTCCTTAGGAAAGTGACTGCCAGCTTCTGCGAGCCTCGGTTTCTCCGTGTGTGAAATGGGGCAGTAACAGCACCTTCCCTCTTAGGGTTGTCAGGAAGATTGAGCAGCACATCCCATGGGCGTCATTAAACTCCAGATTTCATCCAGAGAGGAAAGTTGTAATCCCAGCAGGCCTGGGAAGAGTTAGAATTGACTATTTAGAAGCTTCCGGCAGGGGTACCTTACTAAATTTAGACTTGGGAAAGAAAAAAATAAAGAAGATGGGTGGATTTTTGTCATGTAAAGAAAAAATAATAATTACTGTTCATTAAATAAATCAAAAGGCAACATTATTTAAAAAATAATTTATAAGCTTTCCTTTTCGTTAATTAAGATTCCTGCTGACAAAATCTACAGACTCACTGTAAGGCTAAAATTTGCAAAGCAGGGCAGCCCAGGTGGCTCAGCGGTTTAGCGCCCCCTTCATCCCAGAGCGTGATCCTGGAGACCGGGATTGAGTCCCACGTCAGGCTCCCTACATGGAGCCTGCTTCTCCCTCTGCCTGTGTCTGTTCCTCTGTCTCTCTCTGTGTCTCTCATGAATAAATAAATAAAATCTTAAAATTAAAATAAAATAAAATTTGCAAAGTAGAAATGGAAAAATTCCTATTTTCCTTGCCCTCTTTTAAAAGAATGGTTAGCAATTTGGTGGCTATGACTTTGGAATTTTGTTATTTATATATATTATTTCTTCCCCCCAAATACTATATTGTCTTCTGAAACCTGCTTTTTTTCAACAGTACATTGTGGAGGGACATGTGAATGGAAATAAATATACCTTGCCCTTTTAATGGCTATAGTCTGCCATTGGCTGCATGATATTTTACATAATCGATTCCCTCTTGATGGATATCTGGGGTTATTTCCAAAATTTCACCATTTACTATATTTACTGCTTTCCTTTGGAATGCAATTCAGTAGAGTGTTTCACAGCTTTTAAATGTTTGTATCTAGTAATCAGTTTTCTAGGAATCTATCCCAAGGGGAAAAAATCCTAAAGAAAGAAAAATAGACATTTATATAGGAAGAGGTTCAGGGGCACCTGGCTGGCTCAGTTGGTTAAGCGTGTGACTCTCAATCCCGGATTATGAGTTAAAGGCCCATGTTGTTCGTAGAGATTACTTAAAAAAAAAAAAAAAAAGAGGGGGATCCCTGGGTGGCTCAGTGGTTTAGCGCCACCTTCGGCCCAGAGTGTGATCCTGGAGTTCTAGGATCGAGTCCCACACCGGGCTCCCTGCATGGAGCTGGCTTCTTCCTCTGCCGGTGTCTCAGCCTCTCTCTCTCTCTGTGTCTTTCATGAATAAATAAATAAAATCTTTAAAAAAAAAGATGTTCATTGCCATATTATTTATAATATTGAAAAAACTGGAGACAATTTAAATGTTCACCAATCGGGGTGCCTGGGTGGCACAGTGGTTTAAGTGTTAGACTCTTGGATTTGGCTCAGGTCCTGATCTCAGGGTTGTGAGATTGAGCCCTGCATCAGGCTCCACGCTGAGCTTGGAGTCTGCGTGAGATCCTTTCTCTCTCTCTGCCCCTCCTGCTCATGCTCTCTCTTTCTAAAATAAATAAATAAATCTTTTTAAAAAATAAAGGGGCGTCTGGGTGGCTCAGTTCGTTAAGCATCTACCTTCGGCTCAGGTCATGACCCCAGAGACCTGGGATGGAGTCCCATATCAGGCTCCCTGCTTTGTGAGGAGCCTGCTTCTCCCTCTCCTTTTGCCTGCCACTCCCCCTGTTTGTGCTCTCTTTCTCTTTGTCAAATAAATACAATCTTTTAAAAAATAAATAAAATAAAAATTAAATGTTCACCAATAGAAAAGCTGTTATGTAAACCATGATAAATCTGTTTGGTAGAATATTATGCAACCACTAAAATAGATTTATGTAGACTATGTAATATACCCCACCAAAACATGTGTTACTAAAAGAAAAAGCAGGATACTAATATATTCACAGTGTGACTACCTAACAGAGTAAATAAATCTATGTGTAGAAAAAAAAAATTGGAGGGGGTGTCTGGGTGGCTCAGTTAGTTAAACATCCAACTCGTGATTTCGGCTCAGGTCATGGTCTCTGGGTCACAGATCTAGCCCTGTGTCAGGCTCCACACTCAGTAGGGAGTCTGTTTGGGATTTTCTCTCTCCCTTTCCCTCTGCCCTCTACTCCCTCAAAATAAAGAAATAAATCTTTAAAAAAAAAAAAAAAGATTTGGAGGACAAATTGGTAAAAACTTTTTGGAGGGCAATCTTGGGGAAGTAGGGAAATTACCAAAATTGTGAATGTTCATTTCCACTGACTGGCCATTCTCTGTCTAGGAATTTGCCCTAAAGAAACCACAGGATACGTACTATAAATACATCTGTAAGGATGTTCACTGCAGCACTATTTGTAGAAGAAAAGAAGCTTGAAACAATCAAAATGTCAATAGGATCTTGAATATATAGATACCACCTTCTTACAGTGGAATACGACTCAGCGGTTCAAGGGTGGATCTTCCTGTAGTTACATACAAGGATTCCATGACACACTGCTTGGTAAAAAAGAGTTCTGGAATCAATGAGTATAGTATGATCCTATTTAGGTTAAAATTGCTGTGTATTTGTAATTAGTTAGAAAGTTAGTAGTCCTTATCTTTAGGGTTGTACAATTATAGGGACTTGCTTTCTCTGTGCTATTTGAGTATTTTTATGACAATCATGTATGATCAGAACAAAATCAATACTGATAATTTTATTTTTTAAAAAGGAGTGTCAGGGTGTCCCTGGGTGGCGCAGCGGTTTGGCGCCTGCCTTTGGCCCAGGGCGCGATCCTGGAGACCCGGGATCGAATCCCACATCGGGCTTCCGGTGCATGGAGCCTGCTTCTCCCTCTGCCTGTGTCTCTGCCTCTCTCTCTCTCCCTCTGTGACTATCATAAATAAATAAAAAAAAAAAATTAAAAAAAATAAAAAAAATAAAAAGGAGTGTCAGGGATCCCTGGGTGGCGCAGCTGTTTGGCGCCTGCCTTTGGCCCAGGGCGCGATCCTGGAGACCCGGGATCGAATCCCATGTCTGGCTCCCGGTGCATGGAGCCTGCCTCTCCCTCTGCCTGTGTCTCTGCCTCTCTCTCTCTCACTGCGTGCCTATCATAAAAAAATAAATAAATAAATAAAATAAAAATAAAAAGGAGTGTCAGGGTAGCCCTGGTGGCGCAGCGGTTTAGCGCCGCCTGCAGCCCCGGGTGTGATCCTGGAGACCCGGGATCGAGTCCCATGTCAGGCTCCCTGCATGGAGCCTGCTTCTCCCTCTGCCTGTGTCTCTGCCTCTCTCTCACTCTCTCTGAATGAATAAATAAATAAATCTTTTAAAAAATAAACAAATAAGAAAATAAATAAAAAGGAGTGTTGCTTGCAAGACACATACCAAAATCTCGATAGTGGCTCCCTGGAAAGGGAGGGTTGTTGCCCTCTTTTTAAGCTTTGGCATTTACTAAATTTTAAAAATCGAGACTGTGGGGCAGCCCGTGTGGTTCAGCAGTTTGGTGCCGCATTGAGCCCAGGGCGTGATCCTGGAGACCCAGGATCGAGTCCCACATCAGGCTCCCTACATGGAGCCTGCTTCTCCCTCTGCCTGTGTCTCTGCCTCTCTCTCTGTATGTCTCTCATGAATAAATAAATAAAATATTAAAATAAATAAAAAAATAAAAATCGAGACTATATATATGTATATATATGTACACAGAGTTTTATAATGAAAAGCTAAAATTTAAATAAATTTAATTATATCTTGTCTTCTTTTGTAAAGAGATTTGAGGCAGCTTCAAATAAATTCAGTAGGGGTGTCTGAGTGGCTCAGTTGGTATAGCACCTGCCTTCAGCTCAGGTCATGATCCCAGGAAAGTGGGATCGAGCCCTGCATCAGCCTCCCTGCTCAGGAGGGAGTCTGTTTCTTTCTCTCTCCCTGTCTCTCCAATCCTGCTCGTGCTCTCTCTCTCTCTCAAATAAATAAAATATTAAAAAAAAAAAATAAACTCAGTAATTTTTAAAGTTTAACAAAAGTAAGATTGTGTTGCTTAGTATTCACAGTGCAGTAGGACCATGACTCAGATGTCACGATAAATACTATGCAGTGGGGAGTCCAGCCCAGATCTTATTCCACCTGGAAAAGGCATGGAGTGGATGCTAATTTACTTACTGTCCACATTAGGCATAAAAGTGGGCAAAATGAGACAGGATAACGAAAGGGGTGCACATGACTCACGAAACCCGTGAAACTAAACATGAAGTTGAGGCAGAAGTGCCCCCACCTCCCAGCATAGGGAGATTTTTCAAGTATAGGCAAGGCTGGGCTCTTCCTGAGATTCTGATTCACCTTGCTGGATAGGGGCATCTGAATCCTAGGAAGGCCCCCCAAGGCAACTGATTCTCCTGCACTCCCCTGGGAAGAACTGCCTTCAGAAGATCTGGCTAAAAATCCTCACAATGCCCAAAAGTAGACAAATAGGAAGAAGGCATTTAAAAGTTCACAGACCCAAAAGAGGCTGATCCTGTTAAATGCATATGGATTACTATAAAGTGAGTAATCCAATATGCTTTTAGGCAAATTGGTTTTGAGGAACTGGGATAGCTTCCCCCCCACCCCAGGAGGCCGGGATCCCAGATCTATTCCCTCAGTTTCCCTAAATCTGAATCCTGCTCCTCTCTTCTCTTCTGAGACTCAGTTTATTCATCTGTAAAATGGGGTTAACACTACCCACTTCTTAGGATTGTTGGGGAGGCTTAAGTCAGATAACAAGGATGAGCACTGAGCTTAGTGCTTGGCACCTAATAGGTGTTCAATCAACATCAGCCATCCCCTTCTCATCATTGTCACCATTGTCATTCTTGTCGGTGAAAAGGATGCTTGGGTTGGAGTAAAGTCTTGTAGCGGAGCTGGGAGCCTAAAAGGATGGTAAGTATAAGCAGACTGAGGGTTTTAAGCTATCAGGAAAACTAAGGGCCCGGAATCACCCGGCCAGCACAGGCGTCTGGGTCCCCGTGGGCAGCCGAGAGGCTGCCTGGCCTGCTCAGCAGATGGTTCTGCCCACGGGAGTCCATGGCCAGAAGGAAGGGATGGCCAGGCCCAGCCCCGCCCTGGCGGCCCTCATACCTTTTCGCTACACTTTCTGATGGTGGCCGTGAGCTCACTGACTACCATATCCACACACTTGATACTGGGCTCTTTGAGCTTCTGCACCTGCTTTTTCACTGTGGCTTCAAAAGCGAGGTCAGGTGTGAAGAGGCCCGTCCTGCACCCAGGGAGAAGGAGGGGATGGGAGGAGGAGCAGCCATGGGCAGGTGGGGAGAAGGAGGGGAGTGAAAGCCAAGCAGAGCCAGGATTCAGGAGTGGAGGATGGCACGGGCATGGGGGAAGAGAGAGAGACACCGACACAGAGAAAGAGAGAGAGAACAGAAGACAATGTGAGTGTGGAACCGGCCCTCCCTACCGCCACCCAGGGTCGGCACCTCCCAGGTGCTGCCAAATATCCCCCAGGGCTCTGTGGGTATGGGGCAGGGGGCTTCTGAGGGACAAAGCCTCTGCTCCATACAAGGCCACTTACTGAGTTCAGATTGTCTCCCCAGGGCTTGCCCCCCAGCCCCTCCTCAGCTACACTGAGCCGGCCTTCTCTGTCTTTTCCAATGCTGTCTTTGTCACAGCCTTGGGTCCTCCTAAGGGGCTGACCCAAGCCAGGACCCCACCCACCCATTCTCTTCAATTCAAGGTTTGCCAGCACCTTCTGCATCCACTTCATCCTGACTCCAAAGCCTAGCAGAATTCCCTATCTCCACCAGGATTGCTGCACCCAGCTGCCCAGGCTATGCACTGCACAACTCCAGGGGCTCCATTTGCATAGACCCTGGTGCAGATGATGCCTCCTGGAGTTGCTGTGTAGCTGCCTGACCTCCACTCTCCACCATCCTGTTCTACTCCTGCCCTTTTCTTTCTCCTCAAGGGGCATCCTTTGCCTCTCCTCCAAATGGTCTGGAGGAACTCAGCTGGGAAAGACAGAAAAAGAGAAAAGGAAAGACAGAAAGAGTGGAGGTGGTGGTAGAGAGGGGCCAGGGCAGCAGTGGGGAGAGGAAAGGGAGGGAGGCTGAGGGCGGAATCAAATACTAGATTTGGAGTCCAAAGCCTTGGCTTCAAGTAACAGCTCTGCCACCTGCTAGCTCATATGACCTTGGACAAGTCACTCAATTGCCTAAGCCTCAGTTTCCCTCTTGTGGCTTGGGCGCCATCCTCCCTGGCCTGCCCTCCTTGGGTGGTTCTTGTGAGGCTCAGATGACAGAACAGATGGAAGAGGACTCTGTCCCTGGAAGGTTGGATATGGATGGAAGGGAAGGGAAGGGTCTTGAGTGAGGGTCCTAAGTGAGGCTGAGGTGAGAATGGAGAGGATGAAAGACAGTGGGGAGTCAGGGTACCTGCTAGACCTGGGTCCTCTGCACCCCTCTAGCCATCCAGACCCCCAGAGCAACACCCAAGAAGGCCCTGTATCTCACCTGTCTGCAGGGCCAAGGTGTTCCCTCCCTGGAACCTCCAAAGAGGACTCCCAAAGCTGGAAGGGGGCTCAGGGCCCCTCAAGGCCTATCCTCCCTGAGCTGGAGGAGCTCTTAGTGGGCTCTCAGGACATCCATCATCACACCTGTCTTATCAATGTCTAATCCCTTGCGCCTGGGGGCCAGGGGGTGGGTAAAGCCCCTTCAGAGAGGCCCCCTGTCTGGGTCTGGGGTGGCCTGCCTCCCCCACCCCGCTGAGGTCTGTACATGCTACCGAGGAGGCAGTGGGGGGTGTGGGGAAAGAGCGCCTGGCAGCAGTGCAGGATGGGGACAGAGGTGGGGGGGCTGGCCCGGGCCACCGGGTTACCTTCTTGGTGCACTGTCTAACCGTGCTGATTAGTTCCGAGATAACCATGTCCACACACTTGAGACACGGTTCTCGGATCTTCTTCACCTGCTTTTTCACAATGGTCTCAAAAGCCATGTCTGGGGTAAAGAGCCCCGTTCTGAACGCCCGGAGCGGGAGAAGGGCACAGTGTCACAGGCCAGCTCCTACCAGGAGTGCTAGGCCAGGGCCCACCCGACCCCCTGATTTCTCCTTGGGGTCCTCCCGCTATTACCCCTCTCTGGGCTTCAGTGTCCTCATCTGTAAAATGGGCGGGAGGGATTCTAATGGAGGACATTGAATTGATGCTCTTTGGGGCAAGGCAAGGTCTGCTTATAATTATGTATGTCCTGCTTCCTCTGAAGATTCTGTTCACACAAAAGGTTCTCTGGCCAGAAATGGTACGAAAACTGCCAAACTGGGTTCTCTTTAAGAGCCTCTCTGGGAATAAAACATTTTATTTTAAGACTAAGAGAGAAGATTTTTTTCTGTGTCGTGGCCAGTACAGTTATCAGTTTGTAAATTCCATGCCAAACCTTGGAATTGAATCTGTATAAAAGCAGGGACATTTTGGTCTCGTTCACTCCCTGGCACATAGCAGGTGCTTTAAATGTTCTTGTTACATGAACAATGTAGATCTGGGTCCTTGAAGGGGGCTAAGCTTTTGTCTTTTTTCCAATCCCTCTTCCTGTTTCAAAGGCCATGGGGTTGGCTGGAAGGAGGGAGGTGGTGTGGAGTGAGACCCACTTTGGCCTAATGAGACTATGGGAGGGTCTGGAAGGTTGAAAGACCCTGTTTCATCATAAAAGGACACAGGCCAATGACTAAATGCTCCATCCCAGGCCCTCCCCAGTGGTTTTGGCAGCTTTGTGCAGCTACCTGGATAGGACTGGAGGAAACTGTCTCATCCTGTGGATGGGCAGGGGGCCCAAGCCCAGAGGATGCTTCCCCAGCCTCCTATGTCACCTATGTCCTGGGCTCTGCCCAGCTGGTCCAGCCTCCAGGCCCTGCTCCCAGGGACAGCAAAGGAGGACAGCAAGCCTCTCATCCACCTCCCCCAGCTCGGGCTTGTCTGAGCTGGGAGCCAGAAAGGGTGGAGAGGATGGGGGACCAGGGCTCTTGGTCCTTCCTGAGGGCGGCTCACTTTATCACTCCCTGTGCCTTGGCATGAGACCCCCTCTGCCTTCCAGGGCTCAGCCCCTTTCCCCGGTCCCAATACGTGCCTAATGCCATGGATGTTCTTGATGGCGTAGCTGATCTCTCTCCGGAGCTCCTTCTCATCAAACTCCATCTGTGCAGGAGAGCAAGAGGCAGCTGGTCAGGCCTTCCTGCTCCCTAGAAGGCCAAGACAGAGGCCCCACTCCCTATCGGCATCAGGTCAGCAAAGGTTCATGTGGAAGTCCTGGAGGGCAGGGTGGGTAGTCCTAAGCTCCCCCACTCTGCCCCTGGGGAGACTGTCCTACCTTGACTAGCTCAAAGGGGAAGCGCTCATGGAAGATCCGGTTGATGCGGGCTCCCCCTGACAGTTCATAGGTGTCAATCTGGTCCCCGGAGCCCTCAATGCGCTTCTCAAAGTCCACAGCAAACTGCTGGACCATCCTGGGGAATGGAGAGAGTGGGATGGCGTGAGGGGGCTGCAGCAGCCTTGTGCAGGGAGCCCTGGGTGGAGGGAGCCCTGAGAGAGCCCGGTGCAGAGGGGCAGCTCAGTGCTGGGGTGTCAGGAGTTGGGGCGGGCCTCACTGCAGCAGGGCCTTGGTCTTGCGTGCTGGGTCATCAGGTCGGAAGTTCTTGTACTCCTCCACCTCCTTCTCAATGGACAGTAGCTGGCTCTGCAGCCTGTTCCGGAGCCCCGGCAGTGTGTCCCGGATGTGGTTGGTCAGTTGCTGAGGGGGGAGGGGAGGCGGATGAGACAGGGGTTAAAGCCATGGTCACAAATGGAGATGCCCACAGGGCCAAGCAGAGACCAGAGTGCCATGGGACCTGCGGATGTGGTGAGATTGAGAGATGTAGAAGGCAGCCACGATCCAGCCCACCAGGATCGAGGAGGAGAGCTGCCAAGGCCAGGGCTTGGAATACAGTAGGTGTATTAACTGAATTTGTGAGTGAACAATACAATTTTCTTCTTTCTTTCTTTCTTTCTTTCTTTCTTTCTTTCTTTCTTTCTTTCTTTCTTTCTTTCTTTTTATTTCTTCCTTTGTTTTTTAAAGATTTTATTTTTACATAACCTCTACCCCCAATGTGGGGCTCAAGCTTATAACCCGGAGATCAAGAGTGTATGCTTTACTGACAGAGCCTGCCAGGTGCCCCACATTGCAATTTTCAATAGAAACCAGAAGTCTAGGGATCCCTGAGTGGCGCAGCGGTTTGGCGCCTGCCTTTGGCCCAGGGCGCGATCCTGGAGACCCGGGATCGAATCCCACGTCGGGCTCCCGGTGCATGGAGCCTGCTTCTCCCTCTTCCTGTGTGTCTCTGCCTCTCTCTCTGTGTGACTATCATAAATAAATTAAAATTAAAAAAATAAAATAAAACAAACAGACTCTCTTAACAGTCTGTTTAAAAAAAAAAAAAAAAAAAAAAAAAGAAACCAGAAGTCTAGATTTTTATTTGAAATTACCGGATTTTTGACTAATGGACTATTTTTAGACACCATGAGGGCCAAATAAAATGTGTCTGGGGCAAGGATGGCCAAAGGGCAACCCTCTGAGTTTAGACCTCTGGTACGGTAATTCTCAAGTTCTGGGGCTCACTCTGGCTAGGTCCTCGCACACAGTATCTCCCTGAAGTTGCACAATGATCTTATGAAGCAGGGTCTTATCACCAACATCACCATTTTACAGATGCAAAAATAGAGGTTCAGAGAGCTGGTGTGTCAGGTCTGTGGCTTCCAGAGTCCCCGGTTCTGCCCCTACACCACACTGCCTTCCCCACTGCTTCTCTTCCATCATCACACACACATACACACATGGCTCAGTTCTGAAAGCCCCATTCCAGATGGAGAAACATCTTAGGGAAGCCTCTGGGATTGCCTGTTCCTGTCTCCAGATGAGCCTCTCCCCACTTCAGAAGGAAGCAAGGCCTTCAGCCAAGTACACTCTAATAATGGCTCCCAAACCCAAGCCCTTGTCAGTGCAAGGTCTGGATCCTCACTCCCTTCTGAGGGGCTACAGGACTCCCTTCCTAGGCCCCTGTCAGGGAAAAGTCAGTGAAGCTCTGCTGCTACCTTGCTGTGGGGCTGCGGGCAAGTTGCTTTGTGTTCTGGGTCTCTGTTCATCTGCATGATGAGGACACTAACCCCTGTTGGTCACCTTCACAAAACACATTTAAATATACCTGTCCCCACGCTGCTTTCCCCAGGCCTGAGTTCCTTACCTGGTTGAGGACCTTCTGTAGGTAGGGTGTGCCCATGCGGTCCGCCAAGTGGCGGTAGGATGGGTGGGAGAGAAAGAACTTGCGTTCAGCAGCCAAGGCAGCTGAGATGTCCTTCTTGCCATCAATGTCCTTCTGGCTTCGGTTTACCACCCCTATGTAGCCTGTGGAAGGGGGCCGAAGTCAGGGGCAACCAGCCTCGCACAGGGTGGGGTGAAGAAGGGCAGGTGGAGTGGGTCGGAGAGCCTACCTACCTCTGCGCAGGGGAAGGAGCTTATTCTCTAGCACATCTCGGGCATCTGTGCCCTCATCCATCAGATCTAGCTTGGTGATGACCCCGATGGTGCGCTGACCTAGGGGACAGCAGGAGAGGGTCACCTACATCTGCACATGCTCTCCTCACAAGGGAGACCACATGCACTCCACCTGCTTCCCACATCTCCCTACCCACACCCTCCCTCACCCACTACCTGCCTCTGCTCTCCAGCCTCATTTAAAGAATTTTTTTAATTCCTGGGAGACACACAGAGAGGCAGAGGCATAGGCAGAGGGAGAAGCAAGCTCCCTGAGGGGAGCCTGATGCGGAACTCGATTCAGGGGCCCTGGGATCACGACCTGAACCAAAGGCAGACACTCAACCACTGAGCCACTAGGGTGCCCCTCTCCCACCTCATTTATTCTTCCCAGAGGGGCTCCTCCTGGAGCTGAGAATAGAGCCCCAGGGCCTTGTACTTCTGCTGCCCTTAGGAACCTACCCTGGGGGTCCACCTCCTTGGCAACCTTGAGAGCATCAGAGTTGGCCAGGTCGGAGTTGGCGGGGGACACAGCCAGGATGAGGCAGTTCTCTTTGGTGACGAACTGCATAAGCATGTCCCGGATCTGGAACTCGATGTCAGGAGGTTGGTCCCCCACTGGGACCTTGGTCATTCCGGGTAGGTCCACCAGTGTCAGATTCAGGACTGGACAGGGTGGCGAGAGGGCGGGCTCAAGGCGAGGGGCGTGGCCGTGGGGCGGGCGGATTAGGGTCTTGGGAGCGTGGCGGCAGGTGCACGGGATTAGGGAAACGCGGGACGAAAGCGGCGGGGGGGGGGGTGGGGGCGTGTAGGGCACTAGAGGCGTGGCCAGAGGTGGGCGGAGTCGTGGCAGGGTGGAGCTTGGGGTAGGATGGGCGGGGGGGGGGGCGGGGGTCGCCCTGGGGGCGGATCTAAGACCGGGAGCCCGAAGGCCTGGGGCGGGGACACGACTCCTCACCCTGAGGCGAGTAGACGCGGAGGTTGATGGGCACCGGCGAGATGCCCTTGTTGGTGCCAGTGACCCGGTCGGTCTCAGCCTCGATCTCCAGGCGTACCTCCTCGAAGTCAGTGAATTTCTTCCCCTTGCAGTGCAGGAATTCGGCATATTCTGTCCCAGAAGGGGACGTGGGGAAGAGTGGGGGAGGGTAAGCATTCTAACCCCAACCCACCTAGGTCCCATCTTCCCCTGGAAATAGACCCACACACACCCCGAAACACTGCCTTCTCCCCACTCCCTCCCCACAACAACGCCATGTCTTCGTTATGCATTTTATCCCCACTGTCCAGAAGGGGAATCAGTGCCAAAGTCCTAGAAGCAAGCAAGTTCAGCGGCTAGGCCAGACCTCTCCTTGGGGATAAGGTGGGGACGCTGGAGAGGCCGGGTCGAGTGCTGGTCCAGAGAGCGCATACCTGTGGTGGCATTGACCAGCTGCAGGACCAGGGGCCGTCGGGTGACAATGCCTGACCCTCGGGGCAGGAAGTCCCTGCAAAGAGTTGGGAGTGAGAGTAGCAATGAGTCAAGGCCTGAATGGGCTCCCTGTGTCCTGGGGGCACACATCCTGCCACTGGGAGCTCCAACTCTCTCCCAAAGTGCCCACCACACCTTAGCTCAAGGGTTTCATGTCACTCAGGAGAGATGGCAGCTGAGAAAAGTGGACAAGACCTCCCCCAGATACCCTGGGTCACAGATTTATGCATATGAGCTGCCAGGAGACCAGACCAGTAACCCCCAGATCTCTCTCAGGTATGCCCTGTGTTGTCAACCAACAAGAAGTCCCTCTGCCAACCTAGTCACTGCCATTCAACTGTGGCACGGAGTGCCCCACATGCCCAAGTGGCCAGTGGCCACAGAGTGGATCTCAAGGAAACAGAGCAGCACCTTTTCCCCTTCCTTCCTCTGTGGGGGAAGGGCAGCATCTCACTTCCCCTTGGGGGAGGGCCCATCTGGCTGGGGTTGAGGATGAGGGGGGATGGGGGAAGGAGGAGGCAAGGAAAAGAATTCATGCTCAAGTGCCTACTGCACGCCAGGCTCTTTGTGGCCAATATCTCATGAACTCCACACAATAGCCTAGTGAGGTAGGTGCTATTATTCCCATTTTGCAGATGACATTGAGGCTCAGAGGTGTTCAGACTCCGGATGCAGATCTGTTTGACTCTGCTGTGAGAGCTCCTTGCGCTTCAATGCCTTGCAGACCCATACTTTGAAGGATGGGATCTGAGGGGTCTCCGAGTCACTGCCCCAGACCTGATGTCTATACCCCAGATATCTGCTGGTGCCAGTGTCAACCTCAGCAGTCCTTTCGGCTAGCTCTTGTGGGTGCTGATTCTCGTCCTGTCAGCTCTTCTCATATCCACTCCCACCCTCGGCCCCACCCAGGCCAGCGCAAGCATGGGGGCAGAGGTCTCTTCAGGGACCAGACTGTCAGAACTGCAGTCATGGGATCCCCAGGACACAGGAAAAGGCGGAGCAGGTTACAGCCTGAGGGATCCAGTTGGCCACCGCATTCACGGAGAGGCACATGGAGGCCTAAGAAAGGGAAAGGACACATTCAAGCTCCTACAGGACTTGGACAGAGCTCCAGAAGAAACCAGGTCTCCTACCCCCAGCCTAGAGCCTGACCTGAGCCACATAGCTTCCTGCACCCCCACCCCCACTCCCTACTCCCCGGCCGGAAGGTCCCAGGAACAACAGAATAGGCCCAGGCTGCTGGGTTCCAGGCCTCCTCTTGGGCCTTGGGGAGACTTCTTCCTGCCCGGTAGTTCCTCTGGGGGAGATTAGAAGCTAATAGGGCGGAGCCAGCCACTTCAATGGGGAAGGAGAAGGATGACATATCCTGCAGTTATTCATCATTTCCAGGTGCTAGGCAAGCACTTTTCATTTTTGCAACACTGAGCCTCAGAAGGGTGGGGCCAGTGTCTTTCTGCCCACCATAGTGTCCCATTGTCTGGCCCAAGGCTTAGCACACAAGGGGCACTTAATAAATGCTGACTGAATCCCCTGGTCCTCAATGCTCAATAACAGTGCTCAATAAAGAAATTATCCTGTTACAGATGAAGTAACTGAGGCTCCTTGATGAAGTGACTCATCCAAGGTCACCCGGATGGGAGTGTCAGAGCTCGGATTCAAATCCAAGGGTCTGTTGGACCCCAAAGCCTGGGAAGTTCCCTGTCAAACTCAGCTCCTCCTTCAACCCAAAACACCAGACTTGGCTTTTTATGTAATTCAATTACATTCAGTCTAGGACATATTTGGGAGCAGCTGCTCTGTGCCAGGCCCTGTGCTGGGCCCTGGGGATGTGAGATGATGAGTCAGACAGCTCCCTACCCAGAGGAGGAGCTCACAGTGTGGTGGGAGAGACAGACAAGTAAACAGATAATGCAATGCAGTGTGACATGTGTTGGAACGGAGATGCACCAGGCAGCACAGAGAAGGAGGGGATTAACGGGGCGGTGGGGGGTGGGGAGGTGTTCTTGTCTCTCCCATCCATTACTCCTTTGGGGGGTGACCCTCTAGTATTTGGGAACCCCCAGGGCTGTGGAGATAGGACATCTGTCCTCACAGAGGCTGGGCTGGCTTGGGGGCCCGGGGTCCACCCTTTCCCCCACCAGCTTCTCACCCAGCAATACCATGGCAACAGCAATTGCCATGGAAACTACAGGAGGGGCTGGAAAGGATGGGACTCCCCACAGAAAGCCCCCTACGCAGAGACATGGACCTTCCCTGGAGCTTTTCCCTGAGAGGCCTCCCCTGCACAGATGGGCCCACTCGGCCCTGGCAGACCTGCAAGGTTGGCGGTCAATGAGGTGCTGCATGGAGAGGTACAGGGAGCCCAGGGCCCAGCTGGAGGGGTGGTCAGGGGTCTGGGCCAGGCTTCACCAAGTCACTGCCTCCCCAGGGTTACTTAAAGGACAAGCAGCTTATGAGAAGCAGAGATTAGAGGGGCAGGGCTATGTGTGGGAGTAGAGCCCCTCCTCAGACCAGGAGCTCTTGGGGCCAGGGTGTGGATGGGGGTGGCAGGGTGGGGAGAGGCCCCATCTCTGTCCTGGCCCAGGTTCTCAGAGTAAGACCCTCATGTAGCCTGCAAGGACAGCTTATTAAACTGTGTGTTACTCAGATATGCTGGGTGAGGATCTAGTGGGGCTGGGGTGGGAGAGAGGGAATATGGATTTTAATAGTCATTTTTGGGGGCACCTGGGTGGCTCAGTGGTTGAGTGTCTGCCTTTGGCTCAGGTTGTGATCTTGAGGTCCTGGGATCTAGTCCCGCATCAGGCTCTCCTCAGGGAGCCTGCTTCTCTCTCTGCCTGTGTCTCTGCTTCTCTCTGTGTGTCTCTCATGAATAAATAAATAAAATATTTAAAAATAAATAAATAAACAGTCATTTTCATGTTTCCTTTCAAGTTTAGTGGTCAGGAGCCAATGCCAGGCAGAGGCCCTGGTTTCGAATCCCGCCTTGGCCATTCTGCGATCTGGACAAGGCTCTTTACTCTCTGTGCCTCAAAACCTTCAGCCTCTAAATCAGCATCATAGAAACTGGGCATCATCTGCTACCACACGTGGGCTGCAAGGTCCATGGAAGCTCTTCATGCAAAGAGCTTAGGCCGGGCCTGCTACATAGAGGGTGCTCAGCAGCCCCAAGGGGCTGCCCAGGGGCTACCTATTCTCAACCCCCTCTCTAGGAGAGTTCCCAAATTTCAGCAAGGAATGCAAGATCCCACAGAGCCCTCTGGCCGCCTCCTCCAAGCACTGACTGGGGTCTCAGGATTCTGACCACAGAATGTTAGGTGTAAATGCAAATATTAGATGCCTGCTGAGGAGGAGAAGCTTTCAGAGACCATGTCATCCTTCTACCATTGTCTAGAGGAGGTGGGGGACGGAGGCCCAGAGAGGCACCAGGAGCTGTGACGGAAGAAGTGGCTAAAAGGGGACCAGGGACTCACACCCTGGGCAGGCAGCAAAGAGCACTAGCTGGTTCACACGTCCAGACTGAGGTCCTTGCTCCCTGCTGGCTTCCCATGCTCACCACAGGCCAGGCAAGGAGTAGGTGCTCAGGTAACCCTCACAGGAGCAAGCATAGCTGAACAGCTCATGGCTCCTGCCCTCCACCTGGACCCACGGTCCCCGGCACTCTGTTATAGCGGGGGTTAGGGCCTGATCTGGCCTCCAGCCAGTGCCACCATGTACCTCCCACCCGGCTCCTGTGTAGGCTGAGGGAGGACAGAGAAAAGTGTGCTGGGCCCACCAGCCCTGGGAGCCATGTGGGAGGGGTGCATGGTGGCATGCCAGCTCTCCCTACTCATTCTGGACAGATGGTGGTATCCCGAAGAGGCTTTGCCTTGCCATCTGCAGAGGCACCTTCAAACCTGAGGCACAGGGAGGGTGAAGTAAACACCTCTGAGGACCTCCAGGCACCACATGCTTCCTGTGTGAATTGGCACTGTCACATCCAGAGGGGTCTGGAGGAAAGACATCAGAGGTCCGAGGAGACCCTCCTCTACTCCACTCTAAGACCTGAGATCTGGGGCCAGAACTCAGGGAAGCTGCTTTCCAGGTCCTGTTGAATACAAACCACACCAGAAAGCAGCATGCTCTGGCTAATGCATACCCAGAGGCCGTCTTCCTCCCAGGTCTCCTCTTTCCCAGGCTCTGATGTCACACACGCCCAGTGTTGAATATCAGAGCTGCCACGTAGGAGCTGTGTGGCTCTGAACAAGTGACCATACCTCTCTGAGCCTCAGTTTCCACATCGGTAAAATGGGTTGCTGTGAGGCTCATCTAACTTGATGCCCGAAGAAATGGTAGCTATTATGATTACAAATAATATGACTTGCTGAGTAAGCTGAGGACCCAGGCTGGGCTCCCACCAAATGTGCAGCAGGGAGGGAGCTGGAAGGTGGGTCTCCTGGGGGCCGGCCGGAAGAGTGGGCTGGTGGGCCAGACATTTCCAGCCAAATCTTGCCCCTGAAAGCAGAAGGCAAGGGGGAGGCGGGGAGGCTGGGAGGTGCCCTCTGAAGCACGGAGCTGGAGTGGAGGCCAAGGAGGGGGTGGGCCAATAAATACAGTTGGGAGGAGGTGAGGGTGACTTCAAGCAACAAGTCTCTCTCTGTTCCTGCTGCCCCAGGAGGCCCCAGGCATCATGCAGCCCGTGAAATTCCAGCTAAGGTCTGAACATTTCAGGGCAGTCCTGGCCTGGTTTCCCCTGATGCTCTGATGCCCTGAGAGCAGGGACTGGGCTGGTCCTGTTTACCAGTGTCCTCTGGAGTCAGCAGGGCAGGTAGCTGGCACTCAGGGCAACCCTGCTGGCCTAAAGAGTGTTACCCAATGTCATAGAGCAAGTTGGTCACGGGGTAGGATGGGCACCCAGGGCTCTGGACTCTGAGTGCAAACTCTCTCCTCAGCAACTGTTTTCCCTACTAAAGAAAAGCTATGGGGACACCCGGGTGTCTCTGTGGTTGAGCGTCTGCCTTTGGTTCAGGTCATGATCCTGGGGTCCAGGGATCGAGTCCCGCATCAGATTCCCCACAGGGAGCCTGCTTCTCCCTCTGCCAGTGTCTCTGCCTCTCTCTCTCTCTCTATGTCTCTCATGAGTAAATGAATAAAATCTTAAAAAAAAAAAAAAGAAAAGCTATGATTTTTCCTTCCTCCTTATCCTTCCCTCCTTTCTTCCTTTTTTCCCTCCCTCCCTTGCCAGTGTTGATGACTTTATATTTTCAAGATGGAAATGGATGTCTCTTTTGCCTCCGACTTACAAAAAATCATGTTCTCCCTTTGAAAAAAAATTCAGAAAATACACAAAATGTTTAAAAAATAAAAAGCAATCATCATCCCAACACCTGGGGACCACCCTTGTAAACATTTTATTATTTACAATAATGACCACGGCAAACACAGAGGGCTCGCTGACTGCTAGTCAGAGGCTCTGCCGGGTGCTTGAAAATCTGCATCATGACAAGGCTTCTTTCTGGGGTGAGGGAAGTGTTTTAAAATTAGACTATGATGGTGGTTGCACAACTCTGTAAATATACTAAAAATCATTGAGTTGTGTACTAAAAACAGGTGAATTTTATGGCATGTAAATTATACCTCAATAAAGCCTGTTTAAGAAATCTGCAACCTAAAAAAAAAAATTAAAAAATTAAAAAATTAAAAAAAAAAAAAAAGAAATCTGCAACCTGGGGCACCCGGGCATCCTGGCTCAGTCGTTGAGCGTCTGTCTGCCTTTGGCTCAGGTCATGATCCTGGGGTCCTGGGATGGAGTCCCACATCGGGCTCCTCGTAGGGAGCCTGCTTCTCCCTCTGCCTGTGTCTCTGCACCCCCTCGCCCCGTCTCTCAGGAATAAATAAAATCTTTAAAAAAAAAGAAAGAAATCTGCATCGTCTTTTTTTTTTTTAAGATTTTATTTTTTAAGTAACCTCTCCACCCAAGGTGGGGCTTGAACTCATGACCTCGAGATCAAGAGTCACATGCTCCACTGACTGAGCCTGCCAGGTCCCTCCCCGCATCCTCTTGATTGATACTCACATGGCCATGTGAGGCAGATGTGATGAGAGATGGCCCAAAGCCCCCTCACATGTACACACACACAAGGGGCTCCAGTCTACACTGTAGTGGCTCTGTTTGCCTAATAGCTCATCAAGGGCATTTCCCAAGTCATTCAATACTGAGCTACATCTGGATCCTTATTTATTACCACCAGTAGCTCGATGCAAGAGTATCTCAGCTCCATCACTAAATTATTTCCCTGCTCAGAGCCTCAGTTTCCTCATTAGTGAAATGGGACACAGTCCAACAGCTCCTTCCCAGGGCTGCTGAAGGAATGAATGCCCTAAGAACCTGGCTGTGGAAGGACCTAACAGGGTGCCCATTGGTGGTACCATGAGCCACCTGCGCACTCCTGTGCCAGGTGCCTTGTGTGTGCTAGTGAGCATTGCGTTCCTTCAAATTTGGGACTCAGGGATCCCTGGGTGGCGCAGCGGTTTGGCGCCTGCCTTTGGCCCAGGGCGCGATCCTGGACACCCGGGATCGAATCCCACATCGGGCTCCCGGTGCATGGAGCCTGCTTCTCCCTCTGCCTGTGTCTCTGCCTCTCTCTCTCTCTGTGACCATCATAAATCAATAAATAATTTTAAAAAAATTTGGGACTCAGGTCAGAGGTGAATGTGCATTCACCTGCTGAGATATTTCTCCCCATCCTGCCTAGTGGCCTCACTTCCCCATACTCAGACCAGATGCATCTGACAGGAGTGATAAAAGAGGAGGCATTAATAAACAGCTAAAACGTTCATAGGAACCGTGGTTGGGGCTGCTGTCTGCTGAGAACCCTCAACCTAAGGGGGTTCTCTCTTAGAACCACCTCTCTCTTCCTCTGCAGCCCCTCATCCTGGGAGAAAACTGAGCCCCAGCCCCTACACTGAGGGTCAGGTCATAGGGGGAGAGGGTGGTCAAGGAAGGCATCCTGGAGGAAGTGTTGACCGATATGAGACTCAGAGGATGAGCTGGTGAAGGAGGAAGACGAGGGCATGGTGAACATGAGGACACCATATGCCAGGAGAGTGAGGAGGGGCATTTTTCCATGCATGGGGAGGAAGACACAGAGGGGAGGCTGGTCCCAGAGCCTTCGGCTAGGACAGTGGGAAGATGCCATTTAGGAGACTGCCTTGAACACCTTCCAAGGCCAACAGTCCTTTTTCCTGGTGCCTAGCAGCTGTTCCAAGTTGTTAGAACCACTGTCCCCACACAGCTCTGGTTCCTTAGCCAGATTTCAGTCCAGGTTGGGGTAAGAGTCCAGAGCGACAACCAAGGCGAGCAGAGGGGTGTGATATATACACACATGGTGGGGATGAAGAGAGCAGACACTGACACGGAGGCGGGGGACTGGTACATGTTCCTGTCCTGCCTCTGATTCCATTGCTGCAGGACTTCAGACAGATCCCTACCCTCTCTGAGCCATCTTGCCATGTGGAAACCAGGAATGATAGTCTGCTCCTCCAACTAACAGGAAAATAATCAGCACTGCCCTCGGACATGGGGACTCAGGGCCCCCGCCCCATGTTTAAGAGGTCCTTCTTTGGATCTCCAGAGCAAGGGGTCCCCAGGGGCCAAGGGTCAGTGTCCAGCTGGAGCCTATGCACCCCTCCTAAGCCACACTGAGTGCTCTGGAATTCCCTCTCCCACTCAAGCTCTCTTCTGGGGTCTGCCCCGCCAAGGTCAGGGAGATCCTTTCTGGCACCCTGGATGGAGCTCAGATGAGAGGGTCTGGTGTCTGCATGTGAACCCAGGGGGCCCCTTGTGGTTACAGGACACAGTGAAAAGGGACAGAGTCAGCCTGAGGGGATGGGTTCCACATCCCGTCACAGAATCCCGAGGAGTCTGAAATTCTCCATGCAAACCCAGTCTGCCAGGTTGTTATGAAAGCATGTTTGTCAAGGTGGGAGGGCCGAATGCATTGTGTTCAGCGATCCCCTGGCTTGATTTATAACTGGAATATCCAGACATATGGCTCGTGGGCCTCCATTTCTGCTCTTATTTCATACCTGATAACACTGTGCCCTAGATGGGTCCCCTCCAGGCCACCCCCCACCTCCCCACCAGCCACCCCCCCTCGCATCCCCTCCCCTGAGGTTCTGACCCTGTGACCTCAGCTAAGGTCGTTGGGGGGGAAACTCGATTCCATTGGAGCCTGGATCAGATGCTGTCTGCCAGAGTCACCTTTCATTCCCGACTCCTTGGGGCCACTGAATGGGGTGGGGGTTTGGTGAAGATGTTCTCCAGCCTGGGTTGAGCGCACGAGCCTAGCTGTAGATGTGTGTTGGGCATGTGGCAGGTCCTGCTCTGAGCACAGGGTGGCTGCCTGGCAGTGCGTTGGCTCCTGGGTGCGGGTGGCGGCTGAGGGGCCACCTGTGCCTCCCCACCTTCCTGGTCTTACTGGGGCCTCTGCTCCTCACTCGGTGACACTGCCGTTTGTCTGGGTTCTCAAACCCATCGGGCTCTTTTCCTTCTTGGGCCTTTGCTCAGACAGGACCTTCCACCTGGAATATGTTCGCTCCTTTGCTTGACTGGGTCCCTTTTTTGCTCAGGTCCAGTCTCAAATGCTACCTCCTCAGGGGGCCTTCTCTGGCCTCAGTGATGATGCCGCTCTTCAATAGAAGGCTCCCCCGTGCCCTTCTTCAACTACATGACAAAAGAGCCCTTTGTGTGATTTAGTGTCTGTCTGTCTTGCTCAGCTGTGAGCCCCCTGAGAGCAGGGATCAGTCCTGCTTGCTCACAGCTGTATCTGCAGCGCCTGGCACCTTGCACACCAGGCAAATGTCCCTCCTCTCTGCCTTCTCCCGTCATTGAGTTTCAACCTACAATGTCTTAGATAGCCCCTAATCCTCCTTGGCCTCAGTCTCCAAATCTGGGAATTGCAACCACTAAGATGTGTCCCAAAGTGTTCAGAGGATGAGGCGAGCTTAGTAATGAGGAGTGGGCTGTCCCCTACTGGAGGGTCTGGTGTTGAGCATAAGAGGGGTTCTCAGAGGCAGAGACCGGCACCAGGGCTGTGCTGGGAGGAGAACATAGAGGAAGTGGCGAGGAGGTTGGCAGGAGGCAGGGAGCCTGAGCAGGGGTAGGCAGAGTCACTAGGGAAACCCAAAACCTTGCCTCTCAGGCCGCCCCTTGGGCTCTGGGCAGAGGCCTCCTGCCCCTACCCGCACCCGAGCCGGCCTCCCAGCCTGTCCCTCTGTGCAAGCAGAACAGAACTGCCACGTCCTCTATGCTAGGCCTTACCTGGAGTGTTTCGTGGGTGTTATCTCAACACTCAGCACAATCCCATGAGAGAGGTGCTATTATAACCCCCATTTTATAGATGAGGAACTAGGAGCTGAGCAGGGTTTATGAAACACGCCCAAGGTCATTTGGCTTATAAGTGGCAGAGCTGAGCTACAAACCCAGGTCCAATTCCAGAGCTCGAGTTCTCACCCCCTCTGCTGAATCCCCACTGGCTTTCGCCTCCCCAGGAGTCAAGCAGGCAGGGAGGGCAGGTGCTATGCATTTGTCAGCCTACCTGGCACCAGAGTGAGCGGAGGGGAGTGGAGGCTGAGAGCCTGTCCAGGGCAACTTATTCTTGGTTCTGGACAGGTGTCGCAAGGAGGGGGCATGCAGCCAGGGGCAGACAAAGGATGGCCTAGGGCAGCAGGCACCTGCTCACAAAATGCTAGGGTGACCTGAGACCCTGCACACACTCCTCTGTCTACACTTACCCTGAGATGATCTCATCTACTCCCATGGGTATAAATCCCACCTCTATGTGATGGAGACTTACACTTCCAGCCTGCCTTCCCCTGAGCTTCCAGCTTGCATCACCACACTGCCCACCTTACACTTCAGACTCAACATGCTCAGAATCCACCTCCTGAGCCTACCCCCGCCCCCCACACCTGCTCCTCTTGTCCTCCAATAATGGCACCAACACCCACCCAGAATCAAAGACACTGGCGTCATCCTAGAGTCCTCTCTCCCCACCCTGCACATACCATCTACCGCCAAGTCTTGTGGGACTTTCCTCCAAAATATACCTTGAACTCCACTGTTCTTCTCCCCCTCTATGTGGAAGCCCTGGCCCAGCCACCCCCCCATCAGCCGGCACCTGCTCCCTGGGGCAGCCTCCTCACCTGCAGCCCCCACCCAAGTGCTGGAATCAGCTCAAGTCCCTCCACTACTTCAGAGCTTCCGGCAGTAAGGAAAGGAAACCCAACTCCTCTTCAGAGCCTAAGGGCCTTCTAGATCCAACCCCTGCCTACCTCTCTGATGCTATGTTGCCCTGGTGTACCAAACACCAGCCACAGTGGCTCCTTTCTGTTCTTTGAACTTTTTTTTTTTTTAATTTTTATTTATTTATGATAGTCACAGAGAGAGAGAGAGAGAGAGAAGCAGAGACATAAGCAGAGGGAGAAGCAGGCTCCATGCACCGGGAGCCCGACGTGGGATTCGATCCCGGGTCTCCAGGATCGCGCCCTGGGCCAAAGGCTGGCGCCAAACCGCTGCGCCACCCAGGGATCCCCTTTCTGTTCTTTGTTACTGCCCCAGGGCCTTTGCATTCACTGTTCCCCCAGCCTAGAATACTTCTCAGTCCCATGGCTTCTCATCTCAGATGCTACCCTCTCCTAGAAAGGGACCTCCTTTCTTTCTGACCTCCCTGTGCAAAGCAGGCCTTCTCCCTCTCAGAGGACTGGCCACATTCCCTCATTGTCATCTTCATATATGTGCTCCTGTGTTTACTATTTCAGTCTCCTCCTCTGGAATGCACAGCTATTGTCTTTTCTACCCTAGAATCTCTAGTGCTGTGACACTGTCGACAATCCACAGATGTCTGAATGACTAAATGAATTAACCTCAGTTTCCTGTTCTGTAAAAGGGGGATGAAGAAGTAGTATTGAACCAGACAAGTCCTAGCAAGTCCGGCAGCTGCTGTGCCACTTCCACTGCAGAGCTGACACCAGGGCCGCCTGGGGGTGCCCAGGAGCCCACGCTGGCCTGGGGCAGCCTCTGCTCCCTCCGGTTTATTTTCCACTTCCTCTCCATGGGGGGCTGGCTCCTGGGAAGCCCCAGGAGGCAGAGCAGCTGTTTCCATGCTCACCGGTCTGGGGACCCAGCCCTAGGCAGAGAGCTCAGGAGCCTATGAGGGAGCAGTGGGGCTGGTGAGGGGCACTACTGAATTCCCTCCTAAGGCCCCAGCCATGGCCTCCTCACTAACTTTCATGAGGATCAAATAATGCTTTCCCACCCATCCCTCCACCTCAGGCCAAGTCCTCCTCACTGGCCCTGGGCCCACACCTGGACACCTCTCACATCCTCCAGCAGAGCCACTGTCAGAGGGCCACGAGGCACAAGGGACGAGAGGACCCAGGCCTCTGGGGGCACAGTCCACATCTTGCTCCACTCACCAAACTAACAGGGGCCCAGGCTAGCTGTGGCTGGGCTGGCCTGCTGTGTTGTCTACTTACTGGCACCTCTCTTGGCTGGACAAGGAAACTCCAGGAAGACAGGGGCCAGGTCTGCACTGGCACACATAGGGCCCCAAGCCTAAATGACCATCCACAGCTCCCTCCCACATGTTTACAAAGGGGCGTTTACACCCATGAACTCCTTGGAGCCCCATGCCACCCTCTCAGGCAGGTAGGGCAGCAAGGGTCAGCGTTCCCATCCCACAGATTTGGAGGACGGCGGCACATGCACCTGTGTGTTCCTGTGCCCAGCTCAGGGCCCGGCTCTCATGGGCTCTCAAGATTAGGGTTAGGAACCTGGGCTTTGGAATCGAATAGATGTTGTCCTTCTTGGGTAGGGGGACATCTAACCTCAGGGGTCTGTCTCCTCAGCTGCAGGATGGGCATCATAGCACCTGCCTCAGGGGGCTGCTGTGAGCCACCCGACAGAGAATGGTGTAGGGCACATGAGAAGGAGAAGGGCTCAGCAGAGGGGGGCTGAGGTCACCTGCCCCCTCCCTGACCCTATGCCTCCTGCCCAGAGCACACAGCCTGGAAAAAGCAGGTATTCAACACATGTTCAATGGATCGAAGGTAGGAATAAGGTTTCTACACTGTCAAGTGCTGCATTTCCATGGGTGCCTTTTAAAACACTAGGGCCTCTGGGCTTTTCTGTCTCCAGAGGCCCCCACCCTACCCCCTCCCCCTGACTGCTGGGCCACAGGGAAGGGCCCCATCTGTGTATGTCTTGCCTGTTTATGTCTGCAGCTCTGGGGGTCACGTGAGCAGGAGAGGGGCTCTGTGGGAGCCCGTCCCCAAGAGACAAACGGCCTCCCCCGCTGCTGATCAGTTGGGCCCAGCCACCCCCACGGTGGCTTCCCAACATCCCCCAGATACGCCGCTCTTGCCGGAACCCTTCCCTCCAGCCCCAGGGTTGGCACTGGGCTTCCCAGGTCATTTGAGGGGCAGGAACAACCATCCAGTGCAACTCTCCTTCCTAGAGGCGGACACACAGGCTCAGAGAGGGCAAGTGATTCACCTGAGGCTTCACAGCAGAGCCTGGCTTGGATCCAGAGTGTTCCCCTGGGAGGCAGGGGCCTCTGCTTCCCTCCCTCACCTGCCAGTTGCTTCCTTAGCGGAGAAGGTCACGGGGAGAAAGCTAGGATGTCTGAAGAAGGTGAGGGAGGGAGATGCCAGGGTGGAGAGGCCAGTGTCACTGCCTCCTCCCTGTCTGCCCAACCCCCTCCCCGAGAGCCTCCTCTTCTCCAGCACCGAAAGGCCATCCTTGCCTCCATTTTCTCTGGGGATCCCGGGAGGGGAGGGTCACGACCCCACCTGCCCCCCTAAACCCAGGACCTTTTGTCTCTGCGGCTGCCCCCCGCTCCTTGCCACCTGGCCTCCCAGCGCCCTGTAGGATCAGAGGCAGGAGGGGGATTAGGTCGTGCAAATGGCTCCCCCCTCCCCGCCATCCTGCTTCCCGGTCTTAGTCATCTCTGCCCTCTGCCGCCTTCTCCCTCCATTACGATCCCTCTGCCAGGCCCGGGGCGTGCGACGGCTGCGGGACCCCCACCCGGGGGCGGCGGCGGAGCCAGCGGCCGGCGGCGCGCAGGGGGAGCAGAAGCGGTCCCGCCGCCACCCCCCTCCGGCCCTGCAGCACCCCAGCCCCCCTCCCCTCCAACGCCGCGCTGCGCACGGATGGCGGCGGGAGCTGCAGAGGTGTGTGCGAGGGGGGCGGCTGTGCCTGGTCCTCGAGGCCCGGGGACTGTCCTCTCCCAGGGACACAGCTAGGGAGGGGGGCCTCGTGCGGGAGGGAGCTGTCTCCCGCGGAGCCCCGGGCTGGGGAGCACTGCCCTTGGTGCTGCCCGCTCCGGGGGCCGCGGGAGCCGAAGGGAGGCGCTGAGTAATGCAGGCCCCCTCGGTGCCCATACTGGGGGGGGGGGACCCCTTGGCAGTGTCTCTCCGCGGAGCGCCGTCTTCCCTAAGGATGTGGCGGAGGAGGGGGGCGTGATACCGTGGCCCGTGGCTTGACGACGTCTGCGGACAAGCGGGGGGCGCTGCCGCCGCTAAGGGGCTCTCGGGGCTGGGGGGGGCGCCCTCCGTCTGGCTGGAGGAGGGGGGCGCGCGGTCCGCGGGGGCAGCGCCAAGGGCTGCGAGGTCGCGGCGCCGTCGGGGCTGGGGGCGGAGGCCCGGGGACCCGGGCGGGGGCAGTTCGCGCTCCGGGGCGCGCCGCTCCTACCTGCCTACGAAATTCTCGAGCACCGAGCTCTTGCCGGCGCTCTGGCCGCCCACCACCGCGATCTGCGGTAGGTCGAGGTCCGCGTTCTGGCCGATAGCGGAGAAGGCGTCCTGCAGCCGGTTGACTAGCGGGATGAGATCCTCCATGCCGCGGTTGCCCATGGCTGCGGCGGGCCCCGCGGGCTGCGATCCGGCCGCGGCTCCGACTCCCGGCTCCGGTTCCCGGCTCCGGCTCCTCTGCTGCAGCCGCGCGCTCCGAGTGCCTGCGCGCGGCCCCCCCCGCCCCTCCAGGAGCCGAGCGGAGCTCTGCGCCCGGCTACCGCCAGAGGGCGCCCTCAGCGCTGCAGGCTGGCTGCCGTGCGCAGGTGCCGCCTGTGGCATTATGGGGATTGTAGTTTTCTCCGCCTGCGGCTTTTGGGGCGCTTGAGCCGTGTCTGGGGAGCTCTGATGCTGCACCGTAGCCATCATTGTTGGAAATGAGCAAGGTCTCGCCCCTAGTCCCAGGCCTCTTGGATAATGGTCATGGCTGTCTCACTCCATCTTAAGATGAGGAAACTGAGGTTTGGAGAGAGATGGGTCTCCTTCAAGGTCACAGTCTCCGGACCTGGAGTTCCACTCTGCCTCACTGCCTTCTACTCTAGGTTCTGACACTAATTCATGGCGGCATGCCCCTTCCCACCATTAGGCCTCAGTTTCCTTGTTTCTAGAAGGAGACAGAACATTAATTCAACAAATATTTATTGAGCACCTACTATAAGCCAGTCCCTGTTGTAGGCAGAGGAGTTACAGTAGTGACCAAGACTGACAATGTCTCTACCCTCAGATCTCACATTGGGTTGGTGGAGACAGATAGGAAATGAAAAACAGGTAAACGAAAGACTAAAAATGAAAATAGTGTACACTAACAGTGATGGAAGAAGTAAACAGGGTGTGAAGAGAGGTACTTACGTAGGTGCAAAACGTCCACTTAGCCTGGGAGGAGTTGGGTGGTTCTCTGAGGAGGTGATATTTGAGAAGAGACCTAGAAGATGAGAAGGAGCCAGGCCTGACCCTTGGAAGGCCTTCTTGGGAGCGTTGGGACTTCTTGTCCTAGAGTGTCAGTCTTTGTCCCAATCCATCAGGGTAGTGGTAAAACTGGGACTCAAATCCAGGACTCTTATAGCCCTACCCTGTGTATCCCTTTCACATGGAGAGGCCGTGGGCCCCAGCCCTAGCCTTCCACCTTTGATTTGGAGGAACCTAATTTGGACTGCCCACAAGGAGTCTAGGAAAGAAAAGCCAGCCTATCCTGTGCTGTTAGGCACCAGCAGGTCACCCTGCTGTGAATCTAGGTGGTGGGGAAGCATTTCTGGGAGAGCAGTGGCCCGGCAAACAGAGATTGCATTCACTCACCTGTTTAATGCATATTAACTGAGCCAGGCACTATGCTAGAGCCCAGAGCAGTGAGCAAAATGGACAAAGTCCTTTCCCATATGTGGCTTATACCCCTATGTGGAAAAAGAAACAAAGCACCAATAACCCAATAGATATGACTCTGTCAGATGGTGATGGGTGCTTTGGAAAGCAAGAAAGCTTGGGAAGGCTAAGCGGGCAGGGGGGTGGGTGGATAGTGCTGTTCTTTGTTTAGAGTGGTGAGAGTAGGATTCTGGTAAAAATGTGAGCAGAGATCTGAAGGAAGTGACCCATATGGACATCTGGGGGTGGGGGGATTTTCCAGACAGGCAGAGGAGAATGAGCAGGTCCTGTCCTAGGAGGGATTTAGTCAAGCTAGGTGATCCAGGTCCCTACCCATCTCTGAGCCTCAGTTATCTAATCTGGGTAATGGGGATAATCAAAGATTAGAATCCCTGTGAGGGGCGTGGCACTGGCTTGGTGCTCACGGGAATTTGATTAAACCAACTAATTGAGCCTGTTTCTCCCTCTGCCTATGTCCCTGCCTTTCTCTCTCTCTCTGTCTCTATGAATAAATAAAATAAAATCTTTTAAAAAATAAATAAATAAACCAACTGATTGAGCCCTCCAGGCAGCTGGAGTATTAGCTACACACAACACCCATCCTGAGCAGCTGCTTAGGGCCAGGCCCTTTATTATGCTCTGAGAACCAGAGAGGGCAGAGATGAAGCCTGGTGTGGAGCCATTAATTTGGGGAAGGGGTGCAGTTTGCCGATGTCTGCCCAGAAGGGTGCCATCACGGCTCGTTGTTTTTCCTAGTTACAGTAGTGAAACTTACTGTAAAAGTCAGACTTTACACTGTGTTTGAAAGCTTCTGGTTATCCTCCCACCCACAGATAACCACTATTTATAGCTTATATGGTGTTTATTCTCTGGATTTTCCTATATATATATTCATTTTGTTTCATCTTGTTTTTATAGAATGGGATCATACTATAGGTCTGGTACTGCTTATCACTGATGCCAGAACAGCAGCTTGGACATCACCTGGAGTTTGTCAGAAGCATGGAATCTCGGGCCCTGCTCACGGTCTGCTGGATCACAAACCTGCACTTAACCAAGAGCCCCAGGACATTCCTACGCACATCAAAGTTGAAGGAGCTCTTATATATATTATTATATAAAACTTGAGAGGTGGTGGGAGCTGGGGGAGGGGTTTAACAAAGTCATTCTACAATTTACCTGGAAAAAATTTTTTACACAATTGGGAATTGGCAAGAAATGTTTTGTAAAGCATGATAATGGTGGGAGCTTGTGCTATCAGGCATTAAAATACATTCCCAAACTGTAATAGTCACACCAAGTGGTAGGTTGCATCATGGGAAGGGATGGGTAGATTCCTGGAGCAGAAACAGGTCTGAATGCAGATCTACATGAGTATGAGAGTTTATTACATGAAAAAGGTGCCACTCAGATTAGAGGCAAGAAAGAGGCCTCCAGGTGATGCTACAGCGTCAGACTTCATATCAGATGCAAAGAGATGGTGCCTCTCTTCTCCCTCTGAACATAGTCCACTGGGGGGCTTTGCCAGCAAGGGATTGGTTAAAAGCAATTAACATGAGGCTAGCCCTGAACAGTATCCCCCAAGGAGTTACCAGCCATTGTCTTGTCTGGTCTTCAAGGAGTCAACACAAAGTCTTATACATTTTTTAAAATGTTCAACTCCCTCCCCATGAAAACATCATCTAAACCGATACCGTAAATTAGAAAAAAGGAAAGAAAGTGAACCTCCTCCATGAGCTCACTACACACGTATATTTATTTTTTCCAAAATTAGGATCATGGGCAGCCCAGGTGGCTCAGTGGTTTAGCGCCGCCTTCAGCCCAGGACGTGATCCTGGAGACCCAGGATCAGGTCCCACATCAGGCTCCCTGCATGGTGCCTGCTTCTCCCTCTCCCTCTGCCTGTGTCTCTGCCTCTCTCTCCTTCTGTGTCTCTCATGAATAAATAAAAAATAAAATATTAAAAAAAAACAAAAAACAAAATTGGGATCATAATTATGTATGCAATTTTGTAACTTGCTGATTTCACTTCACATCATATTGTGGGTGTTTACATAGTCTTTGAAAGCATAATTCCTGATGGCTGTGTGCTACTCCATAAGAAGAAAACACCATGATTTCCTTAGCTGTTCTCCTAAAGTTGATTACTTTCCGGATAGCTATTACAAATAATGGTCCCATGAATGGCGTGCTGGCTTTAAAAAGTCTCCTGATTCTTTTCTTGGGCAAGTTTCCTACAAGAGGGGTTGCCAGGTCAAAGGGCAGAGCACATTCAAGAGGTTTTGTTTTTTTTTTAAGATTTTATTTATTTATTCATGAGAGACACACAGAGAGAGAGAGAGAGAGAGAGGCAGAGACATAGGCAGAGGGAGAAGCAGGCTCCTTGCCGGGAGCCCCATGCGGGACTCTATCCTACGACCCCAGGATCACACCCTTAGCCAAAGGCAGACACTCAACCACTGAGCCACCTAGGTGTCCCTCAAGAGTTTTGATAGAGCATTTACAGATTGCTTTTCAGAAAGATGAACTAATACAGAATCACCAGCATGAGCATTATTTTTAGTTTTGTTTTTTTACTTCAGCAATTTGAATGCAGATCTACGTTACACATTACACAGCGCTATGCATTATGTAATATTATCCTCACACCCACCCAGGGAAGGAGCATTCATTGTATAGAGGAAGAAACCGGCTCAGAGAGGACTCCTGCCTGCATCTGGGTGGCCTAGCCAGAAAGTAGTGGAGTCGGGATTCAACTTCTGCTAGCACCGGGACCAAGGTGTCAGTGGGCTTGGATCTTGGCTCCGTCTTGGTTCTCACCAGAGTGAGTTTTCTATTTTTCTATTTTTAAAAAAAGATATTATTTATTCATGAGAGACATAGAGAGAAGCAGAGACCCAGGCAGAAGAAGAGTCCAGTACCCCGGGATCATGACCTGAGCCAAAGGCAGACGTTCAACCACTGAGTCACCCTAGGCGCCCCCAGAGTGAGTTTTCTAATCCCGGGAGATGGGCTGTTGTCATAGACTTTCCTAGCGCTCCCTGCCCTTCAGGGATAAAGCCCAAGGCCAGGCCTTCAAAGCTCCCACGGTGCAGCCTGCCCTTCTACCCAAGGGCACCACGTCCTGAGGACTCCGGCCCCTGCCTCGTGCTGCGGCCACGCCGAGCCACTTTCGAGCCGCTAGATCCAGGCGGAATTAGGCATCTGTGCCGCTGCCGCCCGGAGCTGCAGCGGAGCGGGTCCCGAACTTTAGCGCAGCGCTTGTCACACGACTGCAGGGATTGGTTGACACTCATCTCCGCGGCCGAGCGCGCTGGGCGGCCTCCAACCTGCGAGCCTCTAGCGCCACTGCGCGCTGCGGCCGCGCACAATCTGCGCTTAATGCAGAAGGAGCTGATTGCCCCGGGCGGTTAAATTTATGGACCGGTTTAGGTAACAGAAAAAGGGAAAGGGATTGCTACTTAGTAACCGCGGGTTGTTAGGCTCACGTGGGGGCCAAGCACGGGGACGCCAAGATGTGCGGCCGAGGGGTAATTAGAGTCTTTGAGGGCCGGGTAATTTCAGGGTCCGGATGAACGCGGTTTTCACCTTGCACTCAGCCCTCCTCGCCCCCTCCCGAGTCAACTCGAAGAAGCACCTGGAGACGGACCTCCCCACCCCCTTCTGCCCGCTGTGCCCGTCACCCTCTCGCCGGGCCAGTCCTCGAACGTGCAGCGGCCGCCTGCACGGCCCCTCCCACCCCAGCCCCGCGCGAGGCCTCCGGATCGCGGGACAGTGGCAGCCGCGGGGAGGTCGGTTGGGGTCGGTCCTTCTCGAAGTTGCCCGCGATGTCCCCGCCAGCCGACAGACCCCTCCGGGAGAGAGACGGACCTCGGGCTCGGAGCCGCCGGTTCCAGGGGCGGAGGACGCGGGGCGGAGGGTCTGCGCTGCCGACGGCCCCCTCTCAGCCCACGGTCGCGCCCGCCGCAGCCGAGGCGCCGGGTAAGCGGGGGCGGTCCCCGCAGCGGGACCCGAGCGCAGGGCGGCGGGCGGCGCCGGGTCCTCCGCTCCTCCAGAGGGCGCTGCGGCGGCCGGGTCCGCAGGCCGTTCTAAGTGGCCAAGCCCCCGCGGAACCGCGAGCTCCGGCCGCCCTGCCCGCTCGCCAGTGGGGGCGGGGCGATTGCGGGGGGGTTCGGGGAAGCGAGGTGCGCGGGCCCCGCGCGCCTGGTGGACGCGTGCAAGGCTCAGAGGCCGGCTGGCTGGAGGCTGCGGGCGTCGCGGGCAGGTGGGGTAACCGGATTTGACGTGGGTTGCTGGCTGGATCTGCAGAGGAAGGGGTTAGCGGAGTGGGGGGCGGAAGCCTGCCTCCCACTTTGTTCCGAGGCCAAAGCGAAAGATTGGGGTTCTGTTATTGACGCAAAATAGGCACGAGGGAGGGGTGTGGTGTGGAGAGGGGCTGGCATAGTGTTGGCGCGAGAAAGGCTGGGGGTGGGGGGAGGTGCGCTTGGGTCTGACGCCCCTGGAAGGACCCAGCCAGGGGAGTCGAGATGGTGGGCCAGGTTGGGGGGGACTTTTGGCAAGATTTGCGGAGAGCGGCGGGAGGAGGGGTATTGAAAGCATGAGGGTGCAAATGCTGCAGGCTCTTGGCAGGACTGGGGTGTGACCGTGAAGCTCAGCGGGCCGGTGTTTGAAGGCCATGGGTGGGCCTGGATGGGCACAGAGGCAGGTGTCGTGGCTTACCCCATGTCCTTCCTTCAGCCACCATGTTCAACCAGCAGCAGCAGCTCCAGCAGCTCCAGCAGCAGCAACTCCTGCAGCTCCAGCAGCTGCTCCAACAATCTCCACCGCAAGCCCCGCTGCCCATGGCCGCAGCCGTCAGCCGGTGAGTTACCCTCCCGAGGGGGGGTGGTTTCAGCCCTGTCACTCAGGCCCCTGGCGTGGAGACCCCGTCCCAGCCCTTTCTCCCAGGGACATCCCTGTTTTTCAGTCTTGAAAGCCATTAATTCTCACCTTAAGAGGTTCCTCTGCAGTAGAGAGGGGCTGAGAATGGAGGTGAAGGAAGGGGGGGGGTCTGACTCTCCCAAAGCCCTCTGATACCCTCTCCCAACACACAGGGGGCTTCCCCAGCAGCAGACACAGCAGCAGCTTCTGAATCTCCAAGGTGCCAACTCTGCCTCCCTCCTCAACGGGTCTGTGCTACAGAGAGCTTTGCTTTTGCAGCAGTTGCAAGGTAGGCCTCTTCTGACTTCTTAGTGGCGTGCCCTAGCATCCCCATTTGCACTAAATCCCACCAAGTCCACACACCAACTCTGAGAGGGAGCTACTCTTGGCGTCCTAGTTTGCAGACAAGGATTCTGAGGCTCCAGGAAGTGGAGTCCCAAAGTTGTCTCAGTTGGACGCAGGTCTGATTGCAGAGGTGTGCCCTTGGCCACGGTGCTGGCTCTGCAGGCAACACTCAGCATAGCTCGTTCTCATTCAGATTAGATGAGATGATGGATGAAAAGATCTCTTCGGACCACCCTCTGCCACATCCCATGCGACAGATAAGGAAGCCGAGGTCCAGAGCTGGGTCTGGACCAAGTCCTTGCCCTGGGTCACTCAGCTATATGAAGGCCTGAGCCTTCTGACCCCTGCATGTCTGAGTAGGTGCCTCTAGCCCTGTGTAGCTTGTGTCCTTGTCTGTTTCCCTACGTGGAGAGCAGCTTCTCAGCTCTTCCTTCAAAGATGCTGTTCCAGATACTTATGGCTCATGTGCAGACCCAGCCCTTCCCACGTGGTAGCTGTGGCTTGCTGCGTGGTCCTTCTGGGCAGTGCACTGTCCTGAGACCTTTACAAACACAATTCCTTGACTCTGCTGATAACCCTGGGGGTAGCTGAGAGACACACTCATGATCCCATTTTATAGATGAAAAAACTGAGGCTCAGAGAAGAATCATGTGTTCACAGTCACACAGGGAGTAGGTGTGGATTAGAAAGAGAGTTAGAGCCCAGGTCTGGCTACAGAGCTGTGTTCTTACATACTAGCCTGTCCTGCCATCCAGCAGAGTACACTGCCAAGTCAGAGGATGCGATGGCTGTCACTCTTAGGCCTGCCATATGGGCGTGGAAGGTCCTGGAGTGAGTTGATTTACAAATGATCAATGGATAGGTGGAGAGAGAAAACCACACTCAGGGACCCACAATATATACATATGTATTTCCCCTTTTTTTTCTCATTTTAAAAGTCACACTTTTCAAAGAAAAGTGAAAACAAAAAAACTTTTTTAAGAGAATAAGGAAACCCACATTGTTATAGACTCCCCTCCTAGAGGAAACAACAACAACACTTGTCAGGGTTTTGGTGCATTTTCTCCATTTTTTTCTAGGCTCAAAGTTGGGAATTTGTATATGATTGTGGTTGGTTATTGACATGTAAGTGAAAGGCTGAACCTTACTTCTTTTTCATGGAATAGAATGGCATGATCATTTACCAGATGATTTGAGCATCTCCGTAAAAGTTATTTTTTAACGGCTGTTTGTATTCTACTGGAGGGCAAGCACTCATGTACCAAAACTCAGCTGCTTCTTTTTTCTTTATTTTCTTTTTCTTTTTTCTCTGTTTTAAATAACATGGGGATGAATATCCTGTTTGAGACTATTTCCTTAGAATGTATTCCCAAAAGTAGAATAGCTGGGTTGGGGGAATGGATGTTTTATGGCTCTTGATAAGTATTGCCAACTTGCTTTCCCAAAGGACTGGACCAGTTTGCAATGCCACCAGCCACGTATGACAGTGCCGGTCTCACCATGCCCACGGCAACACTGGGTATTATATACTTTTTTATATATACATGTATATACATATGATTTACTAACTTGGTTGGCAAAAAAAGCTGTATCATTAATGTTTTAGTTTACATTTCTTGGAGTGCTAGTTCAGTTTTTTTGTCTGTTAAACATTCGTATTTCTTTTTGTGACTCGTCCATGTCCTTTGTCCATTTTTCTTTTAGATCTTTTAGATCTCTTGATCTTTTTAAAGAGCCGGTTGGCATTCTCTCTGCACATATATGTACATGTATTTGTTTTAAGTTAATGCTAACTGAACACTTACGGTATACCAGGCACACTTGTATATCTCCTTGAATCCTCATAAAACAGTGAGGCAAGCGCTATTATTATCCCATTGTACAGATGAAGAAACTGAGGCTAAGAAGGAGGAATTGATTTGCTCACAGAGCTTTGGTTATAGAACCTGAACTAGCTGTTAGAGCTAGTCCTCTGATCCATGTCCTCAACCCCTGTGCTTCCTGTCCCAGCTTTGGGGCAAGGATTTGAACTGTCTTTTATGGCTCAAATACTTCCTGAGCAGTGGGCCTCGGAGCTAGATGAGGTGCCTGCCCTTATAGGAGTTCCCACTGTGGTTGGGTGGTGGGGAGTGGGAAACAGACAAGGAAAAAATTGTGCAGCTAGTCCTAGAACAGCTGGGGCCTCTGGAGACACAGAGAGGATCTGAGAAGGCCTCTCAGAGGATAAACACCTGAAGGGAGATCTGAAGGATGACCAGGAGATAGTGGGGGGCAGAATAGCCGGGGCAGAAGGAACAGCATATGCAAAGACCTGGAGGCAGGAAGAAATGAGGCTTGTTGAGGGATGCACAGAAGCATATAGCTGGAGTGTAGTGGATGCATGTGTGGGGAAATGGGCAAGAAAGGAAGCCTGGGAGGAGGGCAGGGCCAGACCCCTGCACGGTGAGGAATGGGCTCCTTTCCAAGCAGCAGGGAGGTATGGAAGGATTTAGGCAGGTGGAGAGGGGTGGAGGCAGAATGAGCAGAGACCCTGGGCAAGCTGCACCTCTGCTTTGTGCCTGTTTTGTTATTGGTAGAGACATAATACCTATGCTATGCTGATGGTAGCTGGGTCGAATGACTGAGGTTGTGCATGGGAAATGCTTAGCAAGTGCCTGGTTCCCAGTAGATTTTTTTTTTTTTTAAGATTTATTTATTTATTCATGAGAGACACAGAGAGAAAGGCAGAGACATAGGCAGAGGGAGAAGCAGGCTCTTTGCAGGAACCCGATGTGGGACTCAATCCCGGACCCCGGGGTCATGACCTGAGCCAAAGGCAGCCGCCCAACTGCTGAACCATCCCTCCAGTAGATTTTTGATGAGGGTGGGGTGAAGGGGGATGGGAGAGTATCTTCTTATTCCAGGGACCAGTCAATCAACTCGCTGGTTCTCCCTATGGGTACTGTGCTGGGTCTTTCACATATCTTAAGGTGTACCCTAAAGCATACCCCAGAGGGTGAGTGAGGTTGCAGGGGAGGCTGACCAGGGAGGCATCTGGAGGGGGAAAAGCAGTGTCCCTCTCCTCAGCTGGAGCAGAAAACCAGCCCTAAAGTCCCCTCACCGCCAGTGCCTAAGGTGGGAGTGGGCCTCTGGTGCTCATCTCTCTTCTCTGGCTGTTGTCGTGTGGGAAATGTCCCTGTCAAAGTCATCTGTGTGTTGTTTCCATGATGCTTTGGGGCACTGACACCTGACCCCGGCCTCTACCATGTGACCCCATTGTAATCCCTCTTCTCCCCTCTTCCTGCCCACAGGTAACCTCCGTGGCTACGGCCTGGCAACCCCAACCCTGACGGCCCCCAGCCTCACACCCCCTCAGCTGACCACCCCAAATCTACAGCAGTTTTTTCCCCAGGCAACTCGGCAATCCTTGCTGGGTCCCCCTCCTGTCGGGGTCCCCATGAACCCCTCCCAGATCAACCTTTCAGGGCGGACTCCCCAGAAACAGGCCCGCACTCCCTCATCCACTACTCCCAATCGCAAGGTGAGTGGCAGTGGGGTACAGCGGATGGGGATGGGGTAGGAGGTCATACCTGGGTATCAGCCCAGTTCTACCCACGTGGCTCACACTGGCCTTTAGGCAGGTCACATCCCTTTTTGTCCTCAGTTTCCCCATCTGTAAAAAGAGGGGGGTAAATTGACCTTGTCTAGTGTTTCCCAAATTTCAAATATTCTTGCATTGACTTTTGCCATGTCCAGATACCACCAGTACCATTATTTACCTAATATTTCTCTCTTTGTAAACACCTGGAGATAAAAATGACACAGGACACTATATTAGTTTTAGGTGTCCTGTGGTGGTTCTCTGTAAATCCACGCTGCCCTGTAGAAAGAAAATATGAGCCATATACGGAATTTAAATGTCTCTCTCTAGTCATCACATCAACAAAGTAAAAAGAAACTGAAGAAACTGGTGAAATCAATTTTACTAACAGATTTTAGTTAACTCAATATGTAAAAAATATATATGTATTATCATTTCAACTTTTATTCAATATTTTAAAAAATGGTCGGGGCATTTTACATTCCTTTTTCTTTTGTAGCAAGTCTTCAAAATCTGATATCTCAATTTGGCTTGCTATGTTTGGAGAACTCAAAAGCCTGAGCCACCTAGCTTTAAATGAATTAGGTTCTTGTCGGTTACATTTATTTCACAAAGAAACATTATGTCACTACCTGAAATGTTAAAAAAAAAAAAAAAAAGTCTAAGTTAATTGTTGTAGGTGGAAGTAAAAGAAAGGTAATTGGGTAAAACAATGTTACAAAACCCTAAACTCTACATGTTGCCATCCTAAGGTTCTGGAGCTGCACCCCTAGCTCCTTGTGCCTTGCCCAGTGTGGGTGTGGGTGTGGGTGTGGGTGTGGGTGTGGGTGTGTGGGTATGTGAAAGGTGCCTCTCTCTGTCATAAGCTGAGAGAAGCGAGGAGATTTGCCTGGGGATAACTTCCTTTCAGGGACTGTCCTGTGCCCGAGTGTCCTGACAGCTCCTCACACACAGCACGCTCCTGGGAGCATTCTGGGCAAGGCTGGCGCCCCCCTTCTCAGGTTCTGAGGCCAGCTCACACCTGGAGGTGAGGCATTTCCCTCCAGAGAGGGGTCCCGGCCTCCAGCCTGCCAGTTGGGCCTGTCTTCACATGTTCTTCTTGTCTAGTGCTCCTGCCACTCATTTGACATCTGTGTAAACTGAGGGTCAGGGAGTGGTGTCGAGACAGACCCAGTCCCCAGGCCTCCTGACTTACAGGCCAGCAGTGCTCCTGTCATGCAGGGTGAGAGCCAGGTCGTTTCTGAAGGGCATGGAGTGCTGATGTGGTGCCCGTTTCCACTGGGAGCAGGTTCCTTCAGCTTAGGAGGAGGGAGCAGGGGCTAATTGGAGCCCAGGACCAACCGGAGTCGTGCATTTATTTAACAAACATCTCTAAGTCCTGTAGGGGCTTCTGTTGTAGATGGTGCATCTAGCCTGACCCTCCCGGATGTCTTAGGCTGAGGAGGGTAGTGACAATGGCGAGACATTAATGCAAATAATGTTCCCGCCAATTATTTAAGACTGAAATATTCCATAAAGAGGAAGCCCAAATTCCTTTGGGAACCTGTATTCTGGGGTCAGGAGGGCTTCTTGCAAGAAGTGCCTTTGAGGCTCTGGGTGAAGGCCTGGGATGGGAAGAGGCCTAGGATTTGGGGGAACCAGAGAGAAGACCAGTGTGGATACCGAGAGGGTGAAGGGGAGAGTGAGGAGGTGGCTTGGGGTGGGGGCGGGGGGACAGAGGTCCAATTGGATGGTGGGTGGGGGAGGTGGTTTTGGGCTTGGGTGAGGAAGGAGTACTCTAGAGTCAGAGGAGTCATAGGAGGATTTTAGCCTGAAAGACAAAAGACATGATCAGGTTTGCATTTTAGATGGATTCTTCTGGCTGCTTCATGGAGAAGTCACTTGGGGAGTCAGGAGGGGCCCTCTGTGTCCCCCAAATCTGGGTTAACAGCCATGCAGCTGGATGGACCTGCCTAGACATGATTCCTGGGGTGCTTAGGATCATCTCTGGGCAGCTCTGGGCCCACCAGAGTCCCCAGGTCCCTTCATCCCCTAGGAGACTGTCACAGCTACTCTTGAGCCAAGGTATACTTAAGGTTATACTTAACTGGGCAGCAGATGTCAAAACTAGTTTCTGAAAGGAAGCAGGATTCTTATTCTCAGACAATGCCTGTGGAAGATGAGTCAGACCCCCCAGAGGGGTCTGAGGAAGCTGTCGCGCCCCAAGCAGACACACCAGAAGGTAAGACAGGGAGGCTGCTGGCCCTTTGGAGAGGATACAGGTTGGGGCATGTGGGTGCAGGGTCGGTGTTGGAGGCAGACCTGGGAGGCGGGGCCCTTGGGGGGAGGGGGAGCCCAGGCCCCATCTCTCGGAGCTAGTTTGTACTCTTCGTGGCATCGGCAGTCACTCATCTGCCCTCCATTCCAGACCAGGATTCCCCACCCTGCCCAGATGGCATTGCTAAGGAGAAACACACTGTAGCACCTGCTCCCGAGTCTTGTGAGGCATCTGAGCCACCAGCTAAGAGGTCAAAGAGGTAAACCATGCTGAAAACCCCCCCAGGGCCCAGGTGCCTCGTACTCTCATTCTTGCAAAGGCTGGGGGTGGGTGTAGGTGGGGTCAGGACCCTTCACGGAGCTGGAGTAAGGAAAGGGCCTTGATGTCTGGCTTGAAGGAAGGTCAGACCCAATTCTGCATCTCACTGGAGTCTCCAACCGGAGAGTCTCCAATGTTTTCTCTGGCACTGAGCCACCTGGAGGCAGGCTAGGTGGGCGGGTCAGAAAGGTGAACATGTGCATCTGGGACCTCAGAATGGGCAGAGGATGGGAGACTTTACAGGGCCTTGGATACATATTAGCAGATGTGGGAGGTGGTGGGTGAGTGATCCTCCCAACTTATTTAGGTACACTGGGGCTGGCAGAGCTGCGGGGGCTTGCCCCAATGCCCAGCTTGTACGTGCTAAAACTAGGATGGAACTGGGTCTTGGCCCTTTTTGAGGAGCCCCTGGGGCCAACGGGGAGATACTGGAAGATATCTTTGGATCCTTCCTAGCTCAGAGTTGCCCACGGAGAAGGGGCTTCCGGGGCAGCCGCAGGCCCGCACCACAGCCCCGAAGCAGACACAGACACCCGAGCTGCTGCCTGAGCTGCCAGAAGCCCGAGTTCTGCCACGATTCCAGCCCCGGGTTCTGCAGATCCAGGCCCAGGTGCAGCCGCAGACGCCGCCACAGGTGCCTCCCGTGGACATGCCAGTGCAGCGCCTCCTGCAGAAGCAGGTGCAGACACAGACCTCTCCAGACCATGTGGGGCCGCGGCAGGTGCTGAAGGAGGCAGAGCCGCAAAAACAGGTGCAGCCACAGGCACATTCCCAGCCCCTGGTGCAGAAGCAGCCACAGCTGCAGAAGCAGGCACAGACGCAGACGTATCCTCAGGTCCAGCCTCCGGAGCAGCCACTGAGACAACCTCCAGGGCAGCTGCCAGTGCAGGCACCTGACCCCACTGAGGGACAGCCTCAGGCCCCGCTACAGGTGTCAGTACCAGCATTGGAGCAAGCCCCGGTTCCGGTTCATTCCACAGAGCTGGAGACGCCTCCTGATAAGGGAGATAGTGGAGCTGGTCAGTGAACACTGGTTCCCGGTTGCCTGGGGATGGGACAGCTCTGCCAGGACCCTTTGATCCTCCCCCTGGTGCTGTCCAGTCCTGACCATGGTTCGGGGCTGTCCCCACCAAAGGCTTCAGGATCCTGGCTGTGGGGAGAGAAGGTGGCTATCAGCCCCACCCAGGTCCCTCTGGACCCTGGTGGGAGATGGACCCATCTTTCATTTCAGGCCTGGAGGAGGCCTCGCCAGAGCCAGAGGGCGCCCAGGACAGCATGGAGAGTCAGGACGAGTTGACCAGTGGCCTGGATGTGGGAGAATGTGAAAAAAGGGCAAGAGAGATGCTAGGGGTGGGTAGACATGCTCCTGGGACTGCACGGGTACTGTGGGGCCCAGTGGTGGGATGGCCTTCCCGCCCCCACCCCTAGGCCCCCTTGTGTGCCCCACCCCCACCCCCACCACTGGGGCCCGTCGGCAGAGCAGACTGGGTTTGACCATTGCTGTGTTGCCTTCACACACCTTTGCTCTGAAGAATCAGAGGTGCTTTTGGTGACATGTCCCTTCCAACCTGTTCATCCCCAGACTATAGCCTTGGTCCCCTCCCGAGGTAAAGTGTTCTAGGGGTAAAGCACAGAGCAAAAGCCTGTGCATGCAGTTCAGGTTCCAGCTCTATCTCATAGTGCAACTGTGGTCAAACTCACCCCCTTCTTTGTACCTCGGTTTCTCCATCTGTCACGGGAGGATGGGATGGGGTGGTCTTTACAGTTGGGTGGGCTTAGGCTTGAGTCCTGGCTGTAGTACACCCTAGCTCTGTGAGCCTGGGCAGTCAGCTACCAGCTCGGCACCTCAGTTTCCCCATCTGCGAAGGGGGCTGTTGGGAGGGTCTGGTGAGATGCTGCTTCCGGATGCTTGGCACAGGGGCTGGCCGACCATAGGTACCAGCTGGTGGTAGCTCTGCCCCTGCCTCTGCTGCAGGTGTGGGGTGCCGGGGGCTCCCTGAAGGTCACCATCCTGCAGAGCAGTGACAGCCGGGCCTTCAGCACTGTCCCCCTCACACCCGTGCCTCGCGTTGGCGAATCCACATCTGCCACCCCTGCCACTGCCAGCACACCCTCTAAGCAGACCCTCCAGTTCTTCTGCTACCTCTGTAAGGCCAACTGTAGCAGTCAGCAGGTACTGCCGGCCAGGTCCCGGGAAGGGGAGTCCAGTGGGCAGAGTGGGGGTGTCTATAGGGTGTGCCCGGGCCTGGCTGCCGTGCCTTAGTGGCCCTGAGGGCCCTGTGAGCACCATTCATGAAAGCCATGCATGCATCTGTTCTGAAAACATTTCCTGGCTAGCCAAGAAGTTAGGATCTTAGAGTCCAGCAGACAGGTCTAATTCAGCCCTGACTAGGTGTGTAGAAGCCAGATGGCGAGTTCCACTCCTTATGCCTCTGTTTCCTCATGCATCAGATGAAGAAACATTTAGAACCCACCTTGCTGGGAGGTTCTGACGATTCAGTGACTTGACATTGAAATCACGAGCCCCTAGGCCCAGCCCAGAGCGAGTGTAGCCTTACCAACAGCGTTATGCTCCTAATATTATGACCATTTGCTGTTGCTGCCTGTGTCATCCTGAGCATAGCCGTGGGGTCTGGAGGTCATGTCCTTGTCCCTGAGGAGCCCACACAGTGTCCAGGAGGAGCAGCAGAAGCTCTGGCTGCTGTGTGCTCACTGGCCCCCAGAGGGCTGTAAGAAGCATGGCCTCAGCGGCAGTGGGGTGACCATGAAGCTGCAGGCCTGTCCTCTGGGCCCTGTGCTCGCCCACTGTTCTGGGGCTCACTCTTCATCCCGCTGCAGGAGTTCCAGGACCACATGTCGGGAGCCCAGCACCAGCAGCGGCTCGGGGAGATCCAGCACATGAGCCAAGCCTGCCTCCTGTCCCTGCTGCCCGTGCCCCGGGATGTCCTGGAGAGAGAGGATGAGTGAGTGGGGGGATCTCTGAGGCATCGTACTGGGGGGTAGACAGTCTCGTGGGCCAGGCAAAAGCTGAAAGGGGCCCTGAGTCCAACATCTGCAAGGTCTGCCTTTGGGTCAAGTGTTGCTTTCTGCCAGAGGCCTCTTTACACCACTAACTGTTTATACCTTTGGACCTCAGTTTTCCTCATCTGTAAAACGGCTTGGTGAAGTGCAAGAATTCATGAACTAGATAGTCTCTTAAGGTTCCATCGAGGCAGGAACAGTGTGACTACCCACATGGGAAGGAAGTGGTTTGTGGCACAGACCCCTACTTCCCTGGCATATGTGTTAACTCCAATCAGGGGGCTGGATCTTATGGCCTGATATTACAGCTACCCTGTATTTCCCCCTTTCATTGTCATAGGGGCTTCATTGATCCTATTTATGACCCTCCTGGAGTCCAGGACTAGCTCTTGGGCTAGGGGTGCTGATGGAAGCTGGAAGACCTTTCACCAGCAGTCACAGGTGCCTACAGGGAGGGGAGAAGCAGGTTGGCACTGCCTTGGGCTGTGCTGGGGGGCATGGGCTCCATCTTACAGGATAGCTGCCCCTCAGCATCAGGTCTCCTAATTGTTCTGGAGAATATAGAAACAGCTTTGATGTGCAATCTCCCAACTTTAGAATGCTAGCAGCTAGTTTGGAATCAGAACGAAGCAGGGCCTAGGGAGGCTGAATCAAACCCCTTCATGGGGCTGGACGGGCCTGGAGGCAGTGGGGTGGGGACTCTGCCTGTGTGCTCACAGAGGGTCACAGCTTGGAGCTCCCTGCTTGCACGGCCTGGGTGGCCTGGGTAACGGAGTGCTCCCTCCAGAGGCAGCAGTGTCTCTTAGGTGGTTCTCACTTTGAGAAGAACTTTGTGACATGGTGGTGTAGCACGTTCTTGAGCTTTAAACCTCCCCCTGCTCAAGGACCTAGGAATTACACTTAGGTGAAGAGATCATAAATACAGAAGAAAGATGACTCCCAAGGATGTTCCTTACAGAGTAACATTATGGTAAAAAAATTTTAATTGGATGCTGTCTAAAATCTCCATACCTGTGGGATTAGTTAGATCAGGCTTGTCTGCTTGATGGAACAGCTCACAAATAGGGCAATATGAGGTAGTTCATGAGACTATGGAAGCTCAGTTGTGCAAAGACAGATCTTGTGACAAAAGAAAAGTCGAGGGATCCCTAGGTGGCTCAGCGGTTTAGCGCCTGCCTTTGGCCCAGGGCGCGATCCTGGAGACCCGGGATCGAATCCCACGTCCGGCTCCCGGTGCATGGAGCCTGCTTCTCCCTCTGCCTGTGTCTCTGCCTCTCTCTCTCTCTCTGTGACTATCATAAATAAATAAAAATTAAAAAAAAAAAAAAAAAGAAAAGTCGAAGAATGTAGCCCATCCTGCGAACAGGCTTTAGGTGTAGGACATTCACTGAACCGTCTCCTGATGACGTCTTCCTATGAAGCCTGACTGGGGCCCCCGAGGCCACACAGAACATGGCAGTCCTACAGATAAGCTTCCTTCATGCAACGCAGTCAGAAGCTCGGGGCTGATGCCGTGCCCAGCCCAGGGCTCTAGGATAGAGTCCTGGCCTCCCAGAGCTCATCACAGTCCAGTGGGAGCAGGGATGGGATCGGGTCCTCCCTGTCCGTTGTAGCAAATGCTGTGGTGGTGGCCCCTTAGGGCACCAGAGGGTGGTAGGGGATGTGGGGGATAGGAGGGGGTAGGTCCAGGGCAGGGCAGGAACAGCTCCAGGAATGACCAGGCATCTACATTGAAGGATAAAGAGGACTTTCCAAGGCCAGGTATGCTCAGTGCTGTTACTGTCCTGCTGGCCTCCTGGTATCCCAAATGCTTCCAAAAATCTCTTCCCCTGCCAGCCTTCCTTGGTTATTATCCTGGTGTAAGCATTCTTCCAGATGCATCTCTGAACCATTCAACAATGAGTTTCTAAAAAAACATCCCATTGACATTGTACTGTATTACACTTATGGAGCATTTGGGAGAGCGGCTGTTTTCCCAACAAGAGCAGTGTCACACTATACTTGTTTTGATTGTCGCCATTCAGAGAGCCCCCGCCGAGGCGCTGGTGTAACACCTGCCAGGTCTACTACATGGGAGACCTGATCCAGCACCGCAGGACGCAGGACCACAAGGTATGAGGGCTGGCAAGCTGCGAGGGTGCCCACAGGGGCTGTCTCCCAGCCCACGGTTGGGGGGTGCAGTAAATGGCAGGCTTTGTCTCTGCAAGGCTATCACTCCTAAGCATGGCTTCTCAGGGCTTCAGTGTCTCCATCTGTCCAATCAGGCAAGGTACCATCTCACCCTGCCAGTCAGCCAGAGTTCATGGGGGTCCTCCTTGGCAGCCACTCTCTCTCCCTGCCCTATGTCCGTCCTCTGTTGCCATCTGCCATCCCATCTCATAGCCCAAGGGGTGGGCAGGGGGAGTACGTGCCCACATTCTGGTAAAGGAGTGGAGCACAGCCAGCTGATTACAAATGTGGTGGCCTGTAGGTGGGATATGAGGTGTCAGGGCACAGCTGGGATGCACCTGGGGACACCATCTGCCACCCACTTGGCCTGCCCTCCTTTCCACAGATTGCCAAGCAATCCCTGCGACCTTTCTGCACTGTTTGCAACCGCTATTTCAAGACCCCCCGCAAGTTTGTGGAGCACGTGAAGTCCCAGGGGCACAAGGACAAAGCCAAGGAGGTAACCCAACCCAGCTCCCTTGGAGGACATAGGCCTAGAGAGGCACAGAGCCTTGGCCAAGGCCACACAGTGAATTGAGGTTTATCCCAGCCTATACTCCAAGACGTCTGGAGGGATTGGGACTCTCAGGGGTGTGGTAGAGGTGGGTGGGGTGGCACCTCAGCTGCCCAAAGCTGACCTGAGCCCTGGCCCACTCCCCTGGGCAGCTGAAGACACTCGAGAAGGAGATAGCCGGTCAAGATGAGGACCACTTCATCACAGTGGATGCCGTGGGCTGCTTTGAGGGTGATGAAGAGGAGGAGGAGGAGGAGGATGAAGAAGAGATCGAGGTTGAGGAGGAATTCTGCAAGCAGGTGCTTGGGGGCAGAAGGGGTGTGGGAGGCAGACTGGAGGCTGGACTCCCAGCTCAGAGGGACCTCACCCCATCTCTTTGGGGTCAGGGGGCACTGTGCTAGCATTTGTAGGCACAAATGCATGACATGATTTAGTATGAATAGGATTGTATCCCATATGACCAAGTGTAAATGCACATCATGAGGATGGCAGGACGGCCAGCAACATGTGAGAGCCTCGAAACCTGGCTGAAATTTTGATGTCAAGGAAGGGAAAGGGCTTCTTAGGCCAATAAGGGCTTGGGGGTAGCTATGTGGGGTACACAGGAACAGTCAGTGCCAGATGAGGATGATGAAGATAGTAGCAGTCAACACTTTTTTTTTTTTTTTTTAAGATTTTATTTTTTTATTAGAGACACACAGAGAGAGAGCAAGAGAGGCAGAGACACAGGCAGAGGGAGAAGCAGGCGCCATGCAGGGAGCCTGACGTGGGACTCCATCCCGGGTCTCCAGGATCACACCCAGGGCTGAAGGCAGCACTTAACGGCTAAGCCACTGGGGCTGCTCCAGTCAACACCTTTTGAGCGTTTGTTATACACCAGGAGTGTACCAAGCACTTTCCTGGCTGAATCTCACCAACTTGGGTGCCAGGATGTGACTCCAAAGCCTGTGCTCATAAGGTCCCAGCTCTACTGCCTCCAATGAGCGAGGAGCTGGAGGAGCTTGGATTCTTTTCGTTTAAGAAATGAAAAGCAGGGATCCCTGGGTGGCGCAGCGGTTTGGCACCTGCCTTTGGCCCAGGGCGCGATCCTGGAGACCCGGGATCGAATCCCACGTCGGGCTCCCGGTGCATGGAGCCTGCTTCTCCCTCTGCCTGTGTCTCTGCCTCTCTCTCTCTCTCACACTGCGTGCCTATCATAAATAAAAATAAATAAATAAATTAAACAAACAAACAAACAAAAAAAGAAATGAAAAGCAGCTGCTCTGAGCCAGGCACTGTGCTAGCTGTGGGGATATGTGGGGATCAAGCCCCTGCCCTCCTGGGGCTTGCCCATTGCAGTCCAGAGTGGTGAGGGGCAGCCAAAGGGGCCATTGTGGATGGGCTGTGGGTGGTGGGGTGCAAGGGTGGCCTTCAGCCCCAAGCAGGCCCCACCTGCATCTGGGAGGAGTTTGGGGGAACCTTAGAACCAAGGCCCACACTTGTGTATTTTCAGGTGAGGTCCAGAGATATATCCATAGAGGAGTGGAAAGGCTCAGAGACCTATAACCCAAACACCGCATACGGTAAGACCCTAGCCCTGACCCCACCTGCAGAAGCAGAGGTCCTCGGGCCCAGCCCCCAGGGCCCAGCCACAGCATCATGGCCGGGCAGCCTCTCCCCTTGTCCTCTTCTCTCCTACCTGGAGGCCGAGTGAGCAAATGGGCTCCTAGAGAGAGTGGGATGCCAGGTTGGCATGGGGATGGGTGCACAAACTCTGCAACCCCACAGGCGTGGACTTCCTGGTGCCCGTAATGGGGTACATTTGCCGCATCTGCCACAAGTTCTACCACAGCAACTCGGGAGCACAGCTCTCCCACTGCAAGTCCTTGGCCCACTTCGAGAACCTGCAGGTGAGCTGGGCCTCCTGCCCCACTCACCCATCCTAGCTGATGAGTGCAGCCAGCAGCCAGCACCCCCACCCCCCCATCCTTGTGCCTAGCCTCAGCCCATGGGCACACCCCCCAACAAGAGGGCCTCCCCCCAGAGGGAATCTGAGCAGGGGTGGGGCCCAGCCCTTTCTGCTATTGTTCTGTGATGTGGGCCAGGCCCCAGGAGGCTGAGTGTATCACAAGGGTCACACACACATATAAGGTCACATGGCATGCCCAATGCAGTCTCAGTCAAGCCGGGGAGGCAGCTGCCAGCAGGGCGTGTTACCAGGTGGGGAGGAAGCCCTGCCTCATCTGCACCTTCTGTGTCCAGAAATACAAGAAGGCCAAGAACCCCAGCCCTACCAGCAGGCCCGTGAGCCGCCGGTGTGCGATCAACGCCCGGAACGCTTTGACTGCTCTGTTCACTTCTGGTGGCCGTGCACCCAGCCAGCCCTGCAGCCAGGATACAGCTAAAACCCCCAGCAAGGTGACAGCCCAACCCCCTTCGCCCCCACTTCCCCGGCGCTCAACCCGCCTCAAAACTTGATAGAGGGCATGCCTCCTGCCCACCCTGTTTGGGTCTAGGTCTGCTATGCTTTTTAGAGTCTGTGTGGAAATTCTGATGTGGTTGGTGTTTTTACTGAAAATCAAATAAAAGAAGGTAGTTTGGCCACATAATGCCCACCAGCCCTTCTGTCTGGGTGGACGGCGGGAGGGAGTACCCCAGCCAGCTCTCAGCCAGCACCCACCCTCTTTAGGCATGGTGTGGTGGCTGAGCTGGAAGGCCATAGGCCGGCTCCCTAAACAGGGCTTGTGGGGTCACAAGGTGCTCTCTCATAGCCTGTTTCCCTCTTAATGGGGTGATCAGGGCTAGGAAAACCTTTACCTTCAACCAGATCTCATTTAATCCTCACAGGGACCCTAGGGAGCAGGTCTTATTATGATCCCCAAATTATAGGTGGAGAAACTGAGGCCTAGTAAGATCAAGTGACTTACTTGCTGGAGGCCATATATCTGGTGAGTGACCAGGATTTGCCCTAGGCCAGACCTCTGGGCCCCTCCGCTGGCCTCTCTCCATTTGGACCCCATGGAAGCTGAAAGGCAGGAGTGGGGGGCCTCCCTGACCTCTGGTTCTGAGTCTGTGGTTCAATAGCAGGGGCCCGCCCTTCTTGTCAGGCAACCCAAAGAAGAATCAGCAGCAAATGGGGCCCAGGAGTTGGTTCTTTGGTTCTGGTATTTCCCCCATCTGAAAAAACCCTTAGAGGTAGACAACCTGACCAACCCTGTTATTGGCCAACTAGGAGGACTGAGGCCAGGAGCAAGAGGATGATGCCCAAGGTTACACAGCATGAATATGTATTGCCTGTCTTAAAGAAAAAAGGCCCTAGGACCCAGAGAAGCTGAGTGTGTCTACAGGGTCACATAGCACATCCGATGCTCTTGGCTGGGCTGGGCAATCACCTGCTGTCCAGGATGGCACCGGGCGCGGAGGAAGCCCTGCCTCACCTTTTTCTTGTGTGTCCAGAAATACAAGAAGGCTGAGAACCCCTATCAGCAGGCCCATGATTGCCAGCACATGATCAGTGCCTAGAATGCCCCCACTGCCCTATTCCCCTCTGGTGGCCAGTGGGGTCCTCAGTCCAGGATACAGAGGAGAGGCACAGTGGTGTTGGAGACCCGTTTAATGTGGACGCTCAAGGCCTGGGCAGAGTGAAGAGTGCCCCAGAACTGGGCAGGCAGGCAAGGTGGGTGGGTCGAGGGCCCACACCTGACCCCAGGAGGGGATGTCGGATGTTGGGGGCTGGCCCAGGCATGCCAAGGGGAGTACCAGAAGGGTGTCCAAGGCAGGCAGACCCACTGGGGGACCTGTAGGCCAGCCCCTGAGCAGGTGTTGAAGCCAGGTGGTGAGTGCCTAGGCCAGAGCCTAGCCCAGGGAGGCAGGGTTGGAGCTGGCTGGGAGCTCCCAAAACCTAAGGACTGGCATCAGGAGGGGCCTCCCCAAGCTGCTGCTGGAACTCAAGGCGTGTCTGCCGGTTGGACTCAAGCAGCTCCTGGAGGCGGGCATGGAGGTGGTCATTCTTCTCCTCTAGGTGGTCTAGACAGGAGTTGATCTGGTCCAACATGGAGTTGATGGCAGCATATTCTGGGAGGAAAGGAAAAGAGAGCCAAGGTCCCATGTCTCCTCAGCGTTCACAGATACCCTCCCCCACACTGTTCTCCAGTGAGACAAAAGGGCTTTGGCCAAGTCTGTACTCCTTTCTGACCCTCTGTGTCACCATCTGGAAAATGGGTGGAAAAAAAAAAGAAAAAGAAAAAGAAAGAAAGAAAATGGGTGGATACCACAAGTGAAAGGCTTTGGAGAAATAATACCTTGTTTCTAGGATTAGGGTAGTCAGGGGGAGGTCAGCCAGGCAGTATCCTACCAGGATGCCTACCAGGTGCCTAGTCTCCTCTCTACTTCCTTCATCAGCTGCCTAGAGGCCAGAGCCCACCTTCAAGCCCACCTAGAGGCCAGAGCCCACCTCTGTCCCCCTGCAGGCCCTACTCTCCAGCTCCTCTGAAGCTCCCCTTGCCCTGAGGAAAAAGCACCACCTAGATTCCCAGGCCCCACCCCCTCCAGCCCCACCTTCCACTCCCTTTCCTTTCTTGTCACCCACCTCTGCCCACCTCTGGTCCCCTGAACATGCTGTTGCCTCTGCCTGCAATGCCTTCTTCCTTCCCCTCTCATCCTTCTAGTCTCAGCGTGGATGCTGCCACAGGGAGCTTTCCCAATGCCCCAGATGGGATCACCCTTCTAGTCCCGATCCCCTTGCCCTCCACACACCTCCACAACCTCTGGCTTGTCTGATGTGAGTGTGTGCTGCTCTGTCTCCCCCACCAGACTACAGAGCTCATGAGACGGGGAATGTTCTTGTGTTCACTGCTCTCCCCGATGCCTTCACTGTCACATAAGCACTAGTTGAATGAATGGATAGATGCATGGATGAGTGAATGAAGCCTCTGACTTTCTAGCCTTTCTGCATTTGCTCACCTGTCTCTGCCACTCAGAATGCCTCAACCACAACAGCTATTCAAGGACCAGCTCAAAAACGCCTCCTCTTCTAAGAAGCCTTCCCTGGTCTCCACCAGAAACCATCACTCCCTCCTCCATGGCCACTCCTGACCTGCCTCTCAGCAGCACAGTGTCCCTTAGGATCCAAGGTCTGGGCCCATGCCCACTGCGGACCCAGTTCTGAGCCAGCCCATGACTCAGATATACTCAGCTGCCAGTCTGGGACAAAGGGGAAGTGGCTGGCAGTGTTTGGAAAAAGTCAGGGCTGGAGGAGTGTATCTGGGATATGCGTGCAAGTGTGTCTGCATTCTGGGGGAAGAGCACCACCGCCCAGAGCTGGCACACCTCTCCAAGGACAGTCTTGGCAAGTCCCTGCTGGATATTAGAGTCCAACCCCCTTGTGGTACAGATGGGAACAGAGGCCCAAGAAGGAAGGGACCCACCCAGGATCCTCCAGCTGGTTGGTGGCATAGCCAAGATTCAGAAGGAGCAGGGGCACTTGGGTTTTGGTCCCAGCCTCTGCTCCACCCCAGCAAGTTACTGGATCTTTTGGGAAGGCAATGAGGCCTGGGATGTTGTAAGGATTCCAGTATATTAAGAACTCAGACAGGGTCTGGCCACAGCAAGTACTTAGTAAATGGTCATTACTATCAACACTCACATTCTGTGTGCAGAATGGGGGAGGCGGGTGGTGTCTCCACACCACTGGGGCCAGGCTTTATCTGTGCCAAGGGCACTTCCCAGTGTTAAGCCTTTGCCTTCTGCCTGGGACAGCCACCTCCCCACTGCACTAAGTCCTGTGAATCTGCTAGCATCCCCTCAGTGTGACACGTGAGCGGCTTTTCCCGATTGCTCCCACTGCAGGCTTACTTACACACATCTGGCTGCTGTTCACCTGCAGTGCCCAGGGCAAACCAGCCAGCCTGCCACTTACCACCCTGTGGAAGGTCCTCTACCTCTTTATTAAAAGCAGACCCCGGGTGATCAAATTGTGATAGATGCACAACTCTGAATATCCTAAAGCCCACTGACATGTACGATTTAAATGGATAAATTGTATAGTATGTGAATTATAGCTCAATAAAGCTGTTACCCAAACAAAACAAAAAGCGGACTCCATACTTATCTCACGTTTACTAAGTCCTGCTCTCCCACTTGAGAAACCAATCTTTATTTTACTAAAGAGAATAATAACCACTCACCAAAGAACATTTGTATGCTTCGAACCTATTAGCTATTTTCCATTTGTTTTTTTCTTCATTTAATCCTGACACATTGCAACGCAGGAGATACTACTCATTATTCTTGTTTTACAGATGGGGAAACTGAGGCTTCCCAAGGTGAGAGGGGAGCTGATGGTTCTCCCTCCACCTCCATTCCCACCCCCCCCACCCCACCCCTGCAGTGCTGTGCAGGCAACAGGCTGCGCTGTAAGCAGGTCACAGGCGCCAAGGCTCCAGGGCGCACCGGCCAAGGTGGCTGGGGAAGCTGACGCAGCAGGCCTGTCGCCCACCCAGACAGCCCCTCCGGCTAAGCCAACACGGCCCCCCGCCCCCCGCCAGGAGCCTCCGTGTGCACACGGACGACACGGACTGGCTGGAGCAAATGTCTAAAGGGCGAGTGAACCTCAAGTGGCCTCAGTTTCCCCAACTGTAAAACGGGGCCGGTTGCCCGCAGTCCCTCAATGCTGCGGTTTCCAGGGACCCACTCCCGGGTGCTCGCCCTGAGCCCCCGGGCCGGCGCCTGCAGCCGCAACCCACCCAGGGGCGAGGGGGGAGAGGCTTCTGCGGTCCCCTCCAAGCCCCCCGCCTGGCCCCGGCCCCCCTCCCCAGGAGGGCAACCCTGAGAAAGCAAAGGTCGCTTCGGTAGTCCCCCCGGGTCACCTGCTTCCCCGAAGCCGTCGTCCTCGCCTTCCGCGCCCGCCTCCACCGGCAAGCCCAGGTCCCCGTTGGGGCCCGACATTGCGGGCTCGGGCGCCGCGAGGGCCGCGCGACGACGGAACGCGGCGACAGGCCCGCGGACGGCCGGCGCCGGGCGGAAGGTGGAGGCGCGGGATGGAACGCGGCGCCGGAAGAGTCGAAGCGCGGGCGGAGCGCGGCAGGGCGGCCGGGGCCCCGCCCCGAAGGCCGGAGCCGCATGGCGCGAGCCCCGCCCCGCCCCGCCCCGCCCCCAGGGCTCCGCCCCCGGCAGCGGCCAGACCACGCCCCCACGCCCCAGGGCCCGCCCACTTCCTGCCTCACAGTCGCGCTCCGCCCCCGAGCCCCGCCCCTCTCCCGGCCGCGGGGCGGGGCCATCCCGACTGCCCGCCCCGAAGCTTAGGCTGGACGCCTGGGCTCGCCGCTGGGGCCCGCGAACCCCGCAGAAGCGCGGGGCAGCCTGGCGCCCCCGCTCCGCCCGTCCTGCAGCTGGGGACCTGCGAGTCGGCGAGCCGGCGCCTCCACGTGGCTTTGGAAGAGAAAAATCTGTAAAATTTTTCTTTCTTAGAAATTTATTTCCCCCCCCCCCCAAAAAAAATTTATTTCCTAGTTCTGGGCAGCCCCGGTGGCTCAGGGGTTTAGTGCGCCGTCAGCCCAGGGCGCGATCCTGGAGACCCGGAATCGAGTCCCACGTCGGGCTCCCTGCATGGAGCCTGCTTCTCCCTCTGCCTGTGTCTCTGCCTCTCTCTCTCTCTCTCTGTCTCTCTGTGTCTCTCATGAATAAGCAAATAAAAACTTAAAAAAAGAAAAAGAAATTTATTTCCTAGTTCTGCAGAGATGGTTGTATTAGATGTTCTCTATCATTTAATAATATACTTGTGGACTAAAAGATATAAGTGCTGTATAAAATCAGCCAATTATGTTACACTAGCATATCTGCCTTTATTGTGTTTGTCATTAGCCTGAATAGAAAGGCCTTTAAAATTGATTTTTTTTTTTAGAAAGCATTTGAATGCATTTTGTTTGGTATTGTGTTTATTCAATAAAGTAATTAGTGCTAAGTGTGAACTGAGACGCGTGGCTTTGGAAGACTTAGGTTCACGGCCTCGGTGAGAGTCATAGTCTGTGTTGGCCCAGAGATGTGCGTGGCTTCAGGATAAGGCTGGCCCAGCTGCCATCACCCTCCACCCCTTTTGCCAGCTGAGAAAGGGAGGCCTGCCCAGAGTCACCCACCAAGCCACTATCACTCCTGAGCTGGACCCAGAGGTATCATCCTGGCCAGGGGTCCAGCTGAGTCAGGCTTACTCATGGGACTCCTGTAGCTGCCCGCAGGCCCCATGGCTACAGCAGTCGTTGCTGGTCTCACACTGGTGGTTTCTGTGGTCAGGACATCCTTAGGATAGGGATCAGACTTGGGTATGTCCCCAACCGCTTGGCGTTCCATCTGTCACCCCTACCTTGGCCGGGCACCAGCTATCAGCTGTTGGGTGCCAGGGTCACTGCATTCCATTGTGGCACAGCCCTGGCGGCCCAGGAGCCCAAGCCCACAATGTCCGGCCCCAGTGGGGACCTGGGTATGTCCCAAATGATGACAACAGGGAAGGATCCTCTGTGTCCTAAGGAAGGTGGAAGTGAGGTGGAGTCCACAGCCTACAGTCAGAGCCACCACTGACTTGCATACTGGCAGCCCTACCTTCTCCCCCCCTCCCCCCAACCAGGTGGGTGAGTGGAGGTGAGGCCTACATTGAACCAGTGAGCAGGATTGAGAAAGAGGTCTGGGCATCTGCCTTTGGCTGATGGGTTGGAGGCCTTCCTTAAGACCACAGCATTTCACCAACCAAGAGAGCAAAGCGCGGTGTGTCCTGACTGGCACAGAAACACCTGTATCCTCATGTGGCACGCAGGTCTGCAGAGACAGGGCAGAAATACAGGTCATCTATGTGGACGTGCTGACATAATCCAAACACTTTTATCCCTTTAAGTTTGAGACATCCAAACAAAAACTGAGGCATGTGGTTTTCTCCTAAATGTGAAATCACATGTGGGATCACAGGACCTGACTCTGTATCTAAACCAGGGGACAAACTTGCAGGCTCCAGGGCAAGGGGATGGGCAAACAAACCCTCAGAAAGTCACGTAGTTTTTCAGAAACATGCCTAGGCATGCACAGATACGCATACCACAGGGACACAGCAGATAGATGCGAATGCTCATGCACAGAGCCTGCACAGGGATGCATGATGCACACATCCACCTGTCTGAGTGCCCAGCTGCCCTCGGGCATGCTCCTAGTTGGTTAAATGCTATGGTCCCAAGGAGGGCCTCTCCCTCTGGTCACCTCACTCCCTCACTCAGGGCCCATAAGCCAAACCACAGGACAAAACAGCCACCTACTCCATCCAGCCCTGATGGGGGAAGAGAGTATGCCTTGCTGCTACCCTGCCTCTTGAGTCCTCGTTCACCTGTCTCCCCATCTCATTAGCCTTGCCATGATTCCCTCTCCAAATCCAATGTAGTAGTCTGCCCCCAAAGATATCTGGATCCTAATCCTTGGAACCTGGGAACAGTACCTTATTTGGAAAAAAAAAAAAAAAAGAGCCTGTACAGATGTGATTACATGAAGTATTTTGAGATGAGGAGATTACCCTGGATTATCCAGGTGGGCCCTAAATGCAACCATAAGCGTCCCAGTAAAGAGAGAGGCCAAGGGAAATTTGACTACAAACAAGAAATAAGGCCATGTGAGGACCTCAGCAGAGAGAGATATTTGGAGATACCATGCTGCTATCTTTGAAGAAGGAAGAAAGAACCCCAGGGCAATGATGGGGATTCTCCCCAAGAACCTCTGGAAGAAGCACAACCCTGCTGACACTTTGATTTTAGCTATGAAAGTGATTTCAGACCTCTGGCCTCCAGAACTATAAAAGAATAAATGTGTATTGTCATAAGATGCCAGTGTGTGATAATTTATTATAGTAGCAATAGGAAACTAATAAAACCCAGTGACCCCGGGAAGAAACACAAAGCCCATTTGTCTCCTAAGAGTTTGATCCTGGAAGACCCAGCACACCCAGGTGGTGCCAGGTGCTGCATGGCTTGGGCCAAGGCAAAGAAACTGTCTCTGTTTCCCGAAGTGGAGCTCAAGCACCAGGCATGCTGGGTGCTGGGGACAGCTCCCACTCCCTTTGCCAGCTAGTGGTGCTCTAGCCAATAGTCCCTTGGGTGCCCTTCTCAGTGGGGGCCTTTCTGGGGTTGGGTAGAGCCTCCATCCTTCCTCCCTCAGCCCACACTGCAGCAAGCTGGTCTCTTCCGGGAACCTGACCCCCAACCTTCTTCTTTTCTTCTTCTTTTTCTTCTTCTTCTTCTCCTTCTTTCTTCTTCTCCTTCTCCTTCTCCTTCTTTCTCCTTTTTTAAAAGACTTTACTTATTTATTTGACAAAGCATGAAAGCACAAGCACGGGGAGCAGCAGGCAGAGGGTGAGGGAGAAGCAGGCTCCCTTTGGAGCAGGGAGCACAATATGGAGCTCAGTCTCAGGACCCTGGGATCATGACCTGAGCCAAAAGCAGATGCTTAGTGGACGGAGCCACCCGGGTGCCCCCTGACCCAGACTTCTAATTGGTAGGCCTGGATCTCAGGCCTATCCTGCCCCCTCAGGGCTGAGGATAGGACAGCTAGAGCTCCAGTATCCCCCCACTACCCCACCCTCCCCCACACCCCCAAGCCTGCCCAAGGGTAAGTGTGCAAGCTGAGGGGTGGATAAGCCTGGGTTTCTTTGGAACCTCAACCCTCCGGCCCCTGACCTTGCAAGGGGAGAAGAGGCCAGGAGGGAGTTTCAAATGTGTGGTGTTGTATGATGCAGTTCAAGTAGTGTGATGCAGACACAGAGGGGTGGACAGGGGCTGGTCAGGCTCCAGACACAGGCCCAGCCAAGTGGTGGGTATAGGCCTAGAACCCTCAAGTCTTCTGGATTCTGGATTCCTGGCAGCATATTCTCTTCCTTGCCTCCCCTGTCCCTGTCCCTGGTGATCCAGAGATCATCATCACAGAGGAGAGATGTAGGTGAGGGACAGCACTCAGAATGGGATCAGCGTGGACACTACCACCCACCAGTGGGCCCACATGGGGCTGGCAGAGGGAAAGGGGACCACCTCCGGTGACCCTCTGTCCCTGGCACAGCCTCAAGCTGGGCATGCTTCTGCCCCACCCACTGTGCACCCCTCTTACCCTGGCTGAGATCTTCCCCCATCTACAGGGTCCTGGTGAAGTGTGGGTGATAGCACCTCAGCCCCCTCAAATGCTTTCAGCTCCCTGGCCCTAGCTAGGCCCCTGCCATAGGACCTGCAGCAGGTAGCTGAACGTGGATGTGAGATGTGACCCATCAATGTGTTAAGAGGCAGAGGTGAGTGAGGGTTATTGCTGGTCTGGGTCTGGGCCTGGAGTTGGGAGCTGGATGTGTTCAGTCAAAGCTGAACTCTGCTTCTGTGGCCTCCATCCCTCTCTGGGGACCACGATCTCTGGGAGTGATGCTAATAGGAGCCCTCCTTTGCTCTTCTCCCTCTCAGATAGCCCGGGGGTCAAGGAGCACAGATTGGGAACCAGGTGGCATGTGTTTATTTAGCAAGCAAGGAAGAAGAGTTCCATCAGAAGGACAGCCTGGAGAGCAGCTGGTGGGCTATGTGGTAAGAAGGGTCTCATGGCTCTCTCGGTGTCCGGGTTGGTGGGGACAGCTGGGTGATGTCCTGGTCAGAGGTTGGTGTGAGGGCGACCGGGTGGAGAGAGACAGGGAGCACCTGAAAGGGAGTCAGGGGAATCAAGAGGGCAGCAGTGCTGGTCAGGGGGGACAAAGGCAGGCCTGGGACTCCCTCCCACCAGCACTCTGGCCCCCATCAAGCCCTCCTGAGCCATACTCACCGCGTTCTCATTCACTCATCAATGCACTGGTCTGTAGGGGACAGAGTGGTCAGCATGGGCAGGGGGGTTGGAGTGTGGTTCCCTGACCTACAGGGCCCCTGTTCTTCCTTTGGGCCACCCTGGGCCCCAGCCTGGCCCAGCCACAGAAGATCTGGGGGTCCCCTTCCGGGATAGTACAGCAGAGGGCTGGCTGATGGGGGCGGGGAACTGGGAGAGAGACCTGAGGACGTGCAGACCTGAGTGACACTTCTCCAAAGGAGGCAGGTGAAGCCCAGCCACATGCCTGCTTGGGCATCAGGCCTTCTGCCAGCTTACCTGCTAAGTCTCGACAGCCCCTCAGCCTTGGGCCCCACTGCCTGAAGACAGGGGGCCTCCCAAGTCAATGGTGAGCAAGCCCCAGGGCAAAGTGGGAGCTAGCCCAGGACAAGCAGAGGGAGGTGGAGGGAGCCAGGCAAGGAGACAGGAAACCTGGACCCTGGCTATCTGTCAGGGAGGAGCACTTGGGGCCCACGTTGCCGGGTGCCCCACAGACCCCTGGGTACAGCAGACTCTTCCTGAACCCAAAGTGGCTCCCAGGGACTCCAGTGACTGCTGCTGGGGCCCGAGTCTCCCCCTCTCCCCACTTCCCCTTCTCTTCAACTTAGCCAATGATTACCAATGGGGACAGGGAAGATGATGTGGTCTTCCGTGAGGCCTATGGATTTGGCAAACCTGATGAATTCCTTCTTCAGTTCCAGGGGCAGCTCCTTCGTCCTCCCTGTAGTCAAGATGGCCGGTAAGTGGCAGGTGAATGCTCCAAAAATATCATTGAACACATGAAGGGCCTTAGACCCCTTCCTCATGATGGAGGTGGGGGGGTGGTATCTGTGGAGAGATCTCTCTCCCATTTCCCAAGGGCTGTGGGGCGGGGAGCAGGTGGGATGGGCTTATCTTACTCCCCCACAAGCATGAGCAGGCCGGGCCCCAGAGGCCATAGTGGGGACCTACCATAGAGGGTGATCTTGAAGTACTCCTGGCTTTTGTAGACTTTCCGGAAGTACACCAAGGCATACTGGTTGTAGTTGGTGGCCACCACTTGCACCAGGTAGCTCTGTACTCCAGGGTAAACTGCAGGGGGGAGGATGGTAAGGGATCAGCCCATCCCAGCCCGGTGGAGGGACCTATTTCTCCCTAACCCTAACCCCCACACCCCCTGGCCGGGCGGTGTCTGTGCAGATCGCCAGGAAGGTCTGTGCCCCTGGAGACCCACCCTGCTCAGGACTCACGCTGAATGTCGCCCAGGCTGAACTGGCCAGGCTGGAAACTTGGGACAAAATCTCTGTTCCAGTAGTCACAGCGCTCATTCCTGTGGAAGCAAGAGATGGGTGGTAAGATGGTGACAGCCTGGCAGTGCTTGGCTTCGGCTCAGGTCACTATCTCAGGATCCTGGGATTGAGCCCCACATCAGGCTCTGCACTCAGCACCAAGTCGGCTTGATATTCTCTCTCCATCTCCCCTTGCCCCTGCCCTTGGTCACGGGTGCACACACATGGGCATGTGTACACACTCTCTCTGTCTCTCTCTCAATAAATACATACGATCTTTTTTTTTTTTTAAAGGGTGTCAGCCCCTTGTGCCACAAGAGGCCTGCACCCCACCCTACTCCGATGGGTCTGGCTCTTCCCCACTGAGCCTATCCCAGCTTGTCCCTGCCTGCTCTGTCCTGAGCCACCTGACTCTCCTGGCACCTACTGTCCTTCCTCCTTTAGGGCTGTTTCCCCTCAGTGGCCTCCCCTCCATCCTGTCTCCCCAACCCCAGGCATTTGTCCCTTACTCTCATCTTGTGGCTTCCTGCTATAAGCTCTCCTGGGGGATTCACTCTCCAAGGCTCCAGTCGGCTTGATGCCAAGGGACTCCCTTAGCTCTTGGGCCAACTCTGACGTCTCACCTGCGTCTCATCTGGTCCCCTGGCATCCCAGAGCTGATCTCCCCAAACTTGCCCTTCTTCTGTTCCCAGAACCACAAATGCCCTAGCCCCATCCCCCAAGCGCTAGAGCCAGAAAGCCATAGGAGCTGGGTAATCCTCAGTTCCCTCTCTGGGTCCTAATCTGTGCCTGATTCCCCCCTACCCCAGTCATCTCCCACCTGTAACTGGCCAGCCTCCCAGTTGCATCCTCTCATCCCTCTCCCTGTGGCAGCCAGACCTGTTCCTCACCGGACCCCTTTGGTACCGGTGCCTAAAGACCCTGCCACTGTGTCCAACGCCCCCGTCTAGGCTGCTCCTTGGCCCCTGCTCAGGGCAGCTACTTGATGGCATCCTGAAGAAGCAGCTCTGGCAGGCCCTGTCCAGCAGCCGCTGCCACAGATGTTCCCGGCCTCCTTTTGAGGCATGTTGATTCCTCAAGGCCTAGCCTAGAGACCACCTCCCTGGAAGCCCTTGACGAAGCCCTCGGTGGGATTCCAGGCTGGATCCAGGGGCCCTCCCCTCCACTCTAGGACACCCCTGCTCTCTCTGTCTCATTGCCCTGTGACTGTCTGTGTCCATCCCCAGGACTATCGGTGTGTCTGTGCTGAAGGGACCGATAGGCATGGATCTAGAGAATGAAGGAAGGAATAAATGGAGGGGGATCCAGTTCCAAGCAGTAGGATGACCTTTCAGTTTAGGTCACTCCTTGGTACGACATCGGTCTGTCCCTTGGACCCCCAGGGCGGCCCCCACCCCAGGGCCCTTGTGCCCCCCCAGGAGGCGGTGGCTCTCACCTGAGTAGGGTGGAGGTGACATTGTAGCTCTGGTCATCTTTCAGCTCATAGGTGGTGGTATACATCTTAAGCTGGCCATGTCCTTCTTTCTTTAATATATTCCCTGCTATGCCGATGACGTACCATTTCCCCTGGAACTACAGTGGGTGGGGATGACAGGCAGGCGGAGCCCAGGAACAGCCCCTGGAAGCCCTACTGCTCCGTCCCTGCAGACAGCTCTGGGCAGCCTGGCCAAGGGTCCCTCTAACTGGGCAGCAGGGACCCTGACTGGCCACACAGGCCTGTGGTGATGAAGGCTGCGGGAGCCGGAGGCTACCAGGCCAAGAGGGAGCCCAGAGTCTGGTAGGGATGGGGTGACCCTCGGCGAGTGGCCAGCTGACCTCCCTGATCCTGTTTCTTCATCATGCAGAGAGCCTGAAGCTTTTCCACCTCACTGGACTGTGGGGATTATGGAAGGGAGTGTGGACCTGGGAAGTTCTGCCCTAGTGACCCTTTTGTTGGCGAAGTTGGGGTGGGGATGGGGGCATGAGATGTGCCTTCCATCAGGGGACCCAAGGGCAGGCTGGGCTGAAGCCTGAGCCCATCCTGCCCTGACACGCTCTGCCTCTCCTCCCCTCTGTTATACTCTGCCCTGGGCCTCCCTGCAGCAGGCTGCCCCTCCAGCCCCCTTACCTGGTCATGCTGGAAGTCAGGCTGCAGTGGCACCTTGAGCGGAGGCGGGGCTGGGATCAGACTTGGGGTGGAGTCCTGGGTCTGGACCTGCAAGGACCCCAGCAAGGCAAGGCCCAGCCACAGGAGAACTTGGGTCATGACTTTAGGGCTTAGGAAGCTGGTGTGCCAGATAGCAGCTGAAGAAGAGAAACTAGTGAGAAGGTTGCCCCAGGGGCCCTTATTTATGGTCCCCTAGTCAGTTGCTCATTCCGGGGTGGGGCGATTTATCCTTTGCTAATCCAGAAAGGGTGAAGCAATGGCCAGCAACTCAGGCTGAAACATTTGGCAAGCTCTGACCCTTTCCCTGAGGTCAAGATTATGCAAGATGAGGGGGAGAAAGGCCAGGGAGGGGGGCAGGGATTCCCCAGAGCTCCACACCTCCGCAAGCACAAGGACGCCTTTGTGTGGGATCTGTGGTCTCCAGTCTGGACAAGCTGTCATCCCTGACCAGCCCAAGCCCAGAGTGGGGTAAGTGTGGGGTAAGGCGGGGAGAGGCCCCCTCCCCACACCTGATGAAAGCAGAGAATGCTTCACAGCAACAGAGTACCTGCTACTTCTTGGTTTCCCTCCAGAAACAGGGAGACAGCTGTAAGTACACCTTACCGGCAAGGAAGGGAAGGATGGAGTGTGCCCCACACTCCTGGAGCCCAGATCCTGGCTCTCCCAGGGACCCCACACCAGACCCTGGCCCAGGGTGAAATGTCCCTCTCCCTGCGAAGGCCCCCTGTTCCATGCCCCACTGTCAGGGCTGGACCCAGACCTCAGCTGACACCTGAGGGCTTGGCCCCTCCTGTGGGCCCAGTGGACAGAGACCCCAAGCTGGGCGTGCCAGCCGCAAATGAGACAGCTTGATAAAGCAGAGCTCTGAGGCTGCGATGCCAGCTCCATTTTGCTGGGAAGACCATGAAGGACATGCCCTGGACTGGATGAAACGTGCCGGGGGGCTAGGGCCCAAAGGGAGGGCTCTCTACCCTGTTACTCTGGACCCCAGGTACTCTGGGGTCACAGTGATGGCAAGGACTCATCCTCATCCTTGAGAGAGCAGGTATCAACCATCTGCCATCTCTGGTCAGCCTTGGACTCTGGAGCCCAGGGGCCCAGGCCTAGGCCCCCAGAACTGTTTCTGCCATGGCTGATCTCAGCTTTGTCCTGGAGGGAAGCAGTTTCCTCATGGGGGCCTGGTGGTCTATTGGAGGCAGTGAAGGGGCCCGGCCCCTGGGCAGTGTCCCCTAGAAGTCAGCAGGAGGCCTCACTGGCCTCAGGTGACCTCTGGGACCTCATTACTCCTCCACCTGCTACAGGGGAACCGGCTCCTCTAGTCTGGGCTTTGGGTGGTGGGTCCTGAGGGAAGGAGACTCTGGGAGTCCTGAGATGAGGGGTGAGGGTAGCGTCTACCTCCCCAAACGCCAGGAAGGCCCCCAGAGGATCCCCGCCCTCTCAGGCCTGTCAGGGTGATGAAAGAGCAGGAGGAAATGTGCAAACTTTTGGGGTAATGATGCTGCCACCAAAGGCCACATACTCTCTGAAGGCACCAGTGGCCACCCCTGACCCCTCTCATCCCCACTCACAGCCCCAGGAGCTCCACTCCTGCTCCTTCTTTGACCTTTAAAGGTATCTTTGGGTTTGCAGTGGCTGCTGGATATGAGGGAGGTCAAGCCCCAGAGACTTTTCACTAGGGGAGGGGCAGTGCCTCTCTGTCACTGGATGGAATATTCTAGACTTGAAAAGTCATGAGGTAGAGTGGCCAATGCTCCTTTGGTCTGAATCCATACCCCTGCTCCCCAGGGTATGAAGTGGGGAGGAGGGGTTAGGGCCAGGTCTGCAGCCTGAGCAAACCAGGGCCAGGTGCAAGCAGGGGGAAGGCCCGGCTCCAGAGGCGCCTGGTGGGACCCTGAGTCCCCTAGCTGTTGCCCGCCCTTGCCCACCCTTGCCCACCCCACCCCTCCCACAGGCACAAATGGATTCACTTATGTTAACAGCCCCATGTTGGCAAGCCAAGACCTAACATCGCCTAACCCAACTGCAGTTTTGGCTCCGATGTACCCCGCCCCATGTAACCATTCCACATGGAATTTCTGGAACAGCACCCTGGAATTTACTGAGAGACCCCTTCTGTTACCCTAAGGAGGGTGACCTTGCCTAACACAATGGATTCTTTGATAATAATTTCCTTCTTTCTGTTGCCTCTCTACCTTCAAGAAACCTTTCCTTTTCTACAGCTCAACAAAGCTCCTCTCTATTTGCTAGATGGGATGCTGCCTGTATGAGTCATTCAATAAATCCAATTTGATGTTGTAAATTAGCTGAATTTGCGTTGTTTAACAGAGGCCAGGCACACACACAGGGCATCTCTATACAAGGCTGTCTCAGAGTTTGTAAGCAAATCTGGTCTTCTCTTTGTGGTGGCTCCAGGCCTATCGCAGGCCCACTGGTCTTATCTGTCTGTTCTTATCTCTGTGTGGTCCCACCTCAGCTGACACCTGGTGACAGCCACCTCATCACCCCTTCCTTCCCTATCTGCCTCTTCCCCCTGTTGGCCCAGCCCGGGAGCCGAGGGAGAAGTAAGAGGGGGACGAGGCTGTGTCCACGGATATGAGGCTCAGCAGGGTGCAGTGTCCCAGCCATACTCTGGGGATCCAAGGACGGTCATATGACCACGGCTGGGGCAGAGAGGTCAGGCCAAGCTGTGGCTGATCCCAGCCAACAAGATGTGGGCGCTGAGCTGGTTGGAGCTGAGGGGAGGGGATTGGCTGGGTGTGCCCACTGCCCTGGGCCTGAGGAAGGGAGGAGTCCTACAGGGCTGTGGGGAAGAGGGTCAGCTCCAGATGGCACACCCACCTCACAAGCTGAGACTTGGCACTCAGACGAATGGGTAAGCACCATGGTGTGAACCTTCTGTGTGGACTCTGGCCAACTCCAAGGGCTCCATGGTAGACAGAGCCCTGAAGGCCACATTGTCCACTCATGTGAGTCCACAAGTCACACAGAAGCCTTGGGCCCAAGTCCCTCCTGGGAGAAGCTAGGGCTGGGCCTTCCAAGTCCTGCTGTGGGTCTCTGCAGCAATGGCAGGGACTGTGGCAGGAAGTCGGGACAACTCCCCCACTGTTCCCGCAGGCGGCTCTCCCTGACCCACATGCCCGAGAGCAGAGGCTCCTGGGGACTGCATGGCCTCCGTGGAAGAACAGGCCCCACCTTTGTCTAATCACACAAAATGTACTCTGGCAGTTTTTACATCTGAGGAATCCTGTCTAACCTCCTGGACAGGTTTCTAGAAGTTTGTGAGCAGTGTCTGGTCCAGCCCATAGCTGGGGCAAAAGCAACCCTCTCTCACCTGCTTGAAGGCTGGGATGGACATCCCCAGGAAGGGGGTCACTAGGCTTCTCAGAGCCAGGACCACACCTAGGAGGAGCGGCCAAGCGAGATGCCCCCAGGAGACCAGTCACAGTAGCAGAAACTCTTGGGGTCCAGAGATGAGCCCTCCTTGGCCACTGCAGGTCGGAACACCCCGGAAGGGGAAGGCCTGCTCCTCCATAGCCTTGGCTTAAGTTTCTAGTTTGCAGAAGCAGCTTTCTAGCTCCCAGGCCCCGTCTGTCATGCTAGGACTCACCAAGCAGCCTCAAGGATCTCCTTGCTCCTGCCCCTTCCACCTGGTGGGGACCTTGCTTATGGAAAAGCTCTGAAAGGCAACCCCTCTCTACACCTCCCAAAAACAACTGCTGGGTTCCTCTAGCTGCTGCCCACCCTGCGGAGGTGGGAGTCCTTTGGGCCCTCTGGGCAAGGGCAGCAGGCCCTGCCATTCGAGGTCTCGGCCCAAGGCTGCCTCCTCAGTCTGCCCCTCAGGTACCTGGCCCAAGCATGCCTCCTAGCTGGTGCTCCTGCCTTTCACTCCAGGACCTGGACTCCCATGCAGCCTAGAGGGTCCATGATCACCACAGTGGGGACTGGAGGCCACTGCTCTGGGCAGGGTCTACAGTGGGCACCAGGCATCTAGCAGGTGGTAGATAGACACTGGACTCCCGTAGAGCTGGGCAGGACGCACCTCTGCCTGGCAGGGTCCTGGCGCTGGGTGAGACCCTGCTCCTCCTTGCTCTGCACCCTTCCTTCCTGGGCTGAAGCCCTGGGAGCCCCAGGAAAGGGCGTCTCTACCTTGGCCATTCCTGCCTCCCCACCCCCCCTTGCTCCCTGCACACCCCGGGCCCTTGGTTGGGCCTCTGTTGGACACCATCCAGGATGGCTCTCTTAAAAGGATGTTTCTCAGGGACACCTGGGTGGCTCAGTGGTTGAGCATCTGCCTTTGGCTCAGGTTGTGATCCTGGGGTCCTGGGATCAAGCCCCGTATCAGGCTCTCTGCAGGGAGCCTGCTTCTCCCTCTGCCTCTGTCTCTGACTCTCTCTGTGTTTCTCATGAATAAATAAATAAAACCTTAAAAAAAAAAAAGAAATAGGGATCCCTGGGTGGCGCAGCGGTTTGGCGCCTGCCTTTGGCCCAGGGCGCGATCCTGGAGACCCGGGATCGAATCCCACATCAGGCTCCCGGTGCATGGAGCCTGCTTCTCCCTCTGCCTGTGTCTCTGCCTCTCTCTCTCTCTCTCTCTGTGACTATCATAAATAAATAAAAAAATTAAAAAATATATATATAAAAAAAAAATAAAAATTAAAAATAATAATAAAAAAAAAAGAAATAAGAAAAAAAGGCTGGTTCTCCTTTGTACCCTGAGAGCCCGAGATGCATGAGAAAGTGCTCAGGTTCTGGAAGGGGGAAAAGAAAACAAATGTCTGAGAGGTACCTAGCTCTGACGAAGTCCTCCCAGGAGCTCAGGGGGTAGGGACTGCAGCCCTTCGGCCCCTCCGCATTCATCCTGGGCCCCTCCGCATTCATCCCAGGTGGAGGAAGGCCAGGGTCACTGTGGCTCCTCCTCACTCCTTGAGCTTATTTCATATGGGGTGGGGTCTGTGGCTGAGCCTTTTCCTCTGGGGGAGGGGGTCACGAGCAAAGCTGTGACAGGGAAATGACAAGGTTGGCCCCAAAGAAGAGCGTGTCCAGCCTCATACAGGGAAGGGGTCGACTTGGGCCAGTGGAGTGGGGTGAGGGGCCAGGGGGCTGGTGCAGGTTTGGAGGAAATGCCAAGAACATGGGAACCCTCTGTGGCAGCCAGAGCACACAGGGCACAGGTCTGGGTGCCTCTCTCTGGGCCCAGGGTCCTTCGGGTCTTGGGTGGGCACTGGTCTCCCCCCCCCCGCCCAGGTCAGTGCAGCTGTGAGTGTCCCTCCTGAATTGCTCAGCCGAGTCTGCCGGGACTGGAGTGTTCTCGGCCCGAACCCCTTGGGCCCCTGGTACTAGACTGAATGCTTGTGTCATACCACCCCCATCCATTTGTATGTTGAAATCTTTTTTTTTTTTTTTTTTAAGATTTTACTTATTTATTCATGAGACACAGAGAAAGAGAGGCAGAGACACAGGCAGAGGGAGAAGCAGGCTCCATGCAGGGAGCCCGAAGTGGGACACAATCCGGTGTCTCCAGGATCACACCCCAGGCTGAAGGGGGCACTAAATCGCTGAGCCACCTGGGCTGCCCTGTATGTTGAAATCTAATCCTCAGTGTAGTAGTATTTGGAGGGGGGTTCCTTTGGTAGGTGATTAGATAATGAGAGTGGAGCTCTGGTGAATGGGATTAGTGCCTTTATAAGAGGCCCCAGAGAGGTCCCTCACCCCTTCTACCATGTGCAGTAAGAAGGCAGCCAGATCCATGAATCAGGAATCCAGTGCTCACCAGACACTGAATCTGTCTGCAACTTGACCTTGGACTCCCCAGCCAGGCTCCAGAGCTGTGAGAGATAAATTAAAACTTTTTTTTGCCTTTCTCTCTCCTGGCCGTTTTGGCAGCTGCTCTTGGTTGGGGCCATCCCTCATTTAAGGCAGGAGGATGGTGGCTGTGAAGAAGATGAAAAAGTCATTGGAGTCAATTAACTCTAGCCTCCAACTCATTATGCAAAGTGGAAAGTATATGCTGGGGTACAAGCAGATTCTGAAAATGATCAGACATGGCAAAGCGATGCGGGTCATCCTCGCCAACAACTGCCCAGCCTTGAGGAAATCTGACATAGAATACTATACCATGTTGGCCAAAACTGGTGTCCATCACTACAGTGGCAATAATATTAAATTGGGCACAGCATGTGGGAAATACAACAGAGTATGCACACTGGCTACCATTGACCCGGGTGATTGTGATACTACTAAAAGCGTGCCATAACAGATGGGTGAAAAGTAAGTCATGCAAAATTTTTCTTTAATAAAACTGACCAGAGCTTGTTCTAAAGGAAAAAAAAATTTTTTTTTTCTTTTTTTTTAATTTTTGAGTATAGGGGATCCCTGGGTGGCTCAACGGTTTGGTGCCTGCCTTTGGCCCAGGGTGCGATCCTGGAGTCCCAGGATCGAGTCCCACATCAGGCTCCCGGCATGGAGCCTGCTTCTCCTTCCTCCTGTGTCTCTGCCTCTCTCTCTCTCTCTCTCATAAATAAATAAATAAATAAATAAATAAATAAATCTTTAAAAAATAAAATAAAATTTGAGTATAATTGACACACAATGTTACATTAGTTTCAGGTGTACAACATAGTGATTGGACTAAGTATGCTATGCCCCCCGCAAGCATACTTGCTTGGAGATACTGCTGCTGTGCAATATCAAGGACTATATTCCCTATGATGCACGTGAGAGATAAATTTCTGTTGTTTCTAAGCTACCAAATCTGCAGTATTCTCTTAGGACCGAGATAGCTACCACCCCACACTGCTGGATCTCCACGTCCTGGGCTGACTCCCCCACCCCACCCCTGGAGAGCCCTGTCTTGGGCTACCTTTTCCTCCACATCCTTAAGTCCCCTGCTCAGCTATACCCCTGATCTCTCCACAGCACCCTCTCTGAACAGTGAATTTCCTACTTTTAGCTATCTTCTGACTAGGCTGATTATTTCCCAAACCATCAAATTATTGCAACAAATCACCACAAACTTTTTGTCTTAAATGAACACATTCTGAAGGCCAGAAGTAAAAAATCAGAAGTTCTCTGTGCCAAAATCAAGGTATGGGCAAGGCCACACTCCCTCCTGATGTTCCAGGAGACTGTTCCTCGCCTCTTCCAGCTTCTGGTGGCTGCTGGCATTCCTTGGCTGTGGCTCCACTGTTCCAAACTCTGTCTTTGCATCCCCTTCTCCCCTGTGTATCTCACTTGCTTCTTTATTTTTTTTAATTTTTGTTTATTTATGATAGTCACAGAGAGAGAGAGAGAGAGAGAGAGAGAGAGAGAGAGAGAGAGAGGGAGAAGCAGGCTCCATGCACCGGGAGCCCGACGTGGGATTTGATCTCGGGTCTCCAGGATCGCGCCAAAACCGCTGCGCCACCCAGGGATCCCTCACTTGCTTCTTTAAAGAGCACACGTGTGATGACACACTGGGCCCACCTGGAAAATCTGGGATGACTTTCTCCCATCCAAGTTCCAACTCATTTGGAATAAGAGGTGAAGGACAGAAAATGAGAGAAGCAAAAGAAGGGAAAAACCAATCATTAGTTTTGAATGCTTGTCTTCTACTATTAAAATATTGGTCAGTTGTGAAAATAATTTTCTTCTTCTCTTGAACATTTGAAAACCGAATGCACTCTGTGTCAGATTACGAATCAGGAATTAGAATACTGCCAATCTTCAAAAGAGGAAAAAAATCTGGGCCATAGAAAGAAAAAAAATAGCTTTATTTGCTTTTGAAGAGAATAATGTACACATTTAATTTTTTAAAAAATATTTTATTTGAGAGAGAGAGAGCACAAGCAGGGAGAGGGGCAGAGGGAGAGGGAGAAGCAGACTCTCTGTGGAGCAGGGAGCCCCATGTAGGACTCAATCCCAGGACCCTGGGATCATGATCTGAGGCAAAGGCAGATGCTTAACCAACTGAGCTACCCAGGTGCCCCTGTACACATTTAATTTATACACTTTGAAAATCGGATGTTAGCACATTAACCATTAAGGCATTTTGAAAAAGTAGTAATAAAGAAAAAAAATCTTTATTTTAATCACAGCTGCAAAAACTTTTTTTCCAAATAAAGGTACATTTACAGGTTCCAGGAATTAGAAAATGATTATATCGTTTGTGGGGGGTGCAGTTTTCAATCTGCCAAAGTCCCCTTGACCCACTCAGACCCTTTCTTCTCACACTCCAGGCCCTATCTGTTGTGTGCCTCATACCACATATCTGCTTACAAAGGGACTTGGGTTCACTGGTCCTGAGCAGTCTGGCCTGTGTGCGCAGCTGCAGTTGAGCTGCTAAAAGAGCTCCTCATCTCGCCAGCAGAGGGGCTTCAGAGCTCTGCTTTGTCCCACACAGGGCTTCTGGGTGCCCTGGAAGGTGCTGTGGTTGCAATGCGGGAGCCCGGCCTTCTTCTGGTGTCTCCTTCTTGTGCTGCCTCACAATGCTCCCCTTCCTGCATGGCTAAGGGCTCCCACGAAGTCCCAAGTGTACACCAAGTGTTTTCTTGAGGGGGCGTGTGCCGTATTAGGAGCAGTGGGAAGTAGGTCTCCCAGAGGGCCTTGGGGTCCTTCCCCTCCCTGACTGGAGCCTCTCCCCTTCTATCTATGAATTATCCCTACTAGGAGCGGAGTGAGGAGGGAGCTGCTTCTCCAGCTCCTGCCGAGAGAGGCCTATTTTAAAGTCGTGGGGAAGATGGAGGGCTGACTCTGACCTTGGAGATTATGGACTAGAGTTAGACTATTGCCAAGAAAAGTGAAGGCAGCTGGCTGGCTCAGCTGCTGCTGAAGAGAGAAGAGAGGGGGCAGTGGCCCAAGAGAGGCTGCTGCTCCAAGTAGGCAAGGAGGGGTGACCAGTCTTCTTTCTGTTGTCTCTCTGCAACCCAAGTGGGCCTTGATCAGGATCTATTTGTGTGTGTGTGTGTGTGTGTTGTTTTTAAAAGATTTTATTTATTGGAGAGAGAGAGAGAGAGTGCGTGTGCATGCATGCACACAGAATCAGGGGTGAAGGCAGAGGGAGAAACAGACTATCCACTGAGCAGGGAGCCTTACTCGCAGGATCCCAACCCCATGATCCCGGAGATCATAACTGGAGCCGAAGGCAGATGCTCAACCATCTGAGCCCTTATCCAGGTGCCTCGAGTAGGATCTATTTGAAAAGCAATCATAGCTGAACAGGAGCCTGGACATTTTGAAGAGCGCTCTCTCTGCCAGACAACCAGATGTAGCTGAAGCCAAAGCTGAATACCTGGCTAGGTTCACAACAAACAATGGACACGCCTAGTCTCAAGTGTGTGCTTTATTTATTTATTTATTTATTTATTTATTTATTTATTTTTAAGATTTTTTATTTATTTACGACAGACACAGAGACAGAGAGAGAGAGAGGCAGAGACACAGACAGAGGGAGAAGCAAGCCCCGTGCAGGGAGCCTGACATGGGACTTGATCCCTGGTCTCCAGGATCATGCCCCGGGCGGAAAGTGGCACTAAACCTCTGGGCCACCGGGGCTCCCCTATTTATTTATTTTTTTAAATATTTTATTTATTTATGAGGGACACAGAGAGAGAGAGGCAGAGACACAGGCAGAGGGAGAAGCAGGCTCCATGCAGGAAGCCTGACGTGGGACTCAATCCTGGGACTCCAGGATCACACCCTGATGGCAGCACTAAACCGCTGAGCCACCCGGGCTGCCCAAGTGTGCGCTTTAGAATAGAGAAAGGCTGCAAAGTCATGAGAAAAGTGTCCTGAGCAAAAGTTTAGAAAAGAAAACATGGAATACAAAGAAAATAGAATGAGAACATGAAGACAAGAAATTAATAGAAACCAAGTTACAATAGGAATATCAAAGTAAAAAAAAAACTGAGGTTCCCTGCGCATTAAGTAAGGCTCCTTGTTCATTGCTGCCCAGAAACAGGAGGCCCCTGGCTGCAATGAATCAAGAAAGAAACAGTGTAGGGACAGAGGGCAGTGAGACTGCCCTAATATCCTGCCTAATCTTGACCAAAAGGACCGAAGGAAAATTCTGCCAGGTATTTTGGTGGAGGTGCTGGTCGCTGAGTTTCCATTCCATAGTTGGCAAAGGTGGAGCAGCTGCCAGGCACGCAAAAAAAGAGGAGTCTCTAAGGCACAAGACTCTCTAGCCTCTAGTCTGTCCCCATTCATTTTTCCATTAAATCCTTACACATCTCAATGCAGGAGATACTGCTCATTATTCTTGTTTTATAGATGGGGAAACAGGTTGGAAAAGGTGGAAAACAGCTGATGGTTCTCCCCCCCCCACCCCCACCCCCTGCAGTGCTGTGCAGGCAACAGGCTGCGCTGTAAGCAGGTCACAGGCGCCAAGGCTCCAGGGCGCACCGGCCAAGGTGGCTGGGGAAGCTGACGCAGCAGGCCTGTCGCCCACCCAGACAGCCCCTCCGGCTAAGCCAACACGGCCCCCCGCCCCCCGCCAGGAGCCTCCGTGTGCACACGGACGACACGGACTGGCTGGAGCAAATGTCTAAAGGGCGAGTGAACCTCAAGTGGCCTCAGTTTCCCCAACTGTAAAACGGGGCCGGTTGCCCGCAGTCCCTCAATGCTGCGGTTTCCAGGGACCCACTCCCGGGTGCTCGCCCTGAGCCCCCGGGCCGGCGCCTGCAGCCGCAACCCACCCAGGGGCGAGGGGGGAGAGGCTTCTGCGGTCCCCTCCAAGCCCCCCGCCTGGCCCCGGCCCCCATCCCCAGGAGGGCAACCCTGAGAAAGCAAAGGTCGCTTCGGTAGTCCCCCCGGGTCACCTGCTTCTCCGAAGCCGTCGTCCTCGCCTTCCGCGCCCGCCTCCACCGGCAAGCCCAGGTCCCCGACATTGCGGGCCCTCCGCGACGAGGGAACGCGGCGACCGTCGAGGGGACAGCGGGCGCGGGGCGGAAGGCGGAGCGGCTGGAAGGCGCGCTGGGCGCGGGGAAACCGCCTCCCGGCCCCGGGTCGGCCCGACAGTAACCCCGCCCGCACCCCGTCAGGCCCCGCCCGCCACGCCCCGAGCTCTCGCACGTCCCGCGGCGCCCAGCGAGCCGAGCTCCGTCGCCGCCCCGCGGTGTCACTCCTCTACCCGCCCACGACCTGGCCGGTCCTTGGATCTCCGCCTTTCCCGGAATCCCGCTCCTCTGCCGGCCTTCGGGCGGAGCCATCCGGGGCTGCCCGCCGAGAAGCCCAGGTGTGGGGGGCCTGGGCCGTCAGCCACGGCGAGCGAGCCCCGCAGAGGGGCGGGGACAGCCTGGCACCTGCCCTCGGCCCGTCCTGCGGCGGGGACCTGCGCCTCCGCGTGGGCGAAATCTGAGACACGTGGTCACTAAGGCCCCCTTGTGTGCATGGAAAATTTTATGGTTCGGGACACAGAAGAAACAGTGCAGCGGCGCGGGAGGGCAGAAAGAGCCCTAGTCCTGGCCCCAGGCTGGGCCGGCGGTCCCGCGGCTCTCCCGGACCCATGCTGGGACCCTTTCCCAGCCATTCTGAAGGGCTCAGTCTCTTTCCATTGGGTGCATGAGGTAGAAGTTAATAAACACACATTCCGGACGACGCTGAGACCCAAAGTCCACACGGCGGGTTCCTGCCCTGGGCCCCGGGTCACCACCGAGAGCGGTTACATCGCGTGTTCAGAAGCCGGGCATTTAGCGACTCCCAGATATCCCAGAGTGTTTCTGTGGCTCTGACGAGTGCGGGGAAACTGGGCGCCCGGGACGCACGCCCGGTCCCTCCGGGGCTGTTCTTCCCCCCTCGGCGTCACTGTCACCCCTGGCAACCCCCCGGCGACGGAGCCCCGCCCCTTTAAGGGGAGCCTCTCCCCGGCGGTCTTCGTTTCGCGCGCCCGCCTGCGGCTCCGGCGGAGCGAACATGGCCCAGGTCGCGCGGGCGCTGTGGCCGGTCCGGTACGCTCTGGCCTGGAGGCTGGGCGGTCGCCTCCCGCCCGGACTCCCCGCGCACAGTCGGGCCGGCTTCGCGGGAGCGGCAGGAGGCCGGGGCCCCGCTGCCACCGCCCGCAAGGGGAGCCCGCGGCTGCTGGGAGCGGCGGCGCTGGCCCTGGGGGGCGTCCTGGGGCTGTACCACACCGCGCGGTGGCACCTGCGCGCCCAGCACCTCCGCGCCCAGTGCCCCGCCGCGCAGGTAAGGCCGGGCCGCGCCGAGCCGCGGGCTGCGCTCAGCGCCGAACTCGGGACTTCTGGTGGGGTCGGGTATCCCCTCTTCCGTCCGTCCGTGACCTTGGGCAAGGGACTTGGTTTTAGGTCTCTGAGCACTTAGCGTCCTCATCTGTGCAATGGGGTCGCCGTTGATGCCAGCTAGCTAGTATTGCTGTCTTTGTCTTAAGGTGGTTTTCTTTTCTTTTCTTTTTAAGATTTTATTTATTTATTTATTTATTTATTTATGAGAGAGAGAGAGAGAGAGAGAGAGAGAGAGAGAGAGAGAGAAGCAGGCTTCGTGCAGGGAGCCCGACACGGGACTCGATCTCGAGTCCCCAGGATCAAGCCCTGGGCCAAAGGCGGGCGCTAAACCCCTGAGCCACCCAGGGATCCCCTTAAGGTGGTTTTCTATCGTGTTTTCAGACCTTTTTAATGGAAAGATTTGGAGGTTACAAGAAAGGGAAAGAAAGCCTCCTTCAGAGTTCATTACTTTCTAAACATTTTGTCTTTTGGAAAGTAATAAACATTCCCTAAACCCTCCCACTATCTTCGCATCATAAGGTTATGCATTCGTTTATTAGTGTTAATATTTTTAGGGAACACACGACCCCTGGATTCTCTGGATTCTAGGCCCTGAGACAGAGAACCGATGACCCCTAGATTACAGGCCCTGAGACAGAGAGTGGCAAGGAGGTGTCCACTAGCTGGATGGTGGTCCAGGTGCCCTTGCAGCCCTCCATACACAGCACCAAAATGACCACCATCCACCCACAGGTGCCCCTTCCCTGGGCCCAGAGCAATAGGGTGGTAGGAGGGGAGTGGGATTCTCTGTATCTCCCTGCCCACCACCATGGTCCAGCTTCAGTGTCCCATCTGAACAGTGAGGGAGGGGGACTGCTGCTGTGGCATGCATGCATGCATTTATTATTTATTTGTTTGTTTATTTATTTATTTATTTATTTATTTATTTATATTATTTATTTGAGAGAGAAAGAAAGCATCAGTAGGGAGAGGGGCAGAGGGAGAAGCAGGCTCCCCGCTGAGCAGGGAACCCAATGTGGGGCTTGATCCCAGGACCCTGGAATCATGACCAGAGCTGAAGACAGATGCTTAACCAACTGAGCCACCCAGGGACCCCTGTTGTGGCTTTTTTTTTTTTTTTTTTTTTTTATGATAGTCACAGAGAGAGAGAGAGAGGCAGAGACACAGGCAGAGGGAGAAGCAGGCTCCATGCACTGGGAGCCCGACGTGGGATTCGATCCCGGGTCTCCAGGATCGTGCCCTGGGCCAAAGGCAGGCACCAAACCGCTGCGCCACCCAGGGATCCCCCGGTTGTGGCTTTTAAACATGAATATGTAGCAAGCTTACCTGGGGCTTACCTGCTGAACTCACAGATCCAGGCCCAAGGCCCACGTACAACCCTCCCCACCTTGGAGATTTGAGGTAGACCCTGCTCCGGCAAATGCTGGGCTCTGTCCCCTTACCCAGACGTCCCTTGGGTGGAGGGAGTGGGGTGGGTCCTCCAAGTTGAAACAATTGCCCTGCATCTTGAGTGGCACACTGGAGATGTATGATATGGTCTTGGGACAGTAGATGAGGAGAGGGATGCCTGGGTGGCTCAGTGGTTAAGCGTCTGCCTTTGCTTATAGAATTCTGGGATCGAGTCCCGCATCGGGCTCCTGCATTGAAGCCTGCTTCTCCTCCCTCTACCTGTGTCTCTACCTCTCTCTGTTGTCTCTCATAAATAAATAAATAAAATCTTTTAAAAGGGAAAAAAAAAAAAAAGGAGGAGAGGTGTCTGATGTTGAACAGAGACCGGAAGATTCATCCATCTTACCATATACTTCCTGCCTGAGGGGGGTGTGGTATGAGCTCTCTGCCACCTACCCCACCCCCCTCACCATTCCTTCTGAGGGTCTCAAGGTCATCCTCAGAGACTCCCTTGGGAGAAGTTTGCTTAAGGGTGGGGGCCTGGGCACCAGGCTTCAGATGCCCCCCTCCCTCTGCTCCCCACCCAGCTCTCCCTGTCCAGTCGCCTGCAGCTGACCCTGTACCAGTACAAAACATGCCCCTTCTGCAGCAAGGTCCGTGCCTTCCTCGATTTCCACGCCCTGCCCTACCAGGTGGTGGAAGTGAACCCCGTGCGCAGGGCCGAGATCAAGTTCTCCTCCTACAGAAAGGTGCCCATCCTGCTGGCCCAGGAAGGAGAGAGCTTGGTGAGCCTCAGGGAGCAACCCCCTGTGTCCTGGCTTGTCCTGGGGTACCCCCGAGTCAGGCCCTGCTCTGCAACTCTAGAAGAATGTGGACTCTTTGGGCCTCGCTGAGGATTATGAACCAGCTGGGCCTAAGGGAGGCAGAGCATCACAGAGGTCAACAGTGTAAGCTCTGAAATCAGGGCGGCCTGGGCTCAAGGTGGGGCTCTGCCTCTCCCTGGTTACATGACTTGGGGCCAGTCACTTAGCCTCTCTGAGCTTGCTTCTTCGTTAATTAACAGAGGACCATAGTGCTTGGCTCCTAGGGTGTAGCTTCTAGAGTCCACCCTGCCCCTCAGTGCCTGGGAGGGCAGGCAGGTGAGTGGGCAGGGCCCAGACGTTAGGTCCTCCCTAAACCCTCCTTCCCATTAGCCACACTTGGGTCTCCCTTACTCAGGATGGGTCTGAGGGGGTGGGCAGGGACTAGGCTCAGTGGGCATCAATTTTGGGGGGATGAACCCCCAGGGATGGACAAACAATGCCAGGGTTCCACCCAATCAATTTCCTTGAATGCCTGGTGTTTATTTTTAAAGAACCCCGATGATCCTGCTGGTGGCCAGGCAACCCCTGCCCACTCCCCCAATTTAAACCAACCTCTTGTCCTCCAGCAACAACTGAACGATTCCTCTGTCATCATCAGTGCTCTCAAGACCTACCTGGTGTCGGGGTAAGGAGCCCCTCAGAGGCCCAGGCTGGCACTACATTTTGTCCCTTTTATCCCCTGGGAAGCCTTGCCTGGGTCCCTCCGGGGAAGCAGGGTGGGGCTGCTGCAGGATTGTTTCTACTCTGAGAGCCCCCTTCTCTCCTCTGTACATCTTGCTCTGTCAGGGAAGTGCTTCTGGTATTTGCCCCAAGCCCCGCTTGCTGCAGGACCTCCTCTGGCACCACCAGAGGGCAGAAAGCTTCTGTTGGCTTGGTCCTGGTTCTGCCCCAGAGCTGGTCCGGTCAGGGTAGATATCTACCCTGAGCCGGTGACAGCTCAGCCTCCCAGAGGAGGACCTAGTTGGGGTGAGACTCTGGATGTCTCCCAAAGGCAGCCCCTGGAAGACATTATCACCTACTATCCACCCATGAAGGCTGTGAACGACCAGGGAAAGGAAGTGACTGAATTCTGCAACAAGTATTGGCTCATGCTAGATGAGAAAGAGGCCCAGCACCTGTATGGTGGGAAGGAGGCGAGGACGTAAGTGAGGCTGGGGCAGGTCCCAGGAGGTGGCGGGATCAGGGTCTTCCCGGGTAGGGGTGGGAGTGGGGACAGACTGAGCGAGACACTGTGAGCAGGAAACAGTGTGGGAAGGAAGACCAGGAGACCCCTGGGACCACAGCCCCTTAAGGAACTCCTGCTCAGGCCTCAGCTTCCCGTCCATACCCTGCATGGTGTAGACAGTGCACCTGCTCCCACACCTCCCAGGCCCTGGCTTGACAGCCCACCTGGCCTGTCCTCTGTCCCCCTCTCTGTCCTCCCGCCTTGTCCACAGGGAGGAGATGAAGTGGCGGCAGTGGGCAGATGACTGGCTGGTGCACCTGATCTCTCCCAACGTGTACCGCACTCCTGCTGAGGCCCTGGCTTCCTTTGACTACATTGTCAGGGAGGGCAAGTTCGGGGCAGTGGAAGGTGCCGTGGCCAAGTACATGGGTGCAGCTGCCATGTACTTCATCAGCAAGCGGCTCAAGAGCAGGTGATGGTGCCTGTGTGCGTGTGCGTGTGTGTACGCGCCTGGGGGCCCACTGTCCCTGAGCCCCTCATATAAGCTGAGCCAGGACTCAAAGTCAGAACTCCCAGTTGCCTCCACCACCCCAGGGGAAGCAGACTGGCCTAGATGCCTGCTTTATGCCTTTTTCTGCTCTTTTCTCTGTGTCGGGTCTCTTGTCCATTGGTCTTGGCCTCCCCGTCTGGGGCAGATGATAACTGATTTTTGCAGTGCCCCTCAGGGGAGCAGCCCTGGCTCCCTAGCCTTCCTGTTTTCCCAACCTGGGCTGAGGGTTGGAGTTCCCCTGATGGACTTTTCCCTCTACACCTAGGCATCACCTCCAGGATGACGTTCGTGAGGACCTCTATGAGGCTGCCGACAAGTGGGTGGCAGCCGTGGGCAAAGACCGACCCTTCATGGGGGGCCAGAAGCCAAACCTGGCTGATCTGGTGAGTGTGGTGGTGGCAGGGGGTGCCCAGACTTGAGGGACCTGTTTGGGCGGAGGAAGCCCACATGTAGGCAATACCTATATCTCACAGCATTCCCACTCTGGAGGCACCTGGCTCCACACAAGGAACTGTCTTGCTTCACATAACTGACAGGTTCAGGGTGGGGGTGGAGGGTTGGCTTCAGGCCCAGCTGGATCTAGAGGCTCAAGGGATATTACCAGGGCTCAGCCTCACCTGTTGCATCTCAACCCCTTGGAGTTGGCTTTAGCCTGAGGCAGACCTGGGTCCCATGCTCCATGCTTACACCCCACAAAAGTCTGGGGACACTGTCTTGTTGGCCTGGCTTCAATGCCAAGCCTTGAAGCAATTCTTCAAGTCAGGGTGGAATATATTGATTGCCAGGTCCAAATCTTAGAGCTGGGTGGTGGGGTCCCCGATCCTCAAATCTCAGGACCTAAGAGTGGGGTCAGACATTTTTCCAAAGGAAATTCTGGAGGTGGGGTTTGTTGCCCAGATAGGGAGTGTGGGTGCAGGGTAGGCAAAAACCTATAGAAATCCCACACTCTTCACCCAAAGCCCCAGTGAGCCCTCTCAGAGAGGAGGGTGATGGGCCCCAGGGCACACAGCTGGTGGAGGACAAGGCAGTGTGGACACCCACTCTGTACCCACCCGCAGGCAGTGTATGGTGTGCTGCGTGTGATGGAGGGCCTGGAGGCCTTCGATGACCTGATGCGTCATACCCGCATCCAGCCCTGGTACCTGCGTGTGGAGAAGGCCATTGCTGAGGCCCCCCAGTGACCCGAGTGTCCTCAGGGAAGCAGCAGAAGAAACACCGGCTGCCGGAGACCAGGACTGCTGGGTCAGCACTTGGTGCTGTGCTGTGGTGGAGGGTGGGGGTGGGGGTGGGGGTGGGCGTGATCATTCTGCCTCTTGCCCACCCCCAGCCCTCCAGCCCCCTCGATTCTCACACCAGACATATCCCCTGAGGGCCACAGGAGGCTACTCCTCAGCCCAGGTGGCTGACCCACCCCTGCCCCTATCCGGGGCCTCCCTGCTCTTCAGCTCTTCTCTGGGACTCTCAGGGGCTGCTCTGTCCACAGAGGAAGCGGGAACAGTCTGGCTTTAGAAGATTTCATCCCTGGCTCCTCCTGGTTCCTGCCCTTCCCAGGTTCCCCTGGGACTGCGTGTCACGTTTGCAATAAAGTAAGGTTTGCTGCTGCCTTGGTGGTGGTGGTGTTGTCCTGGGGGTTTGTGCCGGAGTGCTGCGTGTGATGCCTACTGGGTGTCAGGCCTGGGGTGAAGGACTTTGGAGGCTTTGTGTCACATAGACCTTGGGACACCAGGATAAGCAGCCAAGAGGCTTGAGATGTGCCAGGGTGCAGGTCCAGTTCTGCCCCTCACTTACTGTGGGACTCTGGGCAGTGACACCCTCTCTGAGCCTCCATGTCCTCATCTGTCAAATGGGCATAATGATAGCCTCCACCTCAAGGGGAAATTGCAAGGGTTTGAATAAGAGAAGGACGCCCCTCTCGGAGCAGGGCCTAGAGTGGCTTCAGTCCCAGCCCTGGGACAGGGGTAGGGGGCCCTGGGACAGGGGTCTATAGGGAAAAGCCAGCTCTGGGAGCCAGGGGGGCAATAAGTAGAGTCCCATTCTGAGCAGAGCGCCCTGGTCAGGGGGTGCCATTCCCCTGGTTCTGGTAGATGAAGAACGCAGTGGTCTCCAGAGGCCTGACAGGTGGCCAGTGGACCAAACTACTCACTGGGCTCTCCGACTCCCCCAGACCTCTCAGGAGAGTCTGATAATTTTCTTTTCTTTCTTTCTTTCTTTCTTTCTTTTTAAGATTTTATTTATTTATTTGACAGAGAGAGAGCACAAATCACAGGAGGGGCCAAAGCAGGTTCCCTGTGGGGCTCGATCTTGGGACTCTGGGATCATGATCTGAGCTGAAGGCTGACACTTAACCAACTGAGCCACCCGGACACCCATATTCTCTTCATTTTTTTAAAACCTGAAAATAATTAATGTCCCTTGTGATGGCAAACACTCAGATAAGGTAGAGGGATGGTGAGTACTCTGGAGGCAGATAGCCTAATGTTTGGAAGCAGCTGCCTCAGTTTCTCTTGCAGAAACAGTCTGCCATCTGTTCTCATACCCATCGTGGGCTTCTGTCTGCGTCAGCACATGTCACGCCAGCTCTGTCACAGCTTCAGAGGGCTCCTCTGTATGGATGCGCTGTAGCCCACCAGCCAGGCCAGGGGGAGCACCAACCTGGTCCCCTTCCTGTCTCCCTGGGAGTGTCTCTCCTGTGGGAGGAAGCAGCCAGGGCCTGAGGCCACATCAGTCTGTGGCATGAGGAGCCACGGAGGCCACCTCCAAGAGCCACCCTTGTGTCCAGACACGGTCCCCCTGAGTCAGGCCTTAAGTCCTGAAAGGCCTTTGTTCCAGGGACCTGGCATGGCCTGTGGATCCCAGAGCCTCCCTCCGCCAGATAGGAACTGGGCCAGCAGCGCTATGGGTCCCCCAGGGAGGGCCTTCCCTGCATCCCTGTGCCCCTTCCCTTCTCTTTGCAGATACCTGTTCGTGACCCCGTGGCCAGGGGAGGGTCTCACCACCCTGTGCTCCCTGCCCCTCTTGCTCCGACCAGTGATCATGTCTCCCAGCCTGGCTTTCCCGCCAAGGCCTGGTCTGGCTAAAGAGGCTTGGGTGCAGGCCAGGCCCCAGTCATCTACCTTCTCCCTATTTTCACAGACTGAGAGATTTTTTCCGTCTCTGCATCTTGCAGAGGAGAATCCATTGGTGGCAGAGCCATGCTGGAGATAGGGACCTGACTCCTGACTGGGGCTTTTACCCTGTGCTGCTGCAGGCAGAAAGGCACATGCCTGCACCCTCCACACCCACCTCCACTGAATGGTCACCCTAATGAATAGTCCAGGGACTATACTAGCTAGACCTGTCCCCAATGGCTGGGGCTGGAGAAACTTTTTTCACTGAGCATCCCCCTCCTCCATCCCTGGTGACAATCCTGCCTGAGTTTTCCCAAATGTTCCTTGGCCAGCCCCTGGGTGTATTTCCCCCCCTAACCACTAGAGGGCAGCGGAGGATGCGAAACAAGGCCTCATGCTGTCACCTTGTGACCAACTTCAGAATTGCATCTTGTCGACAATGTTATCCAGGGACTCTATTTGCTCATCTGTAAAATGGGTTTAGCAGATAAGGATCCGAAAATAGGCAGGCAGGAAAAGCCACACCTCTCAGGGGAAAGGGCCCCAAGCCAAGAGCCTCTGCCGCATTGTGGTCACGCTCAGATCAAGGCATGTGCTCTCTGGCCTTGATGGCAGCAGAAGGCCTGAGGTAGGAACCCTGCCACTACCTTACCCATCCCTGGGTAAGCCCTTGGAAGTCAGTTAACCTTCGTGGAGCTGCTGTGGTCAGAGATGGAAAGCCTGCAGAGAGTCAATGGGCACAGTTGACATGTATGGGCATTTTATGCAGCCAGTGGGGTCTGCTAGCTCGGAACACGCTCCCTGCTCTGTTCCCACCCGGGGTCCTCAAGCTCATGGTCAAGAGCTCCAGGAAGTAAGAAGAGAGGAGTCGTGAGAACAGCAAGATCTTTCTGCCCTGGGAGTCAGGGAGGTCTCCCTGGGGAGGGTAAGCCACAGCTGGGGCTCCAAGATTCGGGAAGATTCTCGTTTGCTTTTCTGTTAGGTTGTTAAAATTTAAAATTTCACTTGATTGTGCAAATGATTAGGTATTGTACATGAACAAAACTCAGATAATCAAAAAGATGATACCAATAGTTTACAGTCCCACCAAACTAGAGGTATGACCACTTAAAAATTGGGGGGAGGGGACACCTGGGTGCCTCAGTGGTTGAGCTTCTTCCTTTGGCTCAGGGCATGATCCAGGATCAAGTCCCACATCCGGCTCCCTGAATGGAGCCTGCTTCTCCCTCTGCCTGTGTCTCTGCCTCTCTGTGTCTCTCATGAATAAATAAATAAAATCTTTTTTAAAAATTGGGGGAATATAGCCTTCTAGATTAATTTTTATGTAGTTTACATATAGGTGCATGTGTGTGTGTATGCAGACATAAATAGGTATAAATATAATTCATATTTTATAAAAGAAATATGTCCATTACAGGGGGCCCATTTTATGGCAAACATTGTTTTATTTATTTTATTTATTTATTTATTTATTTATTTATTTATTTATTTATTTATATATTTATTTATCTATTTATGATAGTCACACACAGAGAGAGAGAGAGAGAGGCAGAGACACAGGCAGAGGGAGAAGCAGGCTCCACGCAGGGAGCCCGACGTGGGACTCGATCCCGGGACTCCAGGATCATGCCCTGGGCCGAAGGCAAGCGCTAAACTGCTGAGCCACCCAGGGATCCCCAAATTTTTCCTTTTTTCAAGTAAAAATTTGGATTGTGAACATATTCCAGATCAGCAACTGTTTTCTCTCTCTGTGTTTTTTTTTTTTTTTAATTTGAGAGGGAAAGAAGGAACAGGGGTAGAGGGAGAAGGAGAAGCAGACTCCCTGCCAAGCAGGGAGCACGACACAGGGCTCGATCCCAGGACTCCAGGATGATGACCTGAGCTGAAGGCAAATGCCCAACCGACTAAGCCACCTGGACGCCCCTCCCATACCAGTCCTGATGACTGTGTGGTGTTCCACAGTAGCCAAGTTCCATCGGATGACTGTTCCCTAATTTACTTCACCAGTCAAATGGGATTTTGCCGGGCAGAAGTGTCTAATGAAGAACAGGGTTTGCAGCGGGGGAGTGGTGTGGTGGATTGAATAATGACCCCAATATGTTCAGGTCTTACGCCCTGGAGCCTGTGACTGTCAGCTCATGGGGTCAAGGGCATTTGTAGATGTGATTAAATTAATGATTTTGGGATAAAAGGATTTTCCTGGATTGCTAAGGTAGGCCCTAAATGTAACATAATCATAATCCCTTATCAGAGGAAGGTGTGACTCCAGAAGAGATGAGAAGCTGTGCCTGGGGAGATTCGAGAAGGGGCCACGAGCTGAGGAATGATGACACCCCCAGAACCCTTAGGGACAAGGAGACGGCCTCTCCTTAGGGGTCTCCAGAAAGAACCCACCCCGCGCACACCTTGATCTCAGCCCAGTAAAATTGAGTTTGGACTTTCAGCCTCCATCATTGGCAGAGAATAGATTTGTTTTGTCTCAAGACGCCACACTTGTGGCACTTTGGAACAGCAGCCATAGGACATGAATACACATGATCCAAGCCAGTGTGGTGGCGTGGGGGGGAGGTGGAGAATCAGCCACAGGGGGTCTAGAGGCCTCTGGTAAGTCCCTTGCCTGGGCTGCCAGTTTCCTCCTCTGGAAAATGAGGGGTGAGGCTAGACTGGAGCAGAGTGGGTGCTCGCCCTGGTGGGCAAGAGTGGATCCAGCCCCCCCTCTCAGCAGCATCCACAGCTGTTGTGGGGAGATAAGGGGTGGTGTTGATGGGCCACGGCAAGTGGCCAAAAGAGGTGGCTGGTGGCAACCCCGGCCAGCTGCTGTTCCAGGAAACTGCAAGCAGGAGGCCCCCATCTGTCTGAGGACAGGCCTCTGGCCCTCTCTGGCCTCAGTTTACCCATCCTTGGTTTGGAAGGTAAAACCAAGGGGAGGGGCCTTGGTCCCTGCCCCATTGCATCCCTCCTGCCCTCCCTTCCTAGCCAGCCCTGACCAGTCTTTCCAGCCACCGTGACCAGCCCTTGCTGGCCTGCTCCAGCTTCCTCATTAGCCCAGAGGGCAGGGACCAAGGTCCACACCTGGGCTGCTGAGCTGAGCACACAGGTGCTCCCCTCTCCCTTCCCGTACATTCCAACTTGCTCAGACCAGTACGATCGGGACTGTGGGTGGCCCAGCTGGGAGCCAAGGTTGAGAACATGGCTTCAGAGTCAACAAAGCTGGTTTGAATCTCAGTTCAACATTTACTTAGCCTTTGTATGAACCCGGACAAGTCCCTTCCCCTTCTGAGCTGTCAGGAAGGTACTGTGCCCATCTTGATCGTAAGGAAACTGAGGCCCAGAGAGGCAGATTTGCCTAAGATCACACAGCGAGGTGCCAGGATTCAAGCACAGGCCTGCCCAATGCTTCCCAGGCTGTCTGTGGCCTCCTGACCCAGGAGAGTAGCCAGGGACTGGATGCCACCTGCCTAAGATGAGGCAAAGAGCACTTGCTCCTGGGTGTAAGTCCCCACAGGTGGGTGGAACATGTTCCTTGCCTCCTGGGCCTCCTGACAGGCAGCCCTAGCAAACCCCAGGGGTCTGCTGCCCTGCATGTGAGGCCCTGTCACCTACTCATGGTGAGGCCCTGGCCAAGTCACTTTTTTCCCAGACTTAGTTTTTTTTTTTTTTTTTTTTTTTTTTTGAGATTTTATCTATTTATTCATGAAAGACACAGAGAGAGAGGCAGAGACACAGGCAGAGGGAGAAGCAGGCTCCATGCAGGGAGCCCGATGTGGGACTCGATCCCAGGACCTCACCCTGAGGGATCATGCCCTGAGCCAAAGGCAGACACCTAACCACTGAGCAACCCAGGCATCCCAGACTTAGTTTCTTCATCTGTAAAATGGGGTCATGGCCATTGTAATACCTCCTCGAATCTCTGAGGGCTAAGCTAAGTCCTGTGTGTGCCATGGCCCAGCTGGTGCCCTCAGGATTAGAGATGGGAGGGCTTAGCTTCAGGAAGGAGGCATGAAGAGGAGTTGCCAGATCTTGCAGCACAAATGGCTCCCCCCGTCCCCCAGGTTGGATATCTTCAGGTGCCAGAGATCCCAGACATGTGCAAACCTCCTCGCATCAGAGGCTGGATTGACAAGCACTGAGGGTGAAATTGCTGTGTGTGTAGAATCCTGGATGGGGAAGGGGAGCTGGTTTTTAAGGACCAGTTATTTCAATTTCCTGTCTCATTTCAATGTTTTCTTTTCTTTTTTTTTTTTTTTAATTCATGAGAGAAAGAGAGAGAGGCAGAGACACAGGCAGAGAGAGAAGCAGGCTCAATGCAGGGAGCCCGATGTGAGACTCGATCCTGGGTCTCCAGGATCACGTCCTGAGCCGAAGGCGGTGCTAAACCGCTGAGCCACCCAGGTGTCCCATCATTTCAATATTCTTTGTAAAAAAAATTATTTTTTAGATTATAGTTGACACAGAATGTTACTTTTCATTCCAACTTGTTAAAAAATAATTTATGGCTAACATTTTTTTTTTTAAGATTCTCTTTATTTGAGAGCAAGCAAGAGAGAGTATGTGGGCCCAGGGAAGGGACAAGCAGACGCGTGCTGAGCTCAGAGCCTGACATAGGGCTCCATCCCACAACACTAGGATCATGACCTAAGCTGAAATCATGAGTTGGACACTTAACTGAGCTACCCGGGCACCCCACATTTTTTTGAAGATTTTATTTTTAGGGGCACCTGGGTGGCTCAGTCAGTTAAGCATCTGCCTTTGGCTCAGGTCATGATCCCGAGTCCTGAGATCAAGCCCAACATGGAGCCCTGCTCAGCAGGGAGCCTGCTTCTCCCTCTCCTTCTGGCTTGTGCTCTCCCTCCCTTTCTCTCTCTCTCTCTAATAAGTAAATAAAGTCTTTAAAAGAAATTTATTTTTAAGGAATTTGTACACCCAACGTGGGGTCTGAATTCATTACACTGAGATCAAGAGTCACAGGCTCCATCCACCAGCCAGCCAGGTGCTCCTCACTCCAACTTTCTTTCTTCCTTTCTTTCTTTCTTTCTTTCTTTCTTTCTTTCTTTCTTTCTTTCTTTCTTTCTTCTTTCTTTCTATTAAAGATTTTATTTATTTATTCATGAGAGACAGAGAGAGAAAGAGGCAGAGACACAGGCAGAGGGAGAAGCAGGCTCCATGCAGGGAGCCTGACGTGGGATTCGATCCCGGGACTCCAGGATCATGCCCTGGGCCGAAGGCAGGCGCCAAACCGCTGAGCCACCCAGGGATCCCCTCACTCCAACTTTCTAACAACACTTCCAGGCAAGCCTTACTCTCTTGATCTAATGGACATGGGCTCAGAGAGGAGGTGTGACTTGCCCAAGGCCACCCCTCTGCCACCGTGGGGCAGGGATTTCCACTGTCCTGGTGTCTGTCCGTGGGAAGTCAGACAGGCTCTCTGCAGCTCCCACATCCCCCGTTCCCCAGACTGCTCCAGGCTCTCCAGCCATAATCTCACAGTAGGCGGGTGGCTGGATGCCATCCACACAGACCTGGGTACCTGGGGCGGGCCGGGGGTGGTGGTGGTGCCCACAGTGCTTGGGCTTCCTGGTGGAGCAGTAGGGGTCTGCTGGCCCCTGACAGGGTGCTCCTGGGGCTTCAGTGCCAGCCACCTACTCAGATGGGCCAGGAGCCAGGCTGGAGCCCGGCCCCTCCTAGGTCACCATTCCCTGCATACCCCACCTGCAAAGTGCCAGCTGGAGGCAAACCCCAACCCAGGGGAGGCTCTTCTCAGCCCAGATGGAAGAAGTTCAGAGCTAACCGTGTGTGTATGTGTGTGTGTGTGTGTGTGTGTGTGTGTGTGTTTCCTATTGCTGCTGTAACAAGTCAGCACAGGATAGAGCCTTAACCAGTACAAAATTATTATCTTACAGTTCTGGAGGTCAGAAGCCCGACATGTGTCTTACTAGGCTAAAATCAGTACATCAGCAGGGCCGTGTTCCTCTTGGAGACTCTCCGTGAAGATTCCATTCCTCATCTCTTCCAGCTCCTAGGGGCCACCGACATTCCTGGACTCGTGGCCCCTTCCTCCATCTTCAGAGCCCGTGACCGTGGGCTGAGTCCTTTCTGTGCCTTCTCCCTGGCCCTCCCATTGAAGGACCCATGTGATTCCGTGGGGCCCACAGGGATAATCCAGGATAATCTCCCTATTTTAAGGTCAGCTGATTAGCAAACTTGATTGCCCCATGCCTCGTAACCTAGGTCACAGGTTCTGGGGATTAGGCCAGGGATGTCTTTGGGAGGGGGTGTGACTCTGCCTACCATACTATGGGACATTTGGTTGGGAGAGCAGGTTCAGAGTAAAGGGGATCCACTTACCAAGACCCAATCATTGGGAAATGGTTTCTGCCTGTTACCCTGGCAATGAACAACTGAAGCAGGTGGCATATTAGTTTCCCCAGGGCTGCTATTAACGAAGCATCACAAACTTAGATGACCCCAAACAACAAAAATTCATTCTCTCATAGTTCATTCAGGAGGCCCAGAGTCTGGAATTCAGGTTCTGGCAGCTGTTGGGTCCTTCTGGACAGGCGGAAGAAGAAACTACTTCCCGCTCTCCTGGCTTCAGGTGGCCCCCTGCAATCCCCGGTGTTTCTTGGCTTGGAGGTGCCTGTCCTGTGATCACGTGGCCTCTTCCGTGTCCCTCTCCTCTGGGCTTGTCTGTCCAAAGTCCCCTGTTCTAGGACACCACTCATTGGTCTTGGGGCTCACTGTAATCCAGTGTGACCTCATTTTAACTCGATTACATCCGCATGAGCCCTATTTCCAAGTGAAGCAACATTCTGAGGTTCCCAGGGGACAGGAGTTTTGGGGGGGATGTAATTTGACCCAGGACAAGTGGTATATACCACTCTCAAACCTGGGCACACTTCTGTGCCTCCCTACAGTCTCTGGATGCCACACCCCCTCCTGAGTTCCCCCAGCTGCTTCCTAGTCTGCTGCTGCCCTGACCCATGGTGCCTGGGGCCATGAGGAGACAAAGGGTGGATAGTTTTTTAATGAAAACGGCATCTGCACTGTCTTAAGTGCTGAAGAGAATGCCACAAACGCATTCCCTGCCTCAGAGGCCTCATCCCCTCCTGGGAAGACAGAACAAACCGAGCATGCCAGGGGGCCCCTTCAAGACTCTGAGTGTGCAAGTGTGTAACAGTGAGGCTGGGAGGGGGGCAGCCAGCGAATGGACAGCACAGCAGCGTCTGCAGGTGCTTCAGGGGTAGGGAGTGGTCAGCTCCCCCCAGGACAGACTTCAGAGAAGGACCACCAGGCTCCGGTGACCTGGGCAGAGCACCCCAAATCCTACAAGCACCCACTTTAAAGAGGCAGTGCCTCCAAGAAGCCCGGAGAGGGAAGCTTTCTCATTTTCTGATGGCAAACGTGGATTCATCTTCTAACACGCAAAGCCCCCCAACCCAACAAGCCCATATCAGAAAATCCATGGCTCTGTCATCAGCTTTGAAAACAACTTTATTAGAAGGCTGTTTTTTAAATGACAACTTCCAATCCTTTCTTAATTTGCTTTTTCACAAATTCCAGTTATCGCTAGATTTATATATAACAATTTTTGCATTGATCTTTGCATCCTATTTGAATTGTCCTCACCAGGCCATTCTGGTGGAATGGAAGTGCGACCCTGAGAGTCGCAAGTTGACCAGCATTGCTGAGCAGGGGTCGTGGTGGCAGGAAAGGAGGGAGCCCGATTCACAGGCAGGAGGGCGGTGCTAGCCGCCCTCTCCTCTCCTCCCCACCCCAATCTCACAGTGATAGGACCCTTGGCACTTGTGCTAAAGGATGAAACAGATCCTCCGAGCCCAAGAAATGATGTGGACCTCCATCTTTGATGGAATTGAGATTTCTGCCACTCTTCCTGCTGCTGGTCAAACCCTCAGACCCTAAGGCTTCCTGGGTGTGAACCCTGTCCCAACCTGCCCACAGTCATCTCCCCCTGGCCAGGGCCCCTCCCGATCTGACCTTTTTTTTATCTGTCGCCAGTTCTGAGGAATTTCTTTGGACAGACTTGACGTCAGTGTGGCCAGTGGTGGGAAAGGTCACTCCCACAGCCCCTCCTTCCTCTCCCCACCCGGCCTGGAGGGTGTAGGGAAGGTACAATCAACCACAAACATAAATATGAATACAAAATGAACTTGAAAATGACAGGCTATTAATTAAACAAATCTATAAAAATAGTTAGGACATAACTCTGTTCAAATAAATATGAAATAAATAGGCTCCAAGCAGTGACACCCTGCATCAGTGGAATGTGAGGCTGGTCCCACTCTGCCCCGATTGGGATCCAACAGGAATCCCCAGGGGCTCGGAAACAGACTTTAATGCCATCAGCCAGGCTCTCAACCCCCTTTGTCTCCCTCTGGAAGCACAGAATTTGCACATTTGTCCAGCTTGTCCTTCTGAACAAAACCCTTTGCCCAACGGTACATAATTAAGGCCTTGAACACCTTCTCCTCTCATTGGGGTGTGCAGACACTGGGCAGCAGCTCCCTTCCAGGAACTATGTGATGGCCCCCTGCTCTCATTCCAGAGCGGGCACGGGGAGCTGGTTCTGAGCTGGTGCCAGTGCTGACAGTCTGGGGCCAGCTCAGAGCACCAGGACAACCCTGGCAGCAGGAGGAGCAAGGCCCTCCACATTGCAGAGGCCAGTACTCGCCTTCCGTGAAGCCATGCACTGGGTCGCCAGGCAGCCAATGGCGGGGCTTGGCCTTGCCCCCAGCATGCACACACACATCCAGGTGCCCATCTGTTGGTGAGCTCAGAGGCCAACAGCAGGGCTCAGAGGAGGATGAGCAAGAAGCCAGACTCCTCCCTCTCCCCGGCACAACCTAGCCAAAGGTGACACCATAGGCCAGAAGTCAAGGTGTGAGGCCCCCATGGACCGAGGGGAGGGGAGCAAGCGGTAACATGAGGAGGGGGCTGGCAGCCTTCCTCCTACCATATCAACACAGCAGCAAGGAAGGAAGCAAGGTGGGCATGGGGTAGATGCCCAGCAGGCCAGAGAGCAGGGCTTGCGGCCGGTGGTCTGGCTGCCAGAGGGAAGAACTAAGCCGGCTCTGGGCCCTGCTATCTGGCAGGCACCTCAGGAAAGGTCTGGAGCTTGCGTGCCTGTGCCCATGTCCTGCTGGCCCCGGGAACGGACGTGGTGGTCGGCCAGAGTCAGCAGGACATACCCGGTGGGCCTGCCAGGCCCTGCCCCACTCCCTTGCGGGCACATCCCAGGCTTTTCACAGCTTGGCTTCTGTCAGCTTAGTGTTGGCACATTCACAGAATGGATGGCTACACATCCCGGGGCTGCAGACCCAGGATCTGGGAGTCCGCCGAGCAAGCGCAGCTGCCCCCCGTCCCGTCACCGAGACTGCACACCCAGGGTGATCTTCAGGTTCTCATAGACCACGTAGCTGATGCTCACAGCTGGGATCACCTTCATGAAGTTAGGGGCCAGCCCCCGGTACAGGCCAAAGGCCCCCTCGGTTCGCAGGATCTGTCTGAAGAGGCTGCTCATGGTCACCTCTGGAGCGCCCTCAATGGAGGCTGTAGTGAGAGAGGCACCATCAGGGGTCTGCCAGTTCTGCCCTGGAGCCCAACCTGCCCGGGGACACAGGCCCCTGGGGACTGGCCCAGAACCAGCATTACCTTGGGCCTGCATCCGGGTCCTGACCAGGGCCAGTGGGTAGCTGGCCAGCTGGCCACAGGTGCTGGACATAGTGCCACAGGCCAGGAGCACAAACACGCCAGGGTCTGCACTGTTTACCGCATAGCGCTGTAGCCAGGCGTTCTTGAGCGTCTGGAGGGGACAGGGGGACAGGGGTGAGCCAAAATGCCTGTGAGGCCCAGAAAGAGCCTATGAGGCAATAAGAGACAGGGGTCTGGGAGTGGGGACACACAGTTACTGAATCCGCTCAGGAGGCATTTCCTTATCACATGGCATCCTCGAGGCTACTGTAACCTGACTCGCTTGGCCTGCCTGCCCTTTGTTTCTGCTGTCACTGGGGATTCCTGGATGGGACAGGGGGTGGGGATGAGGCAGGGGCAACACCCACTTCCCCACCCGGAGTCTGACTGCTGTGGTTTCAAGTCTGCTGGGGGCCCAGTGAGCAACCCTGGCCAGAATCAGTCTGGTTATCTGTCCACTTGAGTCCCTGTCGGTGGAGAACCTGGGCGGTCCCAGGGACAGGGAATGTGACAGGAGACCCCTACAATCAACAGAGGAGTCTGGAAGGAGACACTGTTCCCTGCTGCAGCTATCCCCCATGTCTATCAGGAGGTGAGAGCAGGTGGGGGGCCTGGCTAGGAGGAGTTTCTGGGTCTCTGCTGCTGGGTCAAGGGGCCTGAGCCACCAGAGCCTCACCTCATAGACGGCTAGGTCTATCCCAGCGTAGGGGATGATCCCCAGCATGTTTGGAACGTAGCCTTTGTAGAAGGCGGCCATTCCCTCTCTGGCTAGGATCTTCCTGGCACAGTCCAGCATGCCCGAGTACTGGCCTGTCTTGCGCAGGGCCATTCGGGTCTTCAGAACCTGGAGGACCCAAAAGAGCAATGGTAGTGTGAGCACGGCCCACTCCCCACCCTCAGCCCCAAGCGCACTGACCACTCTAGGACCGAGGGGGCCCTCACCTCCATTGGGTAGATGCTACTCTGAGCGATGGCCCCAGCCAGGGACCCTGCCACAAGTCTCTCGTGAATCCTCAGAGTCTCCTGGTCACTCCCCACAAGACGCTTGATCTAGAACAGAGAGCACAAGAACTGATATAGCCCAGAGACCAGCACAGCTGCTCCTGCTCCACCGTTCCTCCCAGAGCCAAAACCTGGTGCCTCTGGAACAGCCGTCACTGCCCAAAAATAGAAGTAACTGGCCCACAGTGGAGCTGGCAGCAGAGTGGGGGCCTGTCCCAGCTTCCTGCCTCACCCTGCTGACCCCTCAGTACAGTGACTGGCTCCACGTTCCAGGGCATCAGCAGGGCAGAGGGAGGCTCAGGAAGCAGCTAACGACTGACGACTCTCCCGGGGAAGCTGGGTCCTTACCTGCTCGTAGGCCATGAATTTGATGGCTGATTCAGGGGCAATTTTGAGGACGTTGATGCCATTTCCCCGCCAGAGAGATTTGGCCCCGCCTTCTCGAATCATCTGGGTGAACCCACCCACAATGCACATGTTGTTGCTGCGGGAGGCATGGACCTAAGGAGGGAAGGACAAGCGGTGAGAAAATCCTGCAGCCAGAGGGATGCCATCAGGGCACAGAGAACCTCTACTACAGGCCAACACAACAAGGTCAGCAGGCAGCTCTCTCCTCTCGGTGTCCTAAAGGGTAACTGGGCACTGGGAGAATTAACCATGGCTACCCTGGTTCTTCATGGCACCTGCCGCATGACAATCACCTCCACGACCACTACTTTAAAAAAAAAAATTTGTTCAACTGAGCCTTTAACTATGGAAAGTTTCAGACACGTACAAAAGTGCACAGTATTGGGGATCCCTGGGTGGCTCAGCGGTTTAGCGCCTGCCTTCGGCCCAGGGTGTGATCCTGGAGTCCCGGGATCAAGTCCCACGTTGGGCTCCCTGCATGGAGCCTGCTTTTCCCTCTGCCTGTGTCTCTGCCTCTCTCTCCCTCTCTCTGTGTATCTCATGAATAAATAAATAAATAAAATCTTAAAAAAAAAAAAAAGTGCACAGTATTATATATTGGGCTCTCGGGAACCCATAATCAGCTCTGATAATCATAAAACCATGGCCCATGGAAGACTGCACGCTGCCCCCACCTCTGCTGGATCAATTTAAGGCACATCCCAGGTACTGTGAGTCCATCCATGGACAACTTTTCATCTCTCCAGCATTCCTGGGAATTCAGTTAGGAAAAACAAACTGATGAAGCAATTTGTTCAAGCCTCTTGGTTTCTGCAGAGGAACGGAAATCCTGGCATTGAAGTGACTTGCCCAAGGTCACACAGCTGTGGGGTGGGACCTGGTCAGGTTCTAAAGCTCTTCTCCCCAAACCATTACGCTGCCTCTCCACTTCTGATGAGAAGGGAGCTCATTTAACAGGCTTCCCACCAATGCCAGCTCAGGAGGGCAAGGCGGGGAGGAAAGGATGTCACCTTTTTTTTCCTTTTCTTTTCAAAAAAAATTTTAGGTAGTTACCACATAATGTGATCTTGGTTTCTGGAGTAGAACTCAGCAATTCATCACTTACACATAACACCCAGTGCTCATCACAAGAGGATGAGCTCGAAACACAAAGCTAGCACCTACGCCAAGAGGCGTGTGTGTGTGACCAGCCGTGTTCAGGCGACACTGAAGTCCGACAGGGCATCCTTGTGTAGGCCAATTTCGCAAGCCTGTCCCTGACGTGCACCTAGCTTATCTCTGCCCTGTGGACGTGGAGTTGGGCATCTGGCCAAAGTAAAGGTGTCTGGGCCAGGCGGGGGTCTGCTCGCACTTATCCCATGCGCCTGCACAAGATGTACACAAGGCAACAGGTTCCTGCCACACCTGGTTCTCACTGGCTTTACCTGTCTACACTTCAGCCCTGGCTGAATGTGACCCCTGGCTTTTGTACCCCGGATAAAATGAAATAAGCTCTGTGCAAAGGTACCCCAGACCTGGATCTTATGTTGCCCTTGTATGAACAATGATTCCAATCTAATTCACTGGGGTTAGAAAAGTATGAGCCCCAAGAGCACAAGACACAGGAGGAAGAGATCAACCTACTGAGGACCCCTGGGGTGGAAAGCCAGTGGTCTGAGGCCTGTTTTCCTACATACCTGCATGAGCACCTTGAGCCTGTCCAAGGGCGCCGTGCAAGTTCTGGATACAGCCCCCGCCCCGCCTCCAGCCACGAGGTGTCTCCACCACATCCCCGTCTGCCTCTCCTCCACTGTGAATTCATCAGGGACTGTCAGATTCTCACCCACATCAAAGATCTGCAAAGGAAGACCAGCAAAGATAAAACAAACAGGCTCCTGACGTTTGCAGCCAAGCTGCTGGCAGACAGCTCAGTTCATAACCTTCCACCATCTAGAATGGCCAGGCCCCTGGGCTTCTTACACCTTCTTACGGTGTAAGAAGGCCCAGGGGAGGGAGACTGGCATGCCCCTTCTCGTTTATCTGTGAAGGTGGCATAGCTCTGGTCCCTGCCCAAGCCCTGAAGAGACCCAGGGAGAGAATCTGAGAGCCTCGGGAGAGAAGAAAGTGGTTATACAACCATTTGGATGGCCTTGCAGATACCTGCCCACGGCTCCTGCAAGAACGGCTTACAAAGGCATTTCAGTTGAGGATCACCAGACCGCCTGTACTGCAAGGGTCAAGTCAGGGGTAAAGATTCTGAAACCCAATGTGTAACCAGATCACGCTGGCAGAACATTGCACAAGGCCTCGGCAAATATCAGAGCGCTGCGATGCCTATGTAACAGCCACTCTCCTGGGCAGCATTCCGCCTGGCCAGAGCCAGCTCTGCTCCAAAGCGTGGGGCACACAGTACTGGATTTCAGCTAGCTGGAGAACCAGGCATGCCCTGAGGGTAGGCCCTGCCCTGGGCACTGTGGGAGACAGACCAGAGGCGCTCCCCTGGCCTCCCCTCCCAGAGTGGAGAGTCTGGGGTGGCTAAGATTGCAAATAGGGTGGGTGTACCCCGAATGAAGGGGCTCAGAGGTGGGGAGTCAACATGGCCATGACCAGGGAGGTGTGGATGTGTCTTTCTGTTTTTGTTTTGTTTTGTTTTAAAGATTTATTTATTTATGATAGACATAGAGAGAGAGGGGGGGGCAGAGACACCGGAGGAGGGAGAAGCAGGCTCCATGCCGGGACCCCAGGATTGCGCCCTGGGCCAAAGGCAGGCGCTGAGCCACCCAGGGATCCCCAGATGTGTCTTTCTGAACAGCAGCACTGACGGGGTGAAAAAGCAGCATGTACAGGACCACAGGGACATTTTCTTTTGACAGAAAGGACACCCAAAATGGGGTGGTGGGGGAAGAAACTTAATGGCTCTACTATTTGCTGTCTGTGGAGTGCCCCGGCTGCCCAGGGCGCACACGGGCTTTGGGAGAACAAGCAGGATTGGGGCAGGGGTGTTTGGAGTAGACCCTGAAGAACAGGCAGCGGGAGGGCATCCTTGGCAGATGGAGGCCTGCATCTGGGAAATGGTTAGGCTGCTCAGGTTGGCTGGTGTGTGGGATTGTGGTGGTGGTGGGTACATGTGGAGGGCTCTGCGGGGCTGGTGGAGTTGTGGACAGCCTTTTATTGAAGGAGGCAAGCTGAAAACCCTATGTGCATCTCCATGGATGCCGTAGGACTGGACCCGCCTTCGTGTCCCAGGGCACAGGACTCACCGTGGAATGCTTCCAGTACAGGATGATCTCGGGGATGTTTTCCACGGGATGGAGGAGGTGGTAGTCTCTCCATTCATTCCAGTCAATAGTCATTGTGCCATTCTTATCCATGCTGTAGGACAAACATATGGTTGGTTGCCCGGGGGGAAGACAGGCCGGTGGGTCAGCTGCACATTCCCCCTCCCCGCAAGCTAAGGGCAGGCGCTGGGCCACCGAGGAGACCATGGGCAGTGTCTCTGTCCCAGTGAAGAGGTGAGGTGGCTCTACTTTGCACAAAAACGGGAATTTAATGGCCCACAAGAACCCCACTCAGATCAGGCACAGAGGTCAAGAAGGGAGGGAGTCACCGGGGTGACACGGATACTTACTAGGTGACAGGGCCCCAGAAGTGGCCCGTTCGTATTCTGACAGACAGACAAAGGAGGATGCAGAGGAGAGAGGAGAAACACAGATAAGTGCTCTGAGCAGATGTTAGTGAAGCAGGCACACAACCACAGCATGATGCCCGGGGATGCCCCGGGGATCTGGAAAGGTGCACGTGGGAGAAGAAGCCGCTCCTAAGGCCAATCTGCATGATTTCCTGGTGGGGACACTATGTTTTCCCCTGGGACCAGGGCTCCCCCCATGAGCTGTCTCCAGGCAACACATCTGATTACAGGGTGGAGGAAGGTCAGCATTCTCAGGAAGCCCACCCTAAATGGGGTGCTGCCCCCGGAGCCCCTTCCTCACTAGGCAGAGAGGGTGCTCCTTGCTGGCCTTTCACCCTCTTGAAATCTCCCCAACTAGTCTCTTCTCTTCACGGGTCACTGGTGAGTGGGCATGCTTCCAGGCGATTTGTGACCCTGGCCTGGAAGCTGGGGAGCGGCTGCTCTTGGGGATGGGCTACCTTTCCATCACGTCAAACCAGCTGAAGCCAAAGTTCAGAGAAACTGGGTCAATACAGTGAAGGGCACCACAGAGTTTGGTCCAAGAAACTCTCTTTCATCACATGTTTGTTAAACCAAAAACAGAAGCTGACTAGGCTCTCACCTCTTGAGAATCTTTTCCGCCTGCTGTTCGGATATCTTTACTCCTAGGTCCCGCAGGGACTGCATGATCTCCTGAGCATCGATTCGTCCTGTAACAACAAAGGCTTCATCTAGGGGCCAGGCCCTTGAGAGGCCTGAGACCCGGGCGGCCGTGGGCTCTGGAGGGAACACTTACCATCATTCTTCTTGTCCAAACTCTTGAATACCAGCCTCAGCTTCTTCTCGTGATCTTGTAGATAATGGACAAACTCTTCAAAGTCGAGCTGCCCATCGAGGTCTTTGTCTCCAGCTTGCACGATTTTCTATAAAACAGAAATTGAGGTTTCTTTCTTTAGCATGTACCCCAGCTTTTCCTTGTCCCTCATGGTGCCTCGTTCCCCAGGACACAACTGTGCTAACCCAAGGACCGAGGTGGTGGCTCTGAGGACCTGAGAGGCTTGCTCTGCTCTATTCCCAAAGCTACCACTTGGATCCCCGAAGGCCATCCAGAACCCAAGTGAGAGCCCACCTTGCTTCCCTCACGAGCAAAGAGGAGAAAGGCACCCCCAGGAGGAGCCCTTCAGATAGAAACCAGTGCTGGCCAGCTTGGCACTTTCTCAGTCCAAGTATCCTGAAGACTAGCTTGCACAACCAAGGTCAGTTGTGTGGCTCCCCTGCAGCACTGTCCCTGGCACCAGGCCTCAGCCCGCAGGCTCTCTGCCCAAATGTGGGGACGGCCTTGGACGCTCCCGATTCCATGAGGAATGCTGTATCTTGCTCTTTTTATCCCTAGAAGTGGCACCAGCCCAAGAACCAATAGGTGACCAGGGTAAAAAGGTATGGGGGCTGAGCTAGCTCCTGCCAATGCCTGCAAGGCAGAAACACTGCCAGAGAACCCTGGTAAGAGCCAAGGGGGACTATTCTTGGGCATGGACATGGGCTTGATGGCACTGCTGGCCTCTGACTCCTGGGGAACCAGATGACATGGCCGACCTCAGCCCACTCAACCAGGCACTGAAAAGCAGGACAGCTCTTCTTAGCAGTCCTGACCCAAGAAGGCTTGAAGAGACCCCTTGAACAGAACTCTGTGCCTGTCCTCAAAAGTGAGCTTTGTTCAGCAGCCGCAGTTTTACACGCTCAGCCCTGGAAATTCTGCCTATAAGGAGGGAGCAGCCCTTGGCCTGTGCCACAGGGCCTGCTAAAAGCTTTACCTCTGGTAACCTGCTGAATCCTCTCAAGCAGCTCTAGGAGGCAGGTACTGTTATTTCCCCCATTGTACAGAGAAGGAAACAAGCTCAGAGAAGTTAAGTAATTTATCCAAGGTTGCACAGCTAGGGAAGTTGTGGGTAGGATTCAAGCTGGGCCTGTCAGACTCTACCTCCCTGGATATCCTGCTGCCACCCTAAAAGTTAATCTCAAGAAGGTGGGTGACACACATGAGTCACTGCAACCCAACAACACCCCAAAACCTGGATGGAGACTCTCCTAAGGAAAATGGGGATAGTCTTCCTGCATTGCCCAATTCTCTCAGTGAGAACCACGTTCACTAGTCACAAACCAGTATGGCTTTAAAAGTCTCTGAGCCAGAGGGTTTGGAAATTGATGGACCACTGGCTGGCTGGTGCTCTCCAATGACTACAATCATGGTCACTCTCTGAACCACCTGATGGCCCTTTGTGACTGCTCGGCCACTAAGGGTGCAAGGAGGAGGCCTGGACAGACACCATGTCACTTAACATGATCCAAAGAACAACGCCAGGGGTGTGGCTGGAATGTGAGATAGGCTGGCACATATTTTATCTGTTATCTGGAGTTAACTTCCTGCAGACATTTGTGCTCTCAGCCAAGAATGGTACAAATTACATATAGGGTTATCATTCTAGATTTATAGCAGGAGTGGAAATAGAATCTCGGAGGCGAAAGCTAGGCACTGAGCTTTTTGGTATCCAAGCTGCTCTGCCACCAACACAATCCACGTGTCTTAATGGGGTGGGTGCCTTGTAATATAGAAAACCCAAGGATGTGTTCATTGCAGCTGATTTCAAGATATTCTCAAAAACCTTGCTTCTGCCTCAGAACCACTAGATCTACTTTCTTCTTCCTAGGATACGCTAATCACCATCCCTGGCACACCATCTAACCCCCACTGCCATCATGAGCACTGGAGGACAGCATGAAATCTGATTAACAGAAAAGTCAGAGGAGGCCCTTTTAGGAGGCGAGGAGGCCCTTTTAGGAGGCAAGGAGTCCCTCACAGGCTCTGGAGCCATTTCCCCATCTTTAAAATGTGATTTCTGCTGCCTCTCTGCTCCCAAGGGAAGCTAGGAAGGTTCCCCTCCCCAAGGCACAGCCAGGCCAGCTCCAGCCTCTGCAGCTCCAGTTAACTCCTGGCCTCCAACAGGAGCTTCTCTGCCTCTTCCTCCCCCAGCTCTGAGAAATGGTCCCACAGCAGCCCTGTGCTTCTCTGGAACGCCCACCACTCCACCCCATCCCCGGCTCCCAGCCAAAGAACTCCTTTCCATCTCCCACAGGTACCTTCCCCGTAATTCCAGCCTGCCTTCCTTGGAAGTCATAAGAAAGCCAGTCATTCCCGTGACATGACATAACCCTTTCCCGGCTACAGCCACGTGACAACTGGGGAAAGAACTTGCACATTTCCGTCATTCTTGCCCCGTGGCGGGTGTGCGGGGGGGGGGGGGGGGGGGGCACAGTTCGCGCATGCGCACCCCTACCACCACTCATGCATGTGCTCAGCCGGCCCCGACCCGGCTCCCCGCCGCCGCTCCAGACCTGCTTCCACTGGCGGTAGGTGGAGAACTCCTGGGAGGGGATGAAGACGCTGAGTTTGAAGATGGACTTCAGCTCGGCGGGAAGCCCCTTGGACTCGAAGTACTGGAACTCGCTCTGGGTCTCCCCGATGAGCGGCACATAGAGGCAGAGGCAGAGCATGCTGACCGGGGCTCGGGCGCGCCGCCGCCGGGAGCCAGGGAATGCTGCCCGGGCCGCACACCGCTTCAGATAAGCCGGGGCGCAGCTGTCATTGGCTGCTCGGGCCCTGCCCTTTTACTTAATTGCGTAAAGCCGGCCCAGGGGAAGTCCTGCCCACAGCCAATGAGCACCGGCCCCCGCCTCCAGCGCCAGCGCCAGCGGAGGGGTGTAAAGATCAGGGCTGACGTCACCCGCGCCCCGAGTTAACTCTTCGGAAGCAGGCCGAGAGAGAACGAACTTTCACCCTTCGTTGCCAACCCCTCCAGATGAACAAATACCCCTCAGCATATTTTTCCACAAGGTCCCCAAACGCGTCACACCGTGGTTTTCTCCCCTTGGTAAATCATTCCCGGCAGAAAAATAAGTGGATGTACAGACTGAGTCGATGCTCGCTGGAGAGGGGCCCAGTTTAGCTGTGAGGGTAGAAGCTGGGGAGCCGGGTGCCCAGCCTTCCTGGCAGTAGCTCCAAGGCGGGCTCATTCATCCGCAGGGCAGTTGCCCCTGAACCGACTGAGCCCTGGACTCTGCCTGCCTGGGCCAGCCGCCTTCCAGCTGGCTCCAGTGGCCTTCTTTGGGCCATTCTGTGATGTGAGCACTTCAGCAGAAACCCATTCCCCTGGGGTTTCCCGTGAGGGTCCTGCAAGGACCCTCGCAAAGGTGGTTGTGCTGAGGGCCTCCCGAGGAGATGGGGTCAGCCAGGCCCTCACAGAAGACTCCAGACAGCCTTCAGAGCCCACTCTCAGAACAGCTGAAAGTTCGGTATACTCCTAGCTTTCTGGCCTAGGTCTGTGTTAATCAAGAAGTTTTAAATTTTGAATTGATTAAAATTAAATGAAATTAAAAATTCAGTTCCTGAGTTGTGTGACCACGTTTCAGGTACTCCATAGCCACATGGACTCTGAGCATTTCTATCACACAGGAAGTTCTACTGGGCAACACAGCTCCAGAACACCCCTTTTAAGTGAGGATGAGAGAAAATCTCAGGTCCTGGAAATTCAGGATTGGGTCCTCATTTACTTTTTTAAAAGATTTTATTTATTTATTCATGAGAGACAGAGAGAGAGGTAGAGGGGAGAGAGAGGCAGAGACACAGGCAGAGGGAGAAGCAGGCTCCATGCAGGGAGCCCGATGTGGGACCGGATCCTGGGTTTCCAGGATCGGGCCCTGGGCTGAAGGCAGCGCTAAACCACTGACCCACCCGGGCTGCCCTGTGTCCTCATTTAAAGGTGATCCTGGGACACCTGGGAGGCTCAGCAGTTGGCTCAGGGCATGATCCCGGGTCTCTGGGATTGAGTCCCACATCGAGTTCCCTGCATGAAGCCTGCTTCTTTCTCTGCCTGTGTCTCTGCCTCTCTCATGAATAAATAAAATATTTATTTTTTTTTAATTTTTATTTATTTATGATAGTCACAGAGAGAGAGAGAGAGAGAGAGAGGCAGAGACACAGGCAGAGGGAGAAGCAGGCTCCATGCACCGGGAGCCCGACGTGGGATTCGATCCCGGGTCTCCAGGATTGAGCCCTGGGCCAAAGGCAGGCGCTAAACTGCTGCGCCACCCAGGGATCCCTCTCATGAATAAATAAAATATTTAAAAAACAACTAAATAAAGGTGATCCTCTCCTGGCCAGCCTACCATCTCCACGTCACCTCTTGCCCACAAAAAGTGTCAAAGAGATTCAGAGTCTGCTGCGGAGGCAGACTGCGTCACAAAGATGTTCCTTCTATATAGTGTACCAGTTCCTAATATAGACTAAATCTCACTACTGGGATGGATAAAAATGGATGGTTATAATTTGGAAATAACCAAAGTAAAAGGAATTTTATAATTCACTAAAGAGCTTTTTTGTTAAAAACTAGAAAAAATTATTTTAAAATAAGATGTTGGGGCGCCTGGCTGGCTCAGTCGGAAGAGTAGGTGACTTGATCTCGGGATTGTGAGTTCGAGCCCCATGTTGGGTGTAAAGATTAAATAAATAAAACTTTAAAAATATAAAATGAGATGTTGATACTTACATACAGTATTATGAAACATGTTAATACCTTACATGACATTTCAGCCCTTCTAAAAGAGATGTGATGGGGGCAGCCCTGGTGGTGCAGCGGTTTAGTGCCACCTGCAGTCCAAGGCGTGATCCTGGAGACCCTGGATCAAGTCCCATGTCAGGCTCTCTGCATGGTGCCTGTTTCTCCCTCTGCCTGTGTCTCTGCCTCCCTCTCTCTCTCTCTGTGCGTGTCTCTATGAATAAATAAATAAAGTCTTTAAAAAAAAATTAAAAGAGATGTGATGGGCAGCCCCGGTGGCTCAGTGGTTTAGCGCCACCTTCAGCCCAGGGCGTGATCCTGGAGACCCCGGATCAAGTCCCATGTCAGGCTCCCTACATGGAGCCTGCTTCTCCCTCTGCCTATGTCTCTGTGCCTCTCTCTCTCTCTCTCTGTGTGTCTCTCATGAATGGATAAATAAAATCTTTAAAATAAAATAAAATAAAATAAAATAAAAAATAAAATAAAATAAAATAAAATAAAATTAGATGTGATGATGAGTCTATAAAGACAGGTCTTGGACTACACTGGGGAGGATTCGATGAGGAATCTAGAGGCGGCAGCTTAGATTATCCAGATTTCTGCTCAGCCTCCACCCAAGTCCATGACACTCATCTATCTCTTCAACTGCCCCATCCAGAATTTCTGGTTCAGGGGTATTTTCATATATAACTTATCTCTGCTACTGGGGTTCTTGAAGGCAGAGGCTATTGGCTTTGAACCTTTGTATCTTGACTTGGGTCATGGAGGGTGCTGATACAAACAGCTTCTGAATGAGTGAAGCCAGTGGCAGCCCTTTAAGACTCCGGGAAACAAACATGACCACTCTTGATGAAGACTTAAAGTGTGTTCTGAGCGTCTGCAGTTGTCAGGGTATTTTATCCACCTCAAGAGGATCACATACTATTTTTATTTTAAAGGAGGTTCACATTTATAAGGGCACCTGGCTGGCTCAGTGGGTAGAGCATGCGACTCTTGATCTCGGGGTCGTTAATTCGAGCCACATGTTGGGTAGAGAGAGTACCTAGCTAAATTTTGAAATGGTGATCTTCCTTTGTTAAATTATTCATGTTTGCCTCTGAAACAAAAATAAGTTAGAAATGTTGAAATATCTCATTTCAGTGATGACTGCAGTCATTCCAATACAATAGGACAAATATTTTGACTGAAAAAAATAAGTTGTTCAACTTGGAGATGTTCATTTCCTAATAAACTATTTTTCAAATAATTATGGTAACTGTACCACTGAATTTTTCTTTGTGTACTATTGAGTTTTCTGAACCATTTATAGAACAAATGTAAGAAGAGTAGATAATAACAAATAAAAGTAAAACCTATATTCTATACTTTGGGGAAAACTTTATAAAGTATTATCAGATAAGAGCAACTGTTTTCCGGGGGGGGGGGGGGAACAAGGTGAAATCCTGATTATAACAAAGCTCATTACTCCACAGACCAATGGCATCATGGGGTCAGGAAATGTCCTCTGACAAGCTCTGCATGTGCAATCAAATGTTATTTTACAATGCTAACGTTAATTCCATTCCAACGTTAATTCTAAAGGTTCAAACTTATTTTTATTGTGCAACTGTGATGGAATCTAACAGAATGTCTTCATTGGGCAAATGTGAATTGCTATTTGCTTATTTATTTAAACCACTCCTCCTGAGTCTCATAGGTCATGCAGAATTCCACTTTCAAACAGAAACTGGAAATTCTGCCCAAGTGAACCAATCTCTAGGCACCTGGGATCCATGGTAAGTGCTGTATCCCTGGGGTTATAGACAGCAGGGGCTCCTGGGGTTGCCCCTTAATCTCCGAGATGAGCAAAAGGACTTAGGAGAGGTGACCTGGTTTGCCCAAGCCCAGTGCCTGTTTGCAGCAGGGCTGAGCCTCACCCAGGACCCAGCTCTTGTTACATCCACATAAGACGGCACCCAAACCTGACACTGCCAAAAATATTTTAGAATTCAGTTTCCAAAAAAGCCCATACGCCTGATACTGAGAATTACAGTAAGCCATACTTCATATTAAAAGGTGGCAGGTGTGTGGGAAAGGTGTGACCTGAGCAAGTTCAGGCTTAGGCTTAGCTAAGAAACGACACAAAAGCTGATGTGGGTTACAGCTTCTGAAAGCGCACAGGAGAAATAAAATAGGAAAGATTAAATCAAGGTTGTGTTCAGTTCCTCACGATTCACACCAGTGCATGGCGTCACGTGTTGTCCCTCTCCTTGTCCTGTTGTGTACCATTCTTTTCTGCTCTTTTTACTTATTCTGATTTTGTGACCCAGATCTACTTTCGCTGGTCTCTTCTGATGTCCATTCCTGTAACAACCAGCACACAAAACCAATGACAGCAACTCCAGATCCCTGAGGATCTAATGGTTATCAGGTTGCATTTCATCCGTAATGTAGAAGTTCCTCTCCTGAGCATCTCAGCATCTTGTCCCCCTCAAATCTGCCAATACCACAAGTTGTCCCTGGTTCTACCACTCTGGTTCATGCCCCAGGACAGGCACTTCCTGTTAAGTGCTGAATACCTTGAGTAAGAACAGGGCAGGTAGAGTACCTTCGGGACTGTAGCATTAGGTCATAAGGTATCTCCCCCCTCCTCTGCAATGACTCAGACCAAGCCAAAAATATTAATATGCGAAGAAGCCCTGCCAGCATCCGGCTCTTCTAGCCGCACCCACCCATACGGCTCTCGAACCTCATTTGCTGCTGTGGCCAGAGTGTCATTTGATGATCAGGTTGCCATGACAGCCCAGTGTAGCAGGTTTCCAATGAAACCTGCCTACACTTGCCAATTAGACACACAATGAGCAAAATTCTCTGAGCTTCTGAGAAGACGGCCCCTTGGGATTTGCAAGCTTGAATGCTGCTGAGGGCACCTCCCACTCCACACTAATGGCTTTCTTCTCCAACTGCAGATTAACTGTAAGACAAAGATAAAGGGGAGAACTGGAACAGTTCCTAGAATAAAAAAGCCTGCAGGAACCTGACTCCCTGGCAGACATATTTCAACGGAGGAAGTGAGAGCAAAACAAAGTAGTGCGGCTGGGGAACTGAGGAGCTAAGGACCAGGGGGCAACGTGTCTATAAGGTTTCTGCAGTCTTCTCAGGGAGACAGTCAGTGAGGTAGGTCCCCTCGGCCAGTGATCACAAACCCCAGACCCCACCTTTCGAAGTCACTGGAGCTGGTGGGCGAGGCCACGCTCTGTAGAAACATGCTCTTCCAACTGTCAGTTGATCCACAGAAATGCTCCTGCTATTCCCAGGTCCCAGTTTGTCGGCTTTTAAAGAGTCCACACTGCCCAGGTGTGCTTGTTCTCTTGCTTCAAACCAAAGAGGCTGATCTGTCTTTCTCCTGGGGCTGTCCCCGCCCCCACCCCCTGCCAGCTGATCCACATCTCTCTTTCCTGGGGAGAGTGGGTTAGTGAAAGGTCTGGGTCTCCGTCTCAGCCCCATGGCCCCTGACTGGCAGGCCAGGAGTGAAGCTGTTCAGAACATGAAGTCCTGATGCCAGGACACCCTGGGGAGGAGCGGGGGGGAGGAAGGCTGGCGAGAGGTGACGGGATGAGTTTGGAAAATGGTTCAGTTTATTTATTTTATTTATTTACTTATTTTTTAATTTTATTTATTCACGAGAGACACAGAAAGAGGCAGAGGGAGAAGCAGGCTCACAGGGAGCCCGATGTGGGACTCGATCCTGGGACTCCAGGACCACGCCCTGGGCCAAAGGCAGGCGCTAAACCCCTGAGCCACCCAGGGATTCCCAAATGGTGCAGTTTAATGATTAAAGTCCAAAGCAGGTGAATTTAAAAGGGAGCCAGCCAATCCCTTGATCCCTTGCCCGTAAGGCCAACAGATCTGGAAATAAAAAAGCTCACAAAGGAGAGTGCCATTGCCATTTCTGAGCTCACCCCAAGATGACAGAAAGATAGAAAGTGACAGGGCTCGAAGCACACCTCAGGCGAACACAGACTCTGAGATCCTTGCCGACCAGGACGAGCCCAGGGGGAACTGAGGCTTCTCTGCCAAGCTCACGCCTAAATGCCCACAGAAGCTGTTGGCATCAAGAGTACCTCCCACTCAGCCAAGGAAAATGGAACACTGAATTATTTGATGTAGCAATTCAATTCAAGCAACATTTCTGGGGTAATCTACAATGTGCCAGACATGGGGCAGAACCTCTTTCCCTCTTCTAGTTGATTTTTATCATGACAAATGAGAACAGATTCAAAATAACCAAAACTCAGGAGGTCAGCAAGGTTGCCCCTAGTGCTGGCAGGAGAAATCCCAGGCGAACTGCGCTTTCTGTTCTAATCCTGAGAACACAACCGTATATTAAAATTGCTTAAGGGTAGTGAGGCCAAGTACAGGGCCAAAGTTCCACACAGATTCAGGTGAAATCTCATCTCTACTCCCCATAACTGTTTAATCCTGGGCAAATGACTCAACCTTTCTGCACCTGTTCTCTCATCCATGAAATGGGGGTGCTACCACTTACCTTGGCTTTTGTGAAGATGATCTGAGATAACCCACACTCAGAGCATGAGATGAATGGAAGGCTCTGGCACTCAGCAGACCCGCAGACCCTCGAGGGGCACCGGCCTCAGTACCTTGAGATTCCAGCCTTTCCACCGACTCCTCCTCCCACTCCCTTCCTTGCAGACCCAAGGCAAGGGGTCTGACCTTAGGGATGCAGGACAGGCTGGCCCTCCCCAGCTCCAGGCAGTTGGGTTCAACTTTGAAGATCCTCCCTGCATTGTTCAGACAGGCTAAGACATAAGACACACTGTAATAGTTTGTCTCTTCCTTTCAAATGGCTTTCTGGGGCCAAACAGAAAAATCCTAAGGTAAATCCTCTATTGCCTTCAACCTTCCTTCCCCAAATCGCCACACTGAAGCAGTCATGGCAGGCTGATAAAGCTCTTACTGTGGCCACAGGAAGATTCTAGACTGAAGACTTGGGCTTCTTCATTGTCTAATATTCTCCCCAGCCTCCAATACCAAACTGATTGATTTCTAAGTCCTTGCTTCCTCCCCACACTCCAGTTTTTTTCCAGGAAACCGATCCTAGACCAGCCCCTAGAGTAGGAGGTCTTCTTGAGGTTGCCATTACCTTAGGAAAATGCTCTGCAGGTCCGACCACCAGCAAAATGGTGGGTCTCTTTTCCGTGGCCTCAGCCTTTCCGTCCTGTTTCCCCAAAAAGCTTGACATCTGGTCTCCCCGAGCTGGAGCCAGGGTGCCTGTGACTTCATTATCCTTCCCCTCTCTGGAGCCTTGGCACCCAGCCCTAGGGAGAAAGCTAGACAGAAAATGCCACAGCATCTGCAACATCACGGCTTCCTCTCAATGTCGCGGACGGTGACTGTTCACTTTTGAGGAGGGATGTGACCACAATACCAAGGATCTCTGGCTACACGGTTGCTTGGAAGACTAGCCTGGGGAGTTGTAAGGCTGGACGCTCTGCATGCAGTGGCTGTTTCCTGCTTTTTCAAATTTGCTAGCACTGCTGTCCTGCCTGACCAGAGAAGTAGCTCACTCTCAGCGCCGCCGCTGGGTTGCTGGCAATGAGAGCAGCTGGAGCTTCTTCAATAAAAACTCACTTTTGCAGGTGGACGGTGATCAATTGTGTGGCTTTTTTCAAAAAGGAAAAAGCAATACCCCGGCTGATCTCTCCTGGCGGCAGAAGCAACTTGGAGCTCCCAAATATTCAGCAGTCCTCGCTCCACTAATGATCATCACACTAGCGAGGACCAGAGTACCCCTACCGCATTCTCACTGCAGCAGGGCGCGGCCAATCACCTCTGCCGACACTACCCAGTTCATTATCCCAACCGGCAGCGCCCCTCCAATCACAGGCGGCCGATTCCCTGCATGCATGCGGCCGGCAGCTCTGCAGGGAGGTGCTGATGGCGAGCTCCAGGCTCCGAGCGAGCCTCCCACCTCGCAGAGTCCTCCCTGCGCTGGCGCCCGCCCGCAGGACCCCAACTTCCTTCTCCCCGCCTGCTCGTTTCCGGGACGACATTCACCATCAAGGTTAACATGATCGACAGGCCCTGGCAACACTTCCTAACACATCTAGCAACATTTTTCTTTGCTCCCTTATCCCATTCTCTCCAACGGAGCGGAAAACAATACCCGCCATACCGGCTACTTACTCTCCCCGTGTCTTCCTCTACGCCATGAGCTGCTTGGGGACAGGAACCAAGTCACTCATGTTTCTACCGGTAGTACCCACAACCAGCACAGATGAAGTCTGCAGACTGGGATTGCGTCTATGATGATGAATAAAAGGGAATTAATCTTTGGTTATCTGTTTCTTAATTTGCTAGCTGCAGTGACCAATATCCTTCCAAAAGTCACCGTTTGATATGGTGTTCACAATCATTATTTTATTTATTTTTTTTAAATTTTTTAAAATTTATTTATGATAGTCACACAGAGAGAGAGAGAGGCAGAGACACAGGCAGAGGGAGAAGCAGGCTCCATGCACCAGGAGCCCGACGTGGGATTCGATCCCGGGTCTCCAGGATTGTGCCCTGGGCCAAAGGCAGGCGCCAAACCGCTGCGCCACCCAGGGATCCCACAATCATTATTTTAAAAACACAAATATGGGGGGCACCTGGGTGGCATAGTCGGTTGAACGTCTGACTCTTGGTTTCTATATTCACGGTGATCTCAGAGTCATGAGATAGGGCCCGGCAACAGGCTCCTTGCTCAGCTAAATAAATCTTAATAAAAAAAATGATAATAATAAATAAAATAAAATAAAATAAAATAAAATAAAAACACAAGTATGAGGGACGCCTGGGTGGCTCAGCGGTTGAGCGTCTGCCTTCGGCCCAGGGCGGGATCCTGGAGACCTGGGATCGAGTCCCACATCGGGCTCCCTGCATGGAGCCTGCTTCTCCCTCTGCCTGTGTCTCTGCCTCTCTCTGAATAAATAAATAAATAAATCTTTAAAAAAAAAAAAAAAGAATAAGGTATCTCTACCTACTGTTAGGAATGACTTGAAGGTATCTTTTTATTTTATTTTTTTTATCTTTTTATTTTTATTTTAAAATTTTATTTATTTATTCATGAGAGACACAGAGAGACGCAGAGACAAAGGCAGAAAGAGAAGCAGGCTCCATGCAGGGAACCTAATGTCCCAGGTCCGTGGGATCATGCCCCGAGCCAAAGGCAGACGCTCAACCGCTGAGCCACCCAGGCGTCCCTAAAATTATCTTTTGAAATGAGAAAAGCAAGATACAGAAGAAAAGAGATGATATACTGCCATTACATTTCAGCGTACATGTGACAAGTAACTCTGGAAAGACACACTAAAAATAGAAGAGATGGTTTAGGGCACTTGGGGGCTTGAGGGGAGAAAGGCAGGTAGGAGATTTCTTTTTAATGAATAGCCTTAGATCTTGTGAAACTGAATCATACGCCTTTTATGACCAGGTAAGCATACATATGTACATACATACAATTACTTAAAAGATCCCAGGTTTAAATCCTGGCCATCCCTTACTGGTAGTGTGAATGATCTTGGGCAGTTACTTTAGTATCTGTATGTGCAAAATGGGCATAGTAAAAGAACTGTATTGTTACTTCATAGAATTGGTCAAAAACTAAATTAGATAAGATACATAAAGCTCTTACAACAGTACATACTAGGGGCTCCGGGGTGGCTCAGTCAGTTGAGTGTCTGACTTGTGGTTTTGGCTCAGATCATGGTCTCATGGGTTGTGGGATCAAGCATGGCTCCATGTTCAGTGGGGAGTCTGCTGGAAGACTCTCTCCCTCTGCCCCTCCCCTCCCTAAAATAAATAAATAAACCTTTTTAAAAAAACAGTACATGCTAGCTCTTTTATTTTTTAAAACATTTTAGGGATCCCTGGGTTTGGCGCCTGCCTTTGACCCAGGGCGCGATCCTGGAAACCCGGGATCGAATCCCACATCGGGCTCCCGGTGCATGGAGCCTGCTTCTCCCTCTGCCTGTGTCTCTGCCTCTCTCTCTCTCTGTGACTATCATAAATAAATAAATTAATTAATTAAAAAAAAAGATTCTCTCTCCCTTTCCTCTGTCCCAGCCACTCATGCTCTCTCTCTCTCTCAAATAAATAAATAAATAATAAAAAAAATTTTAAGTAATGTCTATACCCAAATGGGGCTTGAACTCAACCCAGAGATCAAGAGTCACGTGCTCTACCAACTGAGCCAACTAGGCACCCCCATACCAGCTATTTCATTATCATCTAGAAAATGACTGTGAGTTCATGCAATTAAGTAGTTTTAATAGCAAAGAAGAGTCAGCCCAGAGTCCAAAATCCTATACAAGTAATCCTTTGAAGATGGATCTTGTTTTTAGGCACTGAAGGTCTGGTGAATTGCACATGGCAGTGTTATGGACTCCCATCTGCAAACACAAGAGAAATCTCTAATGTAGTAGATTACTAGCATTTCATTTAATGGACTCTTCCACTCCACAGAACTGAGTAAAAACTTAGGGGTTTCCAGCCAAGATGGAATAACAGGGACTGATTCACCTTTTAGCCCATAAGCAACAAAATACAGTGACTCCTGAGAAATCCATGCAAATGAGACAAGCCCTGCAACCGCCCCAGATTCCTGGCTGCAGTTTCCAGGCTACAGTCTAGGAAGTGGGTACCCAGGCAGAGCCCAGCAGTCTCCCCATGCTGAAGGCAGGGATCTGGAGGATCAGGGAGGCCAAGGAGCCAGAGGAGGAACAAATATCAGGGAGGAAGGAACTGAATAGATAGCAAGCTCTGGGGAGCTGCTGAGGGCCCCCTAGAGTCATGATGCTTGCATACAAGGAAACTGCCTGAGGGTGGGAAAAGAACCATCAAAGGCATCCTGTTTCCACCAGCTAGTGGAAAACCTCATAATATAGGGAGGTTCAGGGATGCCTGCCTGGGTGGCTCAGTGGTTGAGCATCTGCCTTTGGCTCAGGTCCTGATTATAGGATCCTGAGATAGAGTCCCAAATCAGGCTCCTTGTAGGGAGTCTGCTTCTCTCTCTGCCTGTGTCTCTGCCTCTCTCTCTGTGTCTCTCATGAATAAATAAAACCTTAAAAAAAATAATAAAAAAAATAGGGAGGTTCAGGAAGGGTATGCAGAGTACTTTGCCTAGTAGTGGGGCAAAAGTGGCCCTAGGCTAAATGTTATTCTGGCACCAAGAATAAAGCTTTAAGCTTATTTTTATTATTTTTAAAGATTTTATTTATTTATTCATGAGAGACACATACAGAGAGAGGCAGAGACACAGGCAGAGGGAGAAGCAGGCTCCATGCAGGGAGCCCGATGTGGGACTTGATCCTGGGACTCCAGGATCACTCCCTGAGCCAAAGGCAGATGCTCAACAGGTGAGCCATCCAGGCAACCCAAAAATAAAGCTTTAAACAGCAAGCCCTGTAGGGTCAAATAGTTTCCAAATAACTGCATCCTAGAATAAAGCTCAAGAATATTCATAGGAGGAGTGCCTGAGTGGCTCAGTCAGTTAAGCACCTGCCTTCGGCTCAGGTCATGATCCCAGGGTCCTGGGATGGAGCCCCATGTGCATGTCTAGCTCCCAGATCAGTGGGGTATCTGCTTCTCCTTCTCCCTCTGCTGGTGTTTTTTTTTTTTTTTTAATTTTTATTTATTTATGATAGTCACAGAGAGAGAGAGAGAGGCAGAGACACAGGCAGAGGGAGAAGCAGGCTCCATGCACCGGGAGCCCGACGTGGGATTCGATCCCGGGTCTCCAGGATCGCGCCCTGGGCCAAAGGCAGGCGCCAAACCGCTGCGCCACCCAGGGATCCCTCTGCTGGTGTTTATACACATGTGCACTCTCTTTCTCTTCATGATTGCTCTCCCTCTCTTAAATAAAAAATAAAAAGAATATTTGTAGGACTATGAGAATATCTAGCACCCAGCAAGATAAAATCCAATTAAAAAAAAAAAAAAAACAGGAATGCAAAGAAGCAGGAAATGACCCATAATGAGAAATCAGTTGAAACTGACCCAGAGGGAGGCTTGGGTGGCTCAGCAGGCCACCTGGGTGGGACAACCACTAACATGCTAATATGAACTGGAGTTCATGAGGGTAGGGACAGAACATTTAAAGAAATAATGGCTAGATTTCTACCCCCAACAAATTCAACAAATTCATTGAATACTACAAATCTACAGATCCAAGAAACGTAACAAACCCTCAACATAAGAAATATAAAACAAACTACACTCAAACCTATCAAATTAAATTTCTGAAAACCAGTGATAAAGTGGAATATCTTAAAATCTGATAGAGAAAAAAGACCCAAACATACAGTGGAACAAAGATAAGAATGACGGGGTACTTCCCATCAGAAACTGTTAACTTAGAAAAACACCTTCCACAAGGAAGGAAAAATAAAAACTTTCAGGCTTATGAAAGCTGAAAGAACTTATCACCAGTAGATTTGCATTACATGACATGCTAAAGGAGTTATTCAAGTAGAAGGAAAATCTAGATTTATACAAAGGAATGATGAGCACCAGAAATGGTAACTGTGTAGGAAAATATAAAGGATTCTTTCTTTGTTATTCAAATCTCTTTGATCCCAGGACCCCAGGATCATAATCTGAGCCAAAGGGAGACACTTAACCCACTGAGTCACCCAGGCGTCCTTAAAAGATAGTACCAAAGTGAAAGTAAAACAATGTATTGTGGGTTTATGACATATGTAGAAATAAAAATGTATGAGAACCACAGTACAAAAGCTGGGAGAATAGAAACAAAAGTACATTTGGTCCTTAAACAATGCAGAAGGTTGAGGCATCAATCCCTGAACAGTCAAAAATCCACTTTTGATTCTCTCAAAACTTAATAGCCTACTGTTGACCAGAAGCCTTAATGATAACATCAATAGTCGATTAACATATATTTTCTATGTTCATCTGCTTTTGGCTCAGGTTGTGATCCCAGGGTCCTGGGATCGAGACCTGCATCAGGCTCTCCCTGTGGGAAGCCTGCTTCTCCCTCTGCCTATATCTTTGACTCTCTCTGTGTGTCTCTCATAAATAAATAAATAAAATCTTTTTTTTTTTTTTTTAAGATTTTATTTATTCATGAGAGACACAGAGAGAATGGCAGAGACACAGGCAGAGGGAGAAGCAGGCTTCATGCAGGGAGCCCGATGTGGGACTTGATCCCGGGGCTCCAGGATCACACCCTGGGCTGAAGGCAGGCGCCAAACCGCTGAGCCACCCTGGGATCCCAATAAATAAAATCTTAAATAAATAAATGATTTTATTTATTTGAGAGAGACAGAGAGAGAGAGAGCATGAGCAGAGAGAAGGAGAAGCAAACTCCTTGCAGAGCAGGGAGCCCGATGTGGGGCTTGATCCCAGGACCTAGATCGTGACCTGAACCAAAAAAAAAGACGCTTAACCAACTGGGCCACCCAGGCGCCCCTGTATTTTTTTCCCCCAAGAAATCCACATAGAGAAGTGGACCTGCACAATTCAAGCTCATGTTGTTCAGGGGTCAACTGTATACTAAGATTCTTAAACTATTTAATATAGTACCAGTTAAAGTAGGCTGTGATAAGTTAAAGTTGCATGTATATTATAATCTCTAAAGCTACCATAAGAGAGAGAGTTGGCTCATAAGCCAACAAAAGAGACAAAATGGAATCACAGATCATACTCAATTGACCCAAAAGAAGGCAGAAAGAAAGGGAAGAATAGATGACACACACAGAAGACAAATAGTAAAAAAAAAAAAAACCAAATAGCAAGATGGTAGATTCAAACCAAACCATATCAGTAACAGTAGGTACAGGTAGTCTAAACATCCCATTTAAAAGGTAGAGAATGTTAGATTGGATTAAACAGGCAAGATCTAGCCTATGTTACCTATAAGAAACACATGTTTTTGTAGCACATTATAGAGCCTCAAAAATACATGAAGCAAAACCAACAAAACTTCATGGAAAAGGAGACAAAATTATAGTCAGAGATCTTAACATCCTTCTTTGAATAACTGGTAGAACAAGAAGACAGAAAACCAATAAGGACACAGAAGACTTGGGCAACATTATCACCTTGACCTAACTGGCACTTCTAAAGCACTCTCTACATTAAGACTAGAATACATATTCTCTCCAAGTACACACATAACAGATTCTGGCTCACAAAACCAGTCTCACTAAATTTAAAAGGATTCAACTTGTACAGAGTACGTTCTTTGACCACAATGCAATTAAATTAGAAATCAATGATAGAAAGATACCTGGAAAATACCTATATGTTTGGAAACTAAATAACCCAACTCTAAATGATCCACGTGTCAAAGAAGAAATCAAAAGAGAAATTAGAGAAGTATTTTGAATGGTGTGAAAGCAGAACACATGAGAAGTTGTGGGACACAGCCAAAGCAATACTTAGAAGGGAAAGCCCATATTAGAAAAGAAAGGCCTCCAAGCAATGCCCTCAACTTCCCCTTCCCCTTCAAGAAAATAGAAAAGAACAAAGTAAACCCAGACTGAGCAGAAGAAAGGAAATAATCGAGGCAAGGGAGTGACCAAGCCTTATCTTAAAATCTGCACTGAAGACCCAGATCAGTGAAAACTTGCTCATACTTTGTCAATATTGTTATTTTGAAGCACCTTCTTTTTTATCTTTGATTCCCTTGTGGGTTAATGCAGTACCTCTCTTTTTCTTATATCACATCATCACTGAAACCAGTGGTTTTCTGGAGAACCATTAAACTTCTTTTGGGTTACAAGCAATTCCTATAATATAATTCTACTTCCTCGGGTATAAGAGGCCGCCGGTAGCCAGACACCAGGCTGGCAAGTGTAACCCTCCAGTAGCTGTTGCTTGTATGCATCAACAGAACCTGGTTAACAAGGCTAACCACCAGAAGTTACCCACTCTCGCAAGAAGCCAGGAAACAGACTTGCTGGATAAAACAAGACTCTAATGGAATGGCTGCCCAGCAGGAGCCCATTCCAAATTCTCCTGAGGAATTGCCCGGGGTGCAAAAGCCCTGGAGCAGCCAACAAAAGGAAAACTGGAGATTCCTGAGGAGTCTCATAACACGGCAGAGAGATTTCCCATGACTGACTCCAAGGCAATGTTTCATGTCTCATGTCTACCAGTTTAACTACCTATGACCTATCTGAGAATTATTACCATTCAGAAGAGCTGTAGTCAGAGGGAAGACTATTAACACTTTTTTTTAGATTTTATTTATTTATGAGATTGAGAGAGAAAGGGAACCTCAAGTGGATTCCAAGCTGAGGACAGAGCCCAATGCAGGACTCAATCCCACAGCCCTGAGATCATGACCTGAGCCAAAGCTGAAACCAAGGGCAGCCCCGGTGGTGCAGCAGTTTAGCGCCGCCTGCAGCCCAGGGTGTGATCCTGGAGACCAGGGATCAAGTCCCACGTCGGGCTCCCTGCATGGAGCCTGCTTCTCCCTCTGCCTGTGTCTCTGCCTCTCTCTCTCTCTGAATGAATAAATAAATGAATGAATGAATGAATGAATGAATACATGAATGAATAAATAAAATCTTTAAAAAATGATGAATGAATAAATCTTTTTTTTTAAACTTCCCATTTGCATTTTTTTTTTTTAAGATTTATTTATTTATGATAGACATAGACAGAGAGAGAGGCAGAGACACAGGCAGAGGGAGAAGCAGGCTCCATGCACCGGGAGCCTGATGTGGGATTCGATCCCGGGTCTCCAGGATTGCGCCCTGGGCCAAAGGCAGGCGCCAAACCGCTGTGCCACCCAGGGATCCCCCTAAATAAAATCTTAAAAAAAAAAAAAAGATCAAAGCTGAAACCAAGAGTTGGATGCTTAGCCCACGAAGCCACCCAAGCGCCCCAACACTTTTTTTTTTTTAACTGAAAAATTAAGCCAGACTTTGACAGAAAGCCACACTGATTTGCTTTGAAATGAGGTCTGGCTTGGCCAAGTAGGTTACATGGAGGCAAGGAGACAAAGCGAGGCACACCAGTTGGCACCAATGAAACCAAGGCATCGAAGATGACGATTCTGCAATGAAGAAGGTGAAATCCCCTAGTTTATTTCCATTTTAGGAAACAGAACTAAAAAAAATCTAGCTTTGGCAAAAAGTCCCTGAAGGAAACTCCTTTGACTGTGGGAAAGAGAAGTGCACTTTGGAGAAAACTCTTGGGAGGGCTTCTGTCAACTCCTGGTGAACAGCCAGTCCCCACCAAGGTTCAAGGTCAATGCCTACTAAGATGTCTTTTCCTTTTCTCTAAAAGAAAGTTAGGGACATATAAAATTAACCCAATTTAGAATTGGGATGTGTAGAATTTTGAGATGTGACACGTAAGTTAGGCACTACGCCATGTAGAAACATGCATGATTTTGTGTGTGTGCTCTTAGAAGAGTAGGATTCTCCTTCAAATCAGATGTGTGCCAAATGTTAAGGGGGAGGGGAGAATGAGGTATTGAGGCCAGCAGGTAAAAACTCCATCAGGGCAGCCCCGGTGGTGCAGCAGTTTAGCACCGCCTGCAGCCCAGGGTGTGATCCTGGAGACCCTGGATCGAGTCCCACGTCAGGCTCTCTGTGTGATGCCTACTTCTCCCTCTGCTTGTGTCTCTGCCTCTCTCTCTCTCTGTCTCTATGAATAAATAAATAAAATCTTAAAAAAAAAAAAAAACTCCATCAGTTAAAATGATCAGAAATTTCTCAACCAATCCAAAATTGGCTCAGTGGGAGCCACACCCACTGTCATACATTGATCCTAATTCTGCAGCCAACTTACCCTTATTCACACTTTCCCTTCTCCACCTCAAAAAGGCAAACCAGCAGATTTATTATTAAAGCAACACTAAGTGTTGATCTCAAGGGGCACCTGGGTGGCTCAGTGGTTGAGCCTTTAGCTCAGGGCGTGATCCCGGGGTCTGGGATCAAGTCCCACATCGGGCTTCCACACAGAGCCTGCTTCTCCCTCAGCCTATGTCTCTGACTCACTCTCTCTCTCTATGTGTCTCATGAGTAAATAAATAAAATCTTTAAAAAAAAAAAAAAAGAAAACTGATTTCAGGATTACAGTCTAAAACTGAGATCAAATGAACAGTGCAAAAAATCATTTTCCCCAGCTGCTTGTTCTGTACTGAGCGGACTGCAGGGAACAGCCAGGGAAAGAGTGTGAAACCCACCCAACCACTGCCTTCAGCAAACACGCACCAGAGATCCCGTTGGGGTGCGAAGGGCAGACTTGAGAATTCCGTGTAAGCATCATGGTTTCTATCTTTTTAGCTATAGATTTATTAGATGCCATCTTTACTTCTTATACAGATTTTAATCTTTTAGAAAAGACTCTAGCAAAAGAATACACCCCTGATGTGATGAAAAAAAGAATAGCCGTATCCACAAATGCATCGCTAAGGGGTGCTCCAGGGACCTTACCTTACTCCCCCTAGTGAGTCTGCAGGTCCCTGGACAAGTCGTTTTAGCCTCTCTGGGCTGCCAAGTGGGGAGACTGAACTGGACAAACCTTGGAAAACTTTTGCATTCTAACATCATATGGATTCAGACTCAGCTTGCAGTAATAACCAAAAGCGACAAGCATTTTGCGCATGAAGGAGGTGGGGGGGCAACAGATGAATGAGGTGGGTGCTGTGGCTGGCTGGTTTTAACCGACTATTTAGTTGTGTCACGCCTAGGGCCAAGATTTCACAGCTTGTGCTCATTCTAAACCCTCCTCTGCCGGCCCCTCCTATTCACCACTGGCTTTCAATGGTTTTTGAGTTTTCCCACACAATATAGGTGGTTTTGTGTTTTGGTAAGAAGAGTCACGGCAGACTCCAGCCAAGGGGGGAGGGTTGGAGAGAAGGTACAAGGCCAGGGGTTGACCAGAACAGCCTGAAAGACTTCACAGAGCAATACCAGGAACAGGGACAGCCACCATCTCGTTTCCCCTTTGGCCCTAGAAAATGAGTCATGACTCACCTCCCTTTCAAGCTTCCTGGCCCACAGTGTAAAGCAGATAAGAAGCTCCTTGGGCTCTACCTTTGTTATTCATTTATTTAAAGAAAGGTGCACCAAACTTCTTGTTTGGTTTTCTTTAGGTATTGTGTTGAGTCTTTTCTATTCCGTATTTAGGAAGACCATACCATATCATTTTAGTCACTGCTTCCTGAGCACCATCGGGGTCCTGCAATGCTGAGCTGGTCTTTTACATGGTTGGTCACTGTCATAAACTGTGAAAATAAAAGTTGCAAAGTCTTCGGGGCTGGTGAAGTATCTGCAGCTGTAGAAGCAAGGAGGCAGGGTTTGCTGAACTAAACGGCAGTCAGAATCCTGGGCTCTGCTACTGCCTTTGCCTCCAACCAGCCTGACTTCTATGCCCCCAGTCCCGCTTCTGCAAAATAACAAGGCTGGTGAGCTCATCTCTGAAGGTTTGAAGTCAGCTCCACTTGAAGCTTCCATTTTCACAACTTCCAAGTAAACTTCCAATCTGAGAAAAGGCCATCCATGGTTCATAAAAATAGGCAACAGGCTTGTGAGAGCCCAAAAGCACCCAGTTCTGTCCAGGGAAACATTTGGGCCAAAGACATCCTTTTTTTTTTTTTTTTTAATTAAGATTTTATTTATTTGTTTTAGAGAGAAAGAAAGAGAATGAGGGGAGGTGCAGAGGGAGAGGAACAAGTGGACTCCTCGCTGGAGCACAGAGCCCACCTGGGGGCTGGATCTCAGGACCCTGAGGATCACGACTTGAGCTAAAATCAAGAGTCTGGACAATTAACCATCTGAGCCGCCCAGGTGCCCTGAGCCAAAGACATCCTTCAGTGTAGATTGACTCTACCCCTTCGGTAACTTTTTAGAGATTTCCTGCTAGCAGGGTTTGTTTCTATCTTCCTAATGTCTGTAGGGCCCAAACTTTCCACAGCCCACACCTGTCCTCCCAAACTGCTGGCCCTCCCAGACCGCACCACCCGGGTGCTACACAAACTTTATTACTGAGGTCCATCCACCAGATGTTCTTCCTTCTTCACCTAAGCCACCTGGGAAAAACCAATTCTGGGCATCTCATTTTCAAAGACTCTGTGTGCCAAAAAGCCACTTTGTGCCAAATACCTAGATGTCAAGACGCTGTGCCAGGCTCTTTACATACTTTGTCTAATTTAATCTCACAACCACCTTACGAAGCAGGTATTCATAATGCCATGTTTCTAATAAGGAGACTGAGGTGTGGAGAGGTTGAGTAACATGCTCAAGGTCACATGGCTGGCAAGCAGCAGAAATAGTATTTGAATCCAGATTTATACCACAGATCCTGTACTGGGTACAGGATCTTTTATTGTCATTGCTGTTGTTGTTTTTAAGTTTATTTAAGTAATCTCTATATCCAGTGTGGGGCTCAAACTTATGAGCCCAAGATCAAGAGTCACATGCTCTTCCAACTGAGCTAACCAGGTGCCCCTGTACTGGGTTTCTGAAAACAGTTTTACTGAGATAAAACCCCACGCACCCTACAAATCACCCCTTTATACAATTCGATGGTTTTTCACAGATCTGTGCGATCATCACCATAGTCCAGTGTAGAACATCTTCTCACCTCCAAAGAACCCCTAACCCTTTAGTTATCACCTTATCTCTACCTCTCCCCTCCCAGGTTTAGGCAACCACTAGTCTACTTTGTCTCTTTAGCTTTTCCTATTCTGGACTTCCATATAAATGGGTCGTGTAATACATGCTCTTTGTGACTGGCTTCTTTGACTTAGCATATTTCCAAGGGAAGACTGTCCTCCTAGCATATCCTGCCTCAGATGAGGGACCCCAAAAGGTATGGACAGCATATCATGTGAGCAATGCATGATGAACCCTGTTTTGGGCAGCAGCAGAAATTATTTTATAGACAGCTGTTTTCAGATACTTAGAGAGCCTTTGGATCACTTGGGTAGCATCTACGGATATAAGCAGACTGTCTGACATGAAAGCTCCCCACACTAGGTGTGAAGCTGGCCTATGGTGACCAGTGACCCTTTCAAGACTAAATTCTTTGATTCTGGGCAGTTCTGGTGGCACAGCGGTTTAGCGCCACCTGCAGCCCAGGGCGTGATCCTGGGGACCCTGGATCGAGTCCCACGTCGGGCTGCCTGCATGGAGCCTGCTTCCCCCTCTGCCTATGTCTCTGCTTCTCTCTCTCTCTCTCTCTGAATAAATAAATAAATCTTTAAAAAATAAATAAATAAATAAATAAATAAATAAATAAATAAATAAATTCTTTGATTCTGCCAAATTCATATAAGAAATGGCTATACATGAAAAGTCTGCCCGGCCTTAGTTTAATGAGACTGGTCCTATACAGTTTTGTTCATTAGATTCATCCTGGAGGTGTGCTCAGTAGGACTGGAAATGAATAGTAGCAAAAGTTTTTGTTTCTCTCAATCCCTGGTGGTCTCTGTGAGGCTTCAACAATTAATGACTCTTCGAGCATCAAAGGAATTCATTCAGCTGAAGCTCCAGATGAGGCCCACTCTGGTATATTCCCAACTATCATTTGGTTTTAGGATTGGGGTACCTGATTGTACCTTTCCAAATATCAATTAATTTATTTTATTTTTTAAGATTTTATTTATTTATTCATTCAAGAGAGACACAGACATAGGCAGAGGGAAAAGCAGGCTCCTCGCAGGGAACCCGATGCAGGACTCGATCCCAGGACCCAGGGATCATGAGCTGAGCCAAAGGCAGATGCTCAACCATTGAGCCACCAGGTGCTCCGCAAATATCAATTAATTTTAAAAAGCCTTCTAGTTGACTTGATAATTACTTCAAACTAGGAACCAATTTCACAACAAAACACAATTAATTAGTTTAATATATGAATTTAATCTGTGGAATAGCATTTTTCTTTTTCAAGTGGGCCATTATATTTTACAAAGTGTTGTCTATCCTTTTTTTTTAAATAAAAAGGCTCTTTATTTTGCAGATGATCTTACCTGAGTCTGGCTATTTAGGTAAATACCTTCCCCACAAATGGCCAATCATTTAAAAAGTATAGAGTTCAACAGCACTGTCTGATTAAGCAGTACCACCTGATATCTTCTATTCATTCATTTTAAGTCAACAGAGATTGCCTCCCGTACACTGCTCAGGTCAAGGAGAGAATTAGGGCAGGGCGGATTCTCATTCTTTGATAATCTCCAGACAATCTTGAAATCTATTTTGGGAATAACAGATGTGGGTCTAACTGGATCTTTCTCAAAGTTCTTTCCAAAGCCTGAGTTGGAACTCTCTGTGTGTCCCTCAGAAACAACTGGTATAGTTATGGAGGAGTGGAGCAGGAATCAGAAGACAGTTCAGTTGCTTCTCTGGTGTAATTCCTAGGAGGCCAAATGAGTTTTGAGGTTGTTTCACTGTCTTTCCAGACCTCTGTAAAATGGGGTGAAAACACTGCCTTGCTGCCTTCTCATAGTTATGGTGGAGTTCCAACTCAATGGCACATGTGCAAGTCTCTGAACTCGACCATCTTCTAGAAGCTTCACCTGCATTAAACACCAGTCTGGTAAGGGCCCAAGAGCCGCAGCTAAGGGGACAACTGTTTACATGTCACACAGCTTGCATTCTTTCTGTAATTGGCTCCCTGGGTTCTACCCTAGGTTTTAAATTTTGTTTTAAAACAAAGATTGCGTTTGGTCACATGAAACTGCCTTAAATAGGCAATCTATAATTAGCTCCAGCTGAAGCTTCAACTCCCAGAGTCACTACCGGTGTCGTCATCTCTTTTCTTTCTTTAATAAGCTCTGCCCCTCTTCGGTCCTAGGACGGGCTTCTGGTTAACATGCCCTGGCCGGCTGCCATGAGTTTCTCTGCCCACATCCATTTTAAGTCATTTTTCCTCAACCGTCCCAATTTCTTCTGAAATAAAGGCAGGTGACCCAAACTGCTGGTTCATGTCTAAAGAAAACTTGACTTGACCCATTGTAGGCTAGCCAGAGGCTTTATGTGGTCACAAGGCCTGGGTTGGCCTGGGTTCACACCACACACTGATAAGCACTCACAGGGGATTCCTGCGCAAACCCTAACATCTAGGACTGGTCCTCTGGGTCTCATGATGCAGCTACCAAAGCGTGATGTTGTGTTTTTCAATGCCTATTCCCACAGCAGATGACCCATTTCAAACCGAAGGCCCCCCACATTCTCTTTTGGTTTTGTTAGTTCTGCAAAACTACAGCACTGTTTTTTCTGTATGTAGCTAATACTGATAGAATTTCAACAGGAAGTGGGGGGGGGTTCGTGAGAGAGGGTGTCTTCCTGTGGCCCAGTTATTGACAAAAAGTCAGGTTCTCTAATACTTCAACCATTTGCCACAGGACTAACTTGTATATAAATGAATAAAATAGATCATTCCCAATTTCTCTCAAGCTGTACACTAATTTTACTTATATAAAACCCAAAAAAGTTGTAGAAATAGAGTCCATACTAAATCCACACACCAAAAGAATGATAAAGAAGGGGCAGCCCCGGTGGCACAGAAGTTTAGCTGCCGCCTGCAGCCCAGGGCATGATCCTGGAGACCCTGGATGAGTCCCACGTCAGGCTCTCTACATGGAGCCTGTTTCTCCCTCTGCCTGTGTCTCTGCCTCTCTCTCTCTCTGCATCTCTATGAATAAATACATAAGAAATCTTAAAAAAAAAAAAAGAATGATAAAGAATTGTTTCACATCACACAACTGAGATTAGTCAAAGATTTCAGCCAATGTGACCCCAAGGGGAAAAGCTCCTTTTAGTTAATTAAAGTTTTAACACTGGAAATCAAAATGATCACTCCCTCCTTATTTCCCTTACAGATTTACTGGCCAAAAAAAGGGATTAACATTAATATCAGATGTATCATGAATCACAGTTGAGGCACAAAGTACGTACAAATATTGAATAAAGCCAGATGCCCTCAATGTGCCTGGGTAGGTTCACAAAAGCAGAAAGGTTCACCTAGGCTCACACTTCACCAAACTCCTAAAGCACAGACCCTGAGTTTAGCCATCCCATCTTTCCAGGCAATTTATTCATCAGATATGCATGGAAAAATATCTAGGGGCGCCAGGGTGGCTCAGATAGCTAAGAGTCTGCCTTTAGGCTCAGGTTGTGATCTCCAGTCCTGGGACAAGCCCTGCATTGCTCCGGGCTCAGAAGGGAATCTGCTTCTCCAGAGGATTCTTCCCCGTTTGTGCTTTCTCAACTGACTAAATAAAATATTTAAAAAATCTAGCTCATTGTATAAAAATGGAGGGAAAATAAAAATCTCAAACTTGTCTCCAAGCCTCTTAGACTTGGCCAAAAATTCTATCTTGCATAGTTTTACTCTCGGTCTTCTAGGCTGATCCTAAGTAGGTTAATTTTTTTTTTTTTTTAAGATTTTATTTACTTAAGAGACAGAACACCGGAGAGAGAGCAAGCACAAGTGGGGGGCAGAGAGAGAAGGATAAGCAGGCTCCCGACTCAGCAGGCTCAATCTCAGATCCTTGAGGATCATGACCTGAGCCAAAGACAGATGCTTAACCAACTATGCCACCCAGGCACCCAGGTTAAATACTTTAGATGTTGATCCAATACCCTGTAGCCAGAAGTTAAAAACACCTTAGATATACCCACCTGACCAACAAATGGGTTTAAAGTCACTGGTGTTTTATCAGATTTTTTTCATACTTGGCTATAAGAGATTCTCTAATTGTTGTATGTACAAATGGACCAAACAAACGAAAAGAGAAACAGGTTACCAGGTAAAGTACTCGGAAGTTCTATCCCACGTTGGAAATCAGATTAAGTCATAATAAATGAAATACTTGGGAAGAGTATCTGCAGCTACCAAGCCAGGGTGGGAAATACCAGGAGAGATAGAAGGGGAAGTGACAAGCCTCTGCTTGAGGTTCTTCTGAAGAAAGAACAGCACTTTTCTGGCAGGCCTAGATGGCCATTCTTGGTCCTCCCATTCCTCTTAGCCAAAGCCCGTTCCAGAATAGGAGTAAAAGTATCCCCTTCTCGGTGTGCAACGCTTTCACTTTTAGGAAGAATTTTCCTCCTTCCCCTCGAGATCACCATTCCATCTTCCGGATAACCATGTCAAATGAGGATGAACCTAAACCATGAGAACTGTCAAGTGTTGAGTCTTCACCAGCCTCCTCACAGATCTGCCTGAAACCCCAGTTCCCATTTTTTCTACTCCCACATGCTTCTAAGAGGAACCAGATCAGGGCCCGCGGCTGGCAAAGAATCGAGAGGGGAGGGGGGGGGCCGCCGGAGGATGGATGAAATAGTCAATGCAGCGGAGGGGAGGGCATCAAGCTTAGCTTGGAGGTCAGGAGGTGACAAAAGGCGACCGCCGAGACCTGGCCTCCTACTTGGAGAGAAGGCCGAGCAAAAAGGGCTATCTGCCCACCAGACAGCCCCCAGAGGGCCCACCTGTGCCTACAGAGGGCCTTTCCCCCTAGTCCAAGCGCCCACAGAGCTCAAAAAGGAGCTCCACTCCCACGAGCACACACACGGCGCGTCCCACCCAGCCCAAGAGGCCGTCCACCAGCCCCGCCGCCACGCTCCACGGTGCTGCTCAAGGAGCCGGGCCGCTCAGACCTGTCACCCCGACCGCCGGAGGAGCTGGGGCGCGAAGGGACCCCTCCCAGCCCGCGCCGACTGAGCGCGCCGCCTACCCGGAGCTCGCCCTCCGTGCGGTGCAGTCCCAGGCGCCGCAGCCCCACGGCCAAGTCGTTGACACACAGGCCGCCGTCGCGGTTGACGTCGAGAGTCTGGAAGAGGCTCCACAGGCGCAGCTGGTGGTCCGGGCCCCCGCAGACGGCGCCGCCGCACGGGTCCACGGACGCCGGAGACGAGGCGGACGACGAGGAGGCGGCGGCGGCGGCGTCCGGCGGCGGGGAAGCCACGCAGCGGCACAACACACTGCTCACCATCGGGCGCGAGGCAGGGGCGCCCGGCGCGGGGCGGGGGAGGCTGGCCGGCGGGGAGAACGCGGAAGACACGCGGGAGTCCCCAGACAGGAGCGCGGGTTGAGAGAAGCCGGCAAGCGGGCGGGAGGGGCCGCTTCCGGGAGCCCGGCCCCGCCCCGCCCCGCCGCGCCGCGCGCCGCCTCGCTGGCCACGCCCCCAAGCGCGCCACCGGCCAATCACAGGCCCGGGCCGCCCCCCGGCGGGGCGGGGCCTTCCCGAGGACAGGCCACGCCGCCGACTGCCTGGATCAGGGGAGGAGGCGGGGCGATCCCTGCTCAGCCTGCGGTCGATTCAAACTGAAGGAGGCAGGGATTGGCTGAGCTGGGCTAGAGAGAGCAAATCACGCCGCGATAGGCAGAAGTTCTGTGATTGGCAGGCGGAAGGCCCCGTGTCCAATTTCCATCGAGAACGCTGCTTAGGCTAAGGAATCCTGAGGAGACATCGTAGTCTCCGGTGGGAAATAGGATTTGTGTGAGGACCAACTGGGAGCTGCGGCTACGAAGCAGAATTTGCCCCCGTGAGTAGGATTAAAATTAATTGGCCAGTGGTTCGAGGCCGAAAGTACTAGGAGGCCGGGTTTTGGCACTCTAACTCCCTAAACCACCAATAAAACAGCTGAATTTAACGGCGTAATAGTCGTAATGCTGACGATTGAGGGACAGAACGATTTTCCAATGGAAGTGAGTAAAGGCAGGTGGGCGGAGCGCTCTGTAGCGACAGACACACGTTTAGGCCAATGACCAGGCCAATTTGGTAAGTAGGCGTGCTCTCCAGTTGAGCGACAGATCAAAGGAACCAGTGATCGGCGTGACGTCTGAGCCCCAACCAATCAGGAGGGCGGGTTCCCCTGAAGACGCTCTGGGAGGCGGGAAGAGGGGAAGTGGGCGGATCTCCGCACACCCCGGCGGAAGAGGCAGATTCAGGAAGCCATTACGCAGCTGGCTGGCAGCGGCCGGGCCGGTCGGGGCTGGGCCCTACGCACTTTGCGTAGCGAAGGGGGTTACCAAAGGCCTGGTGCTTGGCCTTGGGCAAGCCCGGCCTCTCCCCTGTAGGGGGGGGTGTGTGAGGGGCCAGGCTGGGGAAGAAGGGAAGGGGAATTGGGGCAGTTGAGGGGATTATAATTTCTTTAAAAAGGGGGGGTGGGGAGAGGCCATGGCTGTCCCAGCCAAGAAGAGGAAGATGAACTTCTCTGAGCGAGAGGTTGAGATCATCGTGGAGGAGCTGGAACTAAAGAAACACCTGCTGGTGAACCACTTCAACGCCGGGGTCCCTCTGGCTGCCAAGAGTGCGGCCTGGCATGGCATCTTGAGAAGGGTCAACGCTGTGGCCACCTGCCGCAGGGAGTTGCCTGAGGTCAAGAAGAAGTGGTCTGACCTCAAGACCGAGGTCCGTCGCAAGGTGGCCCAGGTCCGGGCAGCGGTGGAGGGTGGCGAGGCCCCAGGGCCCACTGAGGAGGATGGAGCCGGTGGGCCTGGGACAGGTGGTGGCAGTGGCAGCGGTGGCCCAGCTGTAGCCCCCGTCCTGCTCACCCCCATGCAACAGCGCATCTGCAACCTGCTGGGTGAGGCCACCATCATCAGCTTGCCCAGTACCACAGAGATCCACCCCGTGGCCCTCGGACCCACAGCCACTGCAGCTGCAGCCACGGTCACCCTGACACAGAGTGAGTGACCTCTCCCACCCAGTCTGTCGTGCATAAATGGGAAGGGCCAGCCAAGAGCTGGGGCAGCCTGGGGAAGGTTGGCTGCCAAGGGTCAAAGGTCAGATGGGAGACTCTGAAGACCATGAGGCCTTCCAAGAGCTCCCCAGACAGAAGTGATCCTGTACTCTTTGGGACTTCCTCAGCACGCAGTCTGGACTTCTGAGGAGCTGGATTGCTCTCAACCGTTTTGCCACCATTCCTGTCCATGACTGACTGAACTCTGTGATCCTTGAAGACAGAGACCATGTCTGGATCCTCCCCCCTCCCCCCCCCATCACAGGTCCTGGCCCTTAGTGGCAGTCAGGACATATCTGTCAAATGAATAGATAGACGGGAATGATAATACCCAAGTGAGACATCGATTCTGGACAAAGACATTCTGGGTTTTCAATGCGGGGAGCATTCATCAGGCACTGCCCAGAAAACTCACGATTCCTAGTGTTAATCTATTCGTTCCTTCAGTCCTCAAACACTAGATCTTATTCCTTCCACGTCAGACCCTGTGCTTGGCACCAGGATTACCCTGGTGTTTAAAATACAGGCCAAACTGTATTCTAGTAGGACAGATAAGACACACCCATGAACAACTGTACTGTCGGTCAGGAGAACCTAAGGACTCAGAAGAGGAAGGGGCTTCCTGTGGGGGTGGGGACTCACAGCTGATGTTGGCATGGTAGGGTAGAGAAAGTTGTCCTTTCCCACAAGCCAGGAGGCCTAAACAGCCCACCCAGAATTCCTTTCAAAGGTTCTCAGTTATGAATGACAGTGGTTTTGTTGGACTTCTTAGTTCAGATAAGGGTTTGTACCAGTAACTGTTAACTGCTAGTTTGTGCTGGGCTGTGACCTGTATCAGCCGGTGATTCTCAGTGGGGTTTGGGGGAATTGGGTGTATGTGTGAGTACCATCCCCATGCAGTCATGTTTCCTAAGGATATCAAGGTGGGAAAGAGGATCAAACACTGGTCTAAGTCAGTTGCTATTCTAGAACTAGAAGGACAAGGTGATGGAGTAGGTGGGAGGCATTTATTGGGCACTTAAGCAACTGCTGTCCCGCTCCCACCTCCTTTTCTGCTTGGCTGTAAAAGAAGGAGGGAGGTAGGAGGACTAGTGTGGTTACCAACAGTTCAGGTAGAGTCCCATCCAAACTGGCTACTGTGTGCCAGCCCTGCAGGGAGCATGTGGCCCTGCCTTTGTTAGCTGGAGGCATACCAGTGAAGTGGTTACCCGCAAGTTGGACTCTGGTGTTAGGGAGACCTGGGTTTATTTCCTGGACCTGCTGAATAAACTGTGTGACCTTAGGCAAGTCACTCCATGTTTTTGAGTCTGTTGCCTCGTCTCCCAAGATGAACATGACAGTACCTGCCTCTTGGTGTCTTGTGAGGATTCGTTGAGCTAACAAGTGCAAAGGGCTTAGCACAGTACCGAGCACATAGTGGGTGCCCTAAATTTTTTGCTAGTATTGTCATTAGCTTTGCTTTTGCCAGATCTGGTACTGGCCCTTTGGTTACCAAGTAGATTCTAAATGCTTTAGACTCCAGACTTATATGAGAAGAGCTCTAAAGCCAGAGGAGACCTGAATTCCCCTGAATAGGGATTAATGGCCTCCTGCCAACCCCATTTGGCCAGCTTCATTCCTTCCAGAAGGTGACCTGCCATTGCCTTTGGTGTTTCTTCCCCACAGTCCCCACGGAGACCACCTATCACACACTCGAGGAGGGAGTGGTGGAGTACTGCACGGCAGAGGCCCCTCCACCCTTGCCAGCCGAGGCCCCCGTAGAGATGATGGCCCAGCACGCCGACACCTCAGTCAAACCCCAAGCACTCAAGAGCCGCATAGCCCTCAACTCAGCCAAGCTGATCCAGGAGCAGCGGGTCACCAATCTGCATGTGAAGGAGATCGCCCAGCACCTGGAGCAGCAGAATGACCTGCTACAGATGATCCGCCGCTCCCAGGAGGTGCAGGCCTGTGCCCAGGAGCGCCAGGCCCAGGCCATGGAGGGCACCCAGGCAGCGCTGAGCGTCCTCATCCAGGTCCTCCGACCCATGATCAAAGATTTCCGGCGCTACCTGCAGAGCAACACGCCCAACCCCACGCCTGCCTCTGAGCCTGGACAGGTGGCCCAGAATGGGCAGCCCGACAATATCATCCAATGAGGGCAGGGATTGCGCCAGCTTTCTGCTATGATTGGATGACACCACTGTGGTCTTGTAAGTGGGTTCCATGACTGGCCTTAGGCTAGGGCTGGTCACATGGCCAGCTCTCTCTTTGACAGACTGTTAGGAATCCACTGTTTCTCAGAAGTGAGGGAGACTGAGCAGAACTTGTGCTCCTGGGAGCTGAACTGCCTTACCCCTACCATTTGAGCTGCCTTGCTGAGAGCTTGCAGATTGGTTAGGTGGGGTTTGGGTACTGGTGATACAACACGTGGTGTCGAGCCAGGGCTTGTAAAAGGACACAATGGGAGGGGAGGTTCTCACTGGTGGCCTTCTCATAGCTTGGGGTGGGGGGGGGGTGCCCGGAGGGTCTGTGCTGAAATGCTGCCCCACCCCGCAGTGTCATCCTTTTGAATGAGATAATGTCAGTGGTGCTGGCATGGGCACAATATCTTCTTCCTCCCTTGGGAGGCAGAGTGACTGGGCCTGAGGAGGAAGCTCCACCCTGTTCTCCTTCCCACTGTGCCTCCATTCTCAGGGGACTTTAGTCAATCTGTGCTCTCTCCACACCCCACCCCACTCCGGGCGTAGCAGGGACCCCTGTTATGCCCCCAGGCTGCCTCTGCATTACACCCAGGATGCAGTCCATGGGGCTCAGGAGTGCTAGGTGTGCTGGGGACAGCCTGGCCACCAGCCAGTCTTCCCTGCATCCTCAGGCAGCCCTTCCGTGGTTGGTCCTGACAGCTTTTTGACTCAGGGCAAGATTCCGGCTTTAGGTGCAGTAAATTTGAGAGAGAACGGACCAATGTGGAAATTCATTGCTCCCCTGCAGTGGTTCTGAGGTGACCAATTGGCTTCTTCCAGAAGCTTGCTTCAAGCCAGTTGTATTTATTCTATACACTTATCCCTCCTTGGAAGGGGCAGGCAGCTCTGGCCACAGCCTCCATCCTGTCCTTACTGGCTGCATGATTCTGAAACTCAGTGTGGGGGGAGAAAGAAAAAGAAAAGTATGCGTGTAGGGGGAAAGGGCATCAGGCCCTAGATTCCCTCTCACATTATTCAGCACCTTGTGTTCTTGCGAGACCCCAACTGGCTGCCAAGGTGAATCTAAAGGCCTGATCAGCCCTGAACATTTGAGGGGGAGAGCCAAAGCTGACCCAAGAAGTGGGATCTTTACTTTCGCGCTCGGGAAAGAGCAGACTGACCTCGGAGCACCAAAGGAGGTAGTGTTCCTTGTCCCATCTTGATGCTCTTGCCCCTTTTGTGGGGAGTTTACCGAGATGGCACTTGCTTGGTTCATTTCCAGAATTGCCCTTGATCACTGAGACCCTTACATCTTCCCCAATCATTCTCCAGGATTGCCATTTTGCTGCCGATGCCTTGGCTACATGTGACCAGTGGTAACACCTCAAGGCTCCAGATCTCAGCTAAACAATGAAGGTGTTGCCCTTCTGGGCAACTTATGCTTAGAATGCTCACTTCACTGTTGCAATCACAGGAAGATGCCCCCAAAGACAGTTGGGAGGTGACTGCGGAACACCAGCCTCTCTAGAGGGCAGGTGTGGCGCCAACTACTGAGCAATGGAGAGGAATCAGACTGGGGAGGGGGGTGGGTGACAGAAGGAAGCTCAGTGGAGCCAGAAAGCTACAGCCTCCATGGAGCCGGATGGCCCTGGCAGGGAATCTATGAGGCTTTCCTGAGGCTTTGCCACTTGGTTTAGTTTTTCTTTGGGGTTGGCAATCTGAGCCAATATTGCATCTGTTCCAATTGGTATAAAGAGGAGGCCTGGATCACTTAAACTGACTGTTCCTTTCCAGGTCATAATTTTAAATTAAAAATATATCACTTTTTTTACACATATCTGTGTCTTTATTGATTATATATAGAAGAGATAGGGGCTGGCAGAGAGAAGGGACTGGCACACGATGGCCCCCAGGTCAAATCTGGCCCACCACCTGTCTTTGTAAATAAAGTCTTATTGGAACACAGTCACCCCCATTCATTTACTTAAAGTCTGTGGCTGTTTTTGTGCTACAGTAGCAGAGTTGAGTAACTGTGGCAGAGACCTCTGGCCCACAAAACCAAAGGTATTTACTCTGGCCCTTTACAGAAAAGCCTGCCTGTCCCTTGCTGAGAGCAATGTTCCAAACTCTAGATGAGAATTACCTGGGCTGTCTGATAAACGTACCTCAAACCTGACCCCCCTAAAACCTAGAAGAGACTCCTGGAGGGAGAGCTCTAAGAATCTGCTTTGTAAGCAAGCTCTCTGGGTAATTCTGGTATTTCCTGAAAGTTACAAATTTTGGCTTAGAGGCTAGAAAGACTTAAACTCGGCTAGAATCATGGAATCACAGATTCATGCCCCATAGAGGGCTGATTCTCTGGAGTTGCTGTTGATAAGTCCTGCCAAGCAAAGATTCTCACTTAAAATTGGCCTTCATTCTGGAGATTGGAGGGATCCCAACCTTCCTGAACATAGTTTTTGTTTGTTTGTTTGTTTATTTGTTTGTTTGTTTTTAAGATTTTATCTATTAATGAGAGACAGAGAGAAAGGCAGAGACACAGGTAGAGGGAGAAGAAGGATCCATTCAGGGAACCCAATATGAGACTCGATCCCGGGACTCTGGGATCACACCCTGAGCCAAAGACAGATGCTCAACTGCTGAGCCACCCAGGCATACCCTTCCTGGGCATAGTTATCACTCTCTCCCATACTTAGTAACAATAAAAACAGAATTATCAAGCCTTTGCTCTGTCTAGGCCTTGAAAGCATTACCTTATTTACTCCTTGCAACAGCCCCATAAATTAGGTAATAATACTGTTCTCACTTTGCGGATGAGGATATCGAGGATCAGAGAGGTTAAGCTATTTGCCAAAAATCACACAGCTACCTTATTCTCTGGGGTGGCCCATGCTTTAAACAATGCTGGCCTCCACAATAGCCAAACTGTGGAAGGAGCCTCGGTGTCCATTGAAAGATGAATGGATAAAGAAGATGTGGTTTATGTATACAATGGAATATTCCTCAGCCATTAGAAATGACAAATACCCACCATTTGCTTTGATATGGATGGAACTGGAGGGTATTATGCTGAGTGAAATAAGTCAATCGGAGAAGGACAAACATTGTATGGTCTCATTCGTTTGGGGAATATAAATAATAGTGAAAGGGAATAAAGGGGAAAGGAGAAAAAATAAGTGGGAAATATCAGGGAGACAGAACATGGAAGACTCCTAACTCTGGGAAACGAACTAGGGGTGGTGGAAGGGGAGGAGGGCGGAGGGTGGGGGTGACTGGTTGACGGGCACTGAGGGGGGCACTTGATGGGATGAGCACTGGGTGTTATTCTGTATGTTGGCAAATTGAACACCAATAAAAAAATAAATTTATTATTAACAAAACAAAAAACAAAAAAACAAAACCATGCTGGCCTCGCTACCAGTCAGATGTGAAATCACCTAGAGACAATTTGAGCCTGGCCTTGGGGAGTTTCTAGGTCAAATGTGGAAGCCCAGGAGGCACCTGGTGTTACTACCCTTGACACTTGAAAGGGAAACACAGTGACCTCTCCAACTCTATACAGGCTTTGGACATTCCTATTAAGAGGGAAAAGGGTGGCTTAACAGAACTGAACTCATGTCTCGGTGCTACTGGAGAAATGTCAGTTACACTGGAGAGACTTTTTGGAGTCCTTCCTGCAATGTGGGATTTTACATAAAATCCTCCAAGCCACTGAAGCTTACTGCTTCAGGCAATGAAGCTTTTTACATTTTAAACCATTTTGAAGGTGAGAATTCTGGGTGGCTCAGAGGTTGACCTGGCCTTTGGCTCAGGGCGTGATCCTGGACCCTGGGATCAAGTCCCACATCAGGCTCCTTGTGGGCAGCCTGCTTCTCCCTCTGCCTATGTCTCTGTCTCTCTCTGTTTCTCATGAATAAATAAATAAAATCTTTAAAAAAAAAAAAATGGGGCTGCTGAGTAATAGTCCCTACTTGCTAGGGGTGTCATAAGGTATTAATCAGTGGAGATAGATGCCATTTATTGAGCATTAACCATGTGCAGCACTGTATGTATTAACTCATTTCATGAGATTAGTCGGGTCTGTAACACTTGGCCTGTACCTACGATATGACATGCTCAATAAACACTGGCCACTGTCATCATTATTACAGTGTCTTGATACTCCAAAGGGGTAACTAGTGAGTCTTCTCTTGAGATCACAATACCTACGATATGACATGCTCAATAAACACTGGCCACTGTCATCATTATTACAGTGTCTTGATACTCCAAAGGGGTAACTAGTGAGTCTTCTCTTGAGATCACAATAGGAGCTTTGTCAAAAGGGGTTTGAGCTTAAATGACAATCATTTGTGATCTTGCAGTATGAAGAGGGCTCAGAGGAAACAGCTTGTCTCTGTTTCTGTGTCAGCTGGAGCACTCTCCTGGGCATGGGGGGTCCACTTCCAAGATGGCCTACTCACATACCTTGCAAACTATTGCTGGATGTGGGCTGGGAACTGGACCAAGGCCAGGAGTTGGGGAGGGGGACACCCCAGTTTTCCTCTCCATGGGTAATTCTCCATGTGGCTGCTTGGACTCCCTCACAGCATGGTGGCTGGGGTTCCCAGCACAGGAAGCCAAAGCTGCCTGTCCCATTAAAGATTAGACTTCAGGGACACCTGGGTGGCTCAGCGGTTAAGCGTCTGCCTTTGGCTCAGGGCATAATCCTGGAGTCCTGGGATCAAGTCCCACATTGGGCTCCCTGCATGGAGCTGTTTCTCCCTCTGCCTAGGTCTCTGCCTCTCTCTCTGTGTCTTTCATGAATAAATAAATAAAATCTTAAAAAAAAAAAAAAAAAAAGATTAGGCTTCAATCTGGCCCAGCATCACTTTGTCACATTCTCTTGGTCAGGCAGTCACCAGCCAGCCCAGATTCAAGGGGATCCAGGAAGAGATTCCACCTCTTTTTGGAGGTGATGGCCCTGGCAAATGGGGGAGGAGAGGACCTGATGGAGGCCATGGCTGCAATCAAGCTAACTTGCTGCTTTTATTGTTATAAATTAGAGTCAGGACTCCTGACCCATGAAAGACAGAATCTCCTCCCCATTCCTGCATTCTGCCAATCAGGAGGGAAGGAAGCTCCCCTAGTTTTGAAACAGAACCTCTTGAACCTGCTTTTCCATTTCTTGTAGCTTTGAGTCCAGATAATAGAAAGCAGAAAACCTCGGCAGAATGAAGACTGCTTTGGCTCCTACTTGGGAAATCTTTGCCCATTAGAAAGGGCCCTGTGCCCTGGAAGGGCCCATCTGTGCAGACCCACTTGGAAATCTCCCTGGAAGAGGCTTCCTGACCTGTGGGAGGGGAATTCCAGACAACTGGTCAGGGTGGCAAGCTGGTGGCTGAGGGGAACAGGCAGGGACAAACCACTCTTGTCATTAGAAGAGGATGAGCTAAACTCAGCGTGGATATCTACAAAGGAGGAGATGGCTCTCAAAATGGCCTGTCTGGTGACAGAGGTATAGAGGCTATGCTGGAATGTACTGGTTCTCTGTCAAATTTGGGCCATCGTCTTCTGCACCCCACCTCTTCCCTGGCAAACTGGTGGGTGGCGCCTTGGGGTGCAGCCTGGTTATCACTTCCTCAAGAGGCCCTTCCCTGCCCCCCATGTGCCAGGGGAGGCTCTCCACCACTGTGTACCCCGATAGCTCTCCACACTGGCTCCCTAACTCATGTCCATATGTACTTGCTTGTTTTCCAGCTGATACCCTCACTGGGAGCCACATGGTTTCTATAGCCTCATCCACCTTGTTCCTGGCTCTGACAGTGGCACCCCTGCCACACACCCCGATTGCCCAAACTGGAAGGCCAGGTGACATACTTGTTGCTTCCCACTGCCTCATCCTTGTATCCTCCAGTGTTTGTTTGTTTGTTTGTTTGTTTGTTTTTAAGATTTCATTTATTCATGAGAGACAGAAACAGACATAGGCAGAGGGAAAAGCAGGCTCCATGCAGGAAGCCCCATGTGGGACTCTATCCCAGGACTCTGGGATCATGCCCTGAGCCAAAAGCCGATGTTCAACTGCTGAGCCACCCAGGCATCCCATATCCTCCAGCTGTTAAGGCTCTCACTATCCCTCAGATCTATCTCCCTTTCTCTCATCTGGATTGCCCACCACAGCCTCCTTGCCAGCCTCCCTGCCTCCAGGCCCTGGGAGTTAAGGGAAGTCACTGAAAAGATAGGACAGGGAGTGGCCTGGTTAGATTTGCTTCTGAGGATCCTCTCAGGACAATGGAGAAGCTTCTGAATGTGACCCATAGGGCCTTTCATGGTCAGATGCTACCTCCCATCTTCATTCAGCCACAGTGAAAGTTTACTTCCTCATCGGTTGATTAGATCTCCATAAAACTGCAAGAAAAAAAGGTTTACTTCCTTAAAAATGTCAGGCTCAGGGTGCCTGGGTGGCTCAGTCAGTTAAACATCTGGCTCTTGATTTTGGCTCAGGTCACAATCTCAGGGTCCTGGGATGGAGCCCCTTGCAGCAGGCTCCACACTCAGTGGGAATTCTGCTTGGCTTCCTCTCCCCGTGCTCACATGGGTGCACTCTCTTTCATAAATATTATTTATTTATTCATTATTTATTTATTTTTAAAGATTTTATTTATTTTTCCATGAGACACAAAGAGAGAGAGAGAGAGAGAGAGGCAGAGACACAGGCAGAGGGAGAAGCAGGCTCCATGCAGGGAGCCTGACATGGGACTTGATCCTGGGTCCCCAGGATCACACCCTGGGCCAAAGGTGGCACTAAACCGCTGAGCTCCACTTTCCAAACTTCTATTCATCCTTCACATCCAGCTTGGACGTCACTTCCTCCAGGGAGTCTTCTTGGGTCACACCGTGTGCTTCCTTTCTCACCGGTTTACCACACCCTACTGCAATAGCATGTTTAAATGTCTGGGTCCTGGGACGCCTCAGTAGCTCAGCGGCTGAGCGTCTGCCTTGGGCTTGGGGTGTGATTCTGGAGTCCCAGGATCGAGTCCCACATTGGGCTCCCTGCATGGAACCTGCTTCTCCCTCTGCCTATGATTCTGCCTTTCTGTGTGTGTCTCTCATGAATAAATAAATAAAATCCTTTAAAAAAATAAATGTCTGGGTCCTGCGATAGGAGAGTTTCTCAACCTCAACATGGTGATTTTTTTGGACTGGATCATTCCTTGTGGAGGGCTGGCCTATGTGTTATAGGGTGTTTAGCAGCATCCTGACCTGTACACAGTAGATGCCAGTAGCACATCTCATCCAGTGGTAACAATCAGAACTGTATCCAAACATTGCTAGATGCCCCCCACCCCATGCAAAATTGCCTCCCGGTTAAGAACTGTCCTATAGCAACATCAGTCTTATTCATAGTTTTCAAGCATGTGACACAACGCCCCCCCCCCCCCCGCAACAAGTATTTGATACACTTTTTACTGTAGTGTAATTGTTTTGAATTTCCGTCATTTGATAGATAAAGAGACTAAAGCAAGACTCGCCCGATGTCATGTAATTTGTAAGTGGCAGAGCTGGGAGTCCACCCAAATGGGCCTGGCTACACAGCCTCCTCTGTGTGAGTCAACCTCCTGTGAGCATGTGAGTGTGAATCAGCTTTCCAGAGCTGCGGCCTGGGCTCTGGACCTGTGACAGGTGCATCAGGAGCTCCGCCCTGAGAGGCCAGCCTCACCTGAGTGCTCTGACCTTGGGCAGGTCGCATCACCCCACCAGGCTGGGCTGTGAGGCTTTCTCTCTGGTTCAGGCCCTGCCTTTTGAAGGGTAATGAGAGGATTCAGTGAGGAAAATGAAGGCGATCAATCATATGAGGGTAATTCATGGCCAATGAGGAGCCCCAGGGCTCTCCACAGGGCTTGGCTTGCATCCGATGAAGGGTATAAAGAGATGAGAAGGCAAGAAGGGGCCCACCTGAAGACCCTTCACCACACCTTCTCCAAGATTCTGTTAATCCCGAGGTCACAAACTCCTGCCTACAGCCACTCAGATAAGAGTTCTTTGGCTCAGATAAAAAGTGTCCTGTCTGCATCTGCGTAAGGTTGGCTGGATGGAAGCTGAACTCGGCTTCAGGCAAGCCTGACAGTCAGGAATGTGGTCCCATCCTGCCAGAGATTTCCTTTTTACAAAAACAGCCAGAAATCTGGGCTTTCATGTGAAACCTCCCAGTTTAAACATATTGACTACCAAATATTTGTAAACCCTGTATAAGCCAAACAAAACACACCTGTGGGCTAGAGTGAGCCCACAGAAATCAGCTTGTGAGCTCTGTACTTAACCCTTTGGAAGCCAGCTTGTACCCCTTGGGAGGAGCCAGAGGAAAGCAGTTGGAGGCGAGGTTGCTGAGGGGGAGGCCTGGGTGCCAGATCCCTGTTTCTCTTGCACCTCAGCCTCCCCATCCATATAATGGGGTTTCCAATCCTAGCTGGAATGGTCCCTAGTGAGAACACCTCTCCTGGATACCCCTCCTTTGCCCAGGCTGGGCCTGACTCACTGGGAAGATCTGGGTTGGGCTCTTTGCTTTGCTGGAAGCTGAGTAAGTCTTGATTTGTGGTGATGATATTCACATGCAACCTGCCTGTCAAGAACCAAGCACAAATGGGGACTGGCCATGGCAGGGGACCAGCACCAAGGCTGAGGCTGGCAGAAACAGTTTCCAAGCAGGCCTCCAACAGGGTCCTGTCCAGAGGGTCGGTTGGGCCAAAAGACATCCATGATCTCTTCTGGCCGGTTTCTTTTTTTTTTTTTTTTTAATTTTTATTTATTTATGATAGTTACAGAGAGAGAGAGGCAGAGAGAGAAGCAGGCTCCATGCACCGGGAGCCCGACGTGGGATTCGATCCCGGGTCTCCAGGATTGCGCCCTGGGCCAAAGGCAGGCACCAAACTGCTGTACCACCCAGGGATCCCTCTTCTGGCTGTATTTAAGTGCCTGCTCAGCGTCCAGGGCTCCTCCCAGCTGGGATACTCTGGTTTTGTTCTGATGAACCATCTCCCTTCAACTTTGAGTTGGAGCAATATGAGTGATGGATCCCAATTCTGGCTTTAGTGGTAAGGCCCAGGCCTCGTCTCTGAGAGCAATGTCTCCCTCTGTCCACAGTGATTGGTTATGGGTAAACACATGACCCAACTGGACCTATAAGAGTTTGCCCTGGGGAGGTCACCCCCCCCCGCCCCCGCCCCCAGCCCACCTATCAGGAAACCACCCTGGGAAAGGTTAAGCAGAGGATGGAGAAAGATTTCAGTTGGGGTACTTTGATCCAGCAGTTCCTGAAACTATATCTACCCTCCTGGATCCAGGTGTAGCACCAGCAAATCTCCAGTTTTGCCTCTGTCCCTTTAAGCAGGCATTTGTCATTAGCAGCTGAGAGTCCTCAGGGTCCCAGCTTAAGGCTCTGAGATTCGGATTACAGGTCAGGATGCCTTCAGAGTATCTGCCTAGGCTAGCTGTTTCTCAAGGTGTAACCTGAGGGAGCTTTAGCTTTGATGCACATTGCTGAGCCCCCATCCTGACCAAGTGAAACAGATCCCCGGGGTGTTGGCTGAGAATGGGGTGGGTAAGGAGTCTTCACAAGCTCCCAGGTGGTTCTGGCTAAGTCTCCAGTTGGAGAACACTGGCCGCCTCTGCTCTTTATCTCCACTCTCCTCCCTCCGAATCTGAACCACATGATCCCGCCCAGATACCTCAACTGAGCCAATCAGTTGGCTTTCCCTCAAATTTGGAATTGGGATTTAGGGACCTGCACAGTATTTGTGGCTGTTTGAACCTCCCTCCACCTCCCTCCACCTCCCACACCAATAAATAAAAAAGGCTGCTCAGCAGAGGGAGAGGAAGGAGGGAACAGATGAGAAGGGACAGGGCTGAGAGCCTAACGTAAGTGACCAAGGTGGGCAGCCTCGGTGGTGGCGCACTGGTTTAGCGCCACCTTCAGCTCAGGGTGTGATCCTGGGGACCTGGAATCAAGTCCCACATCAGGCTCCCTGCATGGAGCCTGCTTCTCCCTCTGCCTGTGTCTCTGCCTCTGTGTGTGTGTGTGTGTCTCATGAATAAATAAAATCTTAAAAAAAAAAAAAAAAGTGAGCAAGTTTCCAGACTGTTCCTTATCTTGATCCCTGACCCCCGAGTTGCCCTTGCCCACTGCCTTCCGGGCCCCTGTGTTTTTTTTTTTTTTCTTTGGCCCCTGTGTTTTTATAGCCCCTTTTAGTCATCCACTTTTTGCAGTGGGTGACTAACTTGGGTGATGTCTGTTACTCGTAGCCAAGAGACCCTTACCTGAGGATTAGCTTACTTCTCAAGGTCTCAGATTCTTTTTTTTTAAACTTTTTTTTTTTTTTTTAAGATTTTATTTATTTAGTCATAGACACAGAGAGAGAGAGGCAGAGACACAGGCAGAGGGAGAAGCAGGCTCCACACAGGGAGCCCGATGTGGGACTCGATCCCGGGTCCCCAGGATCACACCCCAGGCTGCAGGCGGCGCCAAACCGCTGCGCCACCGGGGCTGCCCTCAGATTCTTTACCTGCAAAACAACCAACATTTTGTGATTCAGGACCCCCTCTCTCCATATGCAGCAGGTCCTCACAGAAAAGGCCCCGCTTAAATGACTCCTTCCTCTAGGAGAGGTTTTGGTAACATGGGGTATAGGTGGCAGAAGGATTTTGTTACAAACAGTACCTTTCAAACTCTGGTGTGCATTGAAATGATCTAAAATGTAGATTCCTAAAATAAAATAAAATAAAATAAAATAAAATAAAATAAAAATAATAAAATAAAATGTAGATTCCTGGACCCCCACATGTGCAATCTGTGATTGCTGGGTAGATCTGTAGGGCCCAGTTGTGTGTGTGTGTGTGTGTGTGTGTATTTTACAGATTTTTTTTTTAAAGATTTTATTTATTCATGAGAGACACACAGAGAGAGAGAGAGAGAGAGAGAGAGAGAGAGAGGCAGGGGCACAGGCAGAGGGAGAAGCAGGCTCCATGCCGGGAGCGCAACCTGGGACTCGATCTCGGGACTCCAGGATCACACCCTGGGCTGAAGGCGGTGCTAAACTGCTGAACCACCTGGGCTGCCCTACAGACTTTTTTGAGGTATAATTGACATAGAATGAACTCCCTATATTCAACAATTTTTTAAAGTTTATTTTAAAATTTTATTTAGGTATTTGTAATCTCTACATCCAATGTGGGGCTCAAAATCAGGACCCTGAGATCAAGTCACAATGCTCTTCCCACCAAGCCAGCCAGGCACCCCTAACAATTTGATGAGTATGTATGTATATCTGTGAAACCATAACCACAGTTAAGACAATGAGAATTGCCATGACAATCTCCATCACCACCAAGTTTCTTGGTACCTCCTTATAATCATCCCTTCTTCCCTGCTTCCTCCCACCACTTCCCCCAAGCAACCACTGGTCTGCTTTCTGCCTATAGATGCATTTTCCAGAATTTTATCTAAATGAAATCATGCAGCATGTCCTCTTCCTTTGTCTGGGTTTTTTCATTCAGCCTAATTATTTTGACACACATCCACATCGATGTGTTTATCAATAGCTCACTCTTGTTGAGTGGGATATACCGTAATTGACTCATCTAATCACATACTAATGGCCGTTTTAGTTGTTTCCAATATTCAACTATCACAAATAAAGCTGCCTTGAACCCTTGTGTGTAAGCCTTTGTAGATAAAAATGCTTTCCTTCCCTTGGATAAATACCTAGGAGTGGAATGGCTGGATCATATGGTGGGTGTATGTTTCATGTTTCAAGAAAACACTGTTTTTCAAAGTGAATGTATCATTTTACATTCCCACCAACAGTGTCTGACAGTTTCTAGGGGCTCCACATTGTTGCCAACATTTGGTAGCATTTTAATTTTAACCATTCTAGTAGGTGTGAAGTGGTATCTCATTGTGGTTTTAATTTGCATTTTTTAAGACCAATGTGTGGTTACTTGCCATCTGTAGATCTTCTTTGAAGGGGTGTCTAGTCTATTTAAATAGTCTTCTTATTCATAAGTGTTTAGAATTCTTTATATATCCAGATACAAGTGCTTTGCTAACTCTATTTTTGCAAATATTTTCTCCTGTTACCTTTTGTAACAAATGCCATAGGTTCCTTTGATACACATGGAGTCTGAGAACCTATCTTCAATCACAAACAGAGCAAATTCAAACAGTAATGAGCTCGACTTTCCAACGGGCAAAAATAAAAAAGAGCTCTTAGGCATTCCTGAGGACAGCCAATGGAGAATGCTCTTGTTGTCTGTTACAAAGAGCAGAAATTGGTACAAAACCAGGAGGACTATTTGCTGACGGTTCCTCAAAATCTTAAAGTGCAGGTTTGTTTGAACTCGGCAAGGTCAGTTCTAGAAATTTTTCCTGAGAAAATAAACAAACAAAAGCAGTAAATTGTCCCAGAATCTTTGTTCTGGAGATTGTGCTGACAGTTGGGGCTACAGACACGCCTGGCTGGTCAGCCTAGTATCTTGGTACTGTGCCCCCATGTGCTTAGAGCTCTTTTGCTGTCAAGCCTGGGTAGAAGGCTGAGTACAACTGGAATTTGACCCATCCCTGGCAGGGTGGCCAGAGGAAAGGGCAGTGCAGGTCTCACTCGATTGCATCAGGAGTCTGGCTCCGCTGTGAGGCTGGTGTGGCCTTGGAAGGCTCCAGGATTCAGGTTCTAACCAACTGCCACCAATGCAACCTGGGAAATGGGGACACCTGGTTGACATAGCTACCTGGGGCCTGAGAAGAGACAACTCTTTGCTCTCCAAACACCAATAATTTCCCCAGGATTAGAGGAAGTGGGGCTTTAGCTAAGGCTGGGTCAGCACAGCTGGATCTGGGTACGAGAAGGAAGCTTGGAGCCTGGAGATCTGGTTTCTAGATTAGCCCCTTTCCTGCTGTGTCACTTAGGTAGGGCCAGCCTGTTCCGCCACCTAGGTCCCAGTCTCCTCAGCTGGAGGGTGAGGAGATAGATCAGATAGTCCCTCCTGGCCCCTCCAGCAAAGAGTGAAAGCATGGGTGCCAGAACCAGCCAGACCTGAGTTCCATTTTTCTTTTTTTAAAAAAGATTTTATGTATCCATTCGACAGAGAGAGACAGAGACAGAGGGAGAGAGAGAGAGAGAGAGAGAGAGAGAGAGAGCATAAGCAGGGGAAGCAGCAGAGGGAGAAGCAGGTTCCCCTCTGAGCAGGGAGCTTGACACCAGACTCAATCCCAGGACACTGGGATCATGACTGGAGCTAAAGGCAGATGCTTAACCAACTGAGCCACCCCGGTGCCCCCCCTGAGTTCCATTTCTGTCTCCAACACTTTCTATGACTTGGCATGTTGGTTAGCTTCTTTGAACCTCAGTTTCTATCTCAACTTAAAAGCCCTGCAACAGCTTCCCATTGTGCTTTGGAAAAAGGTCCCCATGATCTACCCCTTCCTACCTTTCAGTTCCAGTTCCCACCACTCTCCCCTTCATTTGTCACACTCCAACCACACTGGAGTCCCTAAGCTCTTCCTCCTGACCCCAGGACCTTTATACATGCTGCTGCCTCTGTCTTGCATGTCTTTGCCTCTCTCCCTAGCTAGGCCCTATTCTTTTATCAGAGCTCAGATGTCACTTCCTCAGGAAGGCCTCCCTGATCCCAGACACAGTCACTCCTGTGCGTCAGGAGTGACTGTGGTTCATAGCACCACTGTGGTCATTAAACAATTATGTCTGCATGATTATTTGATGTCTGTCTCCCAGTGGCATTGTGAGCTGCCTGAGAGCAGAAACGAGACAGTCTTGTTTAGGCCCCTTGCACAGGTCTGGTATAAGGTCTGGTATTACAACAGTAATTTTGTTGACCTAATTTGTCGCCCCACTAAGGGAGGGAGGGCTGATCTCATGTAGGCTGATACCAGACTTCATCCATTCTAAGAGGTGTTTTCCCCCACATTTAAACATCTCTGAAGTCAGAACATATTTTACATGCTGTGACCAGGTAGCAATCGTGACATAGTTGTCAATATCTATGCCTATGAATCAAAACTTGCAGCTTGGAAGGACATCCTGAGACAAGAGTAGCACACTCTGAGGAAAATTGGTGTCGCCCATGCTTCTAATGACACAGGCAGGACATTAATGTCTGAAACAACAGACATTATGTTTCCTTCAATGACTCTGAAGGAAAAAGTCATGCAGAAAAGTCAGACTCTGCATGTGCAAAAATTTCAGGAATATCTTTACTAAATTATTTTGATCATATGTATGTGCAATATTGATATATGATTTTAAAAAGTCTTAAGTTTAACAGAGTGCCATCAATAAACATAAAATTAAATTTCTAGGTGATAAATGCTGTGTCATTTCATTTTTTTTAAAGTATCAATAGCTTTTTCTTTTTTTAGCATTTATTTATTTATTTATTTTAAAGATTATTTATTTATTTATTTATAGAGACACAGAGAGAGAGAGAGGCGCAGAGACACAGGCAGAGGGAGAAGCAGGCTCCATGCAGAGAGCCCAACGTGGGACTCGATCCAGGGTCTCCAGGATCACGCCCTGGGCTGCAGGCAGCGCTAAACCGCTGCGCCACCAGGGCTGCCCTGCTGTGTCATATTTTACTTGGTAGTGCTTTTTAATTTTTTTAGTGGCACAGAAATGAACGCTGAATCTTCCTACAGAAGTAGGCTCAGATTTGATTCAATACTGCAAACTCTTCCTAAGTGGGATTGTGGGGCGGATTCCAGCGAGATCAGAGGAGGGCGCAGAGCTCCGGGCGGCCACTGGGGGCGCTCTGTTCTCAGCCCGAAGTTTGAGGCCTCTGGGCTCTGAGAAGCCGGGCGGCGTGTCGTTATTCATATGTCCTATAGGTGGCGCTAGAGAACCACAGTCGGCCGCGGCCCAGCGAGTTCTAGGCTGGAGGGAGGCCTCCGGAGAGCGTCAGGCAAGGAGTAGGCTCTCTTGCTATCCCAGGGAGAGGACATAGCCAGTTCTACCAGCTCATCTGGCCCAGAGGAATCTCTGGGTGTGGAGAGAGCTTAGGAACGAACAGAAATTGGGGACCCTGCCCTGCCTGGGCAAGCTGTGTGATTTTGGTTCCCCTCCCCTTTCTGGCCTCAGTCTCCCCTTCTGTGCAGTGAGGGTGTGAGAGCCTGCCAGACCTGAGCCCAGACGGTAGAGGTCTGCGGTGGCCGAAGGGCTGCGACTGGCTTACCTGACAAAGTCCTGGGCCAGCCCTCTCCTTGTCTGACCTTGCCATCTCCCTCTGAGGTCATGATGTTTCCCTTCTCTAAGGATTGGGGGGAAAGATTCAATGACTTTCCCAAGACTACAGAACTGTGAGTGGTTGGAGCCAGGACTGAAAGCTAGAACTGCTTCTGCTTTAACCATGCCGGTCTGACCTCCTGTGATAGAAGGGGATGCAAAGCAAGGTGGGAGTGAGTTTCCCACCAGAGAAAAGAGCTAAGAGAAGTTCTTTGGCAAGACAATGGATCCATCATACATGCCTAATTTGTCTCCCCACTAAAACCATAGCAAGGAGATTTTTTTAAAAAGATTTTATGGGCAGCCCGGGTGGCTCAGTGGTTTAGTGCCACCTTTGGGCCCAGGGTGTGATCCTGGAGACCGGGGATAGAGTCCCATATCCGGCTCCCTGCATGGAGCCTGCTTCTCCCTCTGCCTGTGTCTCTGCGTCTCTCTCTCTCTCTCTCTCTGTCTCTCATGAATACATAAATAAATAAAAAAAATAAAAAGATTTTATTTATGTATTCATGAGAGACACAGAGAGGCAGAGATACAGGCAGAGGGAGAAGCAGGTACCTTGCAAAGGTAGTCCGATGTGGGACTTGATTCCAGGACTCCGGGCTCACGACCTGAGCCAAAGGCAGACACTCAACCACTGAACCACCCAGGTGCCTCCAAAGAGACTTTTTAAAAAGTCATTGATTTCTTAGTACACAACGCACAAACTATAAAAGGAAAGCTTGATAAATTAGACTATCAAAATGTAAAACTTGCTCTTCAAAAGTCATCGTTAAGAGAATGAACAGGGGGCAGCCCAGGTGGCTCAGTGGTTGAGTGCCTGCCTTTGGCCCAGGGCGTGATCCTGGAGATCTGGGATGGAGTCCCACGTCAGGCTCCCTGCATGGAGCCTGCTTCTCCCTCTACCTGTGTCTCTGCCTCTCTCTCTCTTGTGTCTCTCATGAATAAATAAATAAAATCTTAAAAAAAGAGAGAGAGAGAGAATGAACAGGCAAGTTACACACTGAGAAAAATATTTGCAAAACCTGACTCTGGCAAAGGACTTGTACCCAGGATATACTAACATTTACAGCTCAGTATTAAGACAAGCAGCTCAATGTAAAAATGGGTAAAATATTTGAACAGCTACTTCATGAAAGAAGATATATAAATGGCCCATAAGCACATAAGAAGATGCTTAACATCATTAGTCATAAGGGAAGTAGAAATTAAAACCACAATGAGATACCTCCACATGCTCACTTCATTGTCTATGCTTAAAAAGATGGATAATTCCAAGTGTTGTTAAGGGTGTAGAACAACTGGGACTCATATCCTGCTGGTAGAAATGTAAAATGGAACATCATTTTATTTATTTAAAAAAATTTGGGGGGGATACCTGGTGGCTCAGTGGTTGAGTGTCTGCCATTGGCCCAGGGCATGATCCTGGGATCCCGGGATCCAGTCCTGCATTGGGTTCCCCACAGGGAGCCTGCTTCTCTCTCTGCCTATGTCTCTGCCTCTCTGTGTGTCTCTCATGAATAAATGAATCAAATCTTTAAAAAATAAAAATTTTAAAAGATTTTATTTATCTATTCGAGAAAGAGAGAAAGTGAGAAAGAGGCCACAAGAGGGGAGCAGACCCCCATCCCCCCACTGAACAGGAAGCCTGGTGCGAGGCTCCATCCCAGGACCCTGGGATCATGACCTGAACCTAAGGCAGACGCTTAACCGACTGAGCCACCCAGGTTCCCTGGAACACCACTTTAGAAAAACAATTTTGCTGTTCTTATAAAATTAAACCTATGCTTCCTACACACCCAGAAAATCCACTCTGAGGTATTTACCCAAAAGGAATGAAAACATATGTCTGCCCAAAGTCTTGTTCAGGAATGTTCATAGCAGTATTATTCACAACAGGCGAAAACTAAATAGATTCAGTGAGTTGTGTAAAAAAGTGTACAAATCTGGGGTGCCTGGCTGGCTCAGTGGGAAGAGTGTGCAACTCTTGATCTCGGGGTTGAGAGTAGACATGACTTAAAAGAATCTGTAAAGTTGAAAAAAATTGTGCAAATCTGAAGCGTGATTAGTGATTTAACCTGGGACTGCAACATTACCTCTGCAGTAGATGACAGGGGAGAGGGGATAATAGGGGAGAGGAAACAAGGAGGGGGCAGTGATGCAGGAAGGACTAAGTCCTTCATCCTAACGGGGTAGTCAGGTAGTGCAGGGCAGACAGGGAGACAGAGTAGGTGGTAGATAATGGTTAAAATTAATGTATCAAAAGAGAGCCATATGTGCTTGTTACTTAGAGATATGAGATGTGTATTAGAAAAAAACCAGCTAAGAGAGTCAACAGTGGTTGCTTTTGGGGAGATGGGGTGGGGAAACAGGGAGGGGCAGACAGGAAACCGCTGTCTTGCTATCTCCCTTCAGCACCGCTGATTTGTTTTCTGAGCACACACTGTATCTCATCCAGGCTGAGATGCCCATTTATTTACGTTTTAACATCTTTAAAATCAAGATACATCTTCTAACAGTCAATGGTGCGCCTGACAACTATAATTGGCAGTGGTTTTTCTTCCCTTTTCTTTGAAGATTTTATTTATTTATTTATTTGAGGGAGAGAGAGGCAGAGAAAGCGATAGCACAAACAGGGAGGAGAGGGAGAAGCAGTCTCCCTGCTGAGCAGGGAGCTCAGAAGCAGGGCTCGATCCCAGCACCCTGGGATCATGATGTGAGCCGAAGGCAGACACTTGACCAACCTGAGCCACCCAGGCCCCCCAGCAATGGTTTTTCTTGATGGTACATAAGAAATGGTGCATGTTACATATGGTAATGTCTGCCCAAAGGCTTGTTCAGAAATCTTCATAGCAGCATTATTCACAACAGGCAAAAACTAAATATAGTTAGGTTCACTGAAGTATGACGTTATTTTTATTTGTTTATTTATGTATGTATATATTTTTAGGTAATTTCTACATCCAACATGGGGCTCAAACTCACGACCCCAAGCTCAAGAGTCACAGGCTCTACCAACTAAGCAAGCCTGGTATTCTTTTTATAAAACAATTACTTCTAAGAAAAAAAAAATAAGCCAATTGGAACAGCTACTATTTATGCAGCTCCCACTGTGGATCAAGCACTGTGCTTCCTGCCCATATTCTTACTTAGTATTCCAAAGAACCCTGCCTTATAACTCAATTTTTTTTTTTCAATTGACAGTTTTTAAATTTTTTTTTTTTTTTAATTTATGATAGTCACACACAGAGAGAGAGAGGCAGAGACACAGGCAGAGGGAGAAGCAGGCTCCATGCACCGGGAGCCCGACATGGGATTCGATCCCGGGTCCCCAGGATCGCGCCCTGGGCCAAAGGCAGGCGCCAAACCACTGCGCCACCCAGGGATCCCCTCAATTTTTTTTTATAACTCAAATTTTTGAGAGAGGAAATTGCGGCTCAGAGAGGTTAAGTGACTTCCTTAATGTTGCCCAGCAAGTGACAGACACAAGTCAAAAGCGATGGTCTGACTCCTGAGTATGCCACCTCTGTTTTGATTAGTTTGCAAGAGCTCAATCTGTGGTCCCTCTGGTTGTAAGGCCCAGAGAGAGAGACAGAGGATTTGCTCAAAAATCACACAGCAAGACTAAGGCTGAGTTGGGCCAGGACCTGGGCCTTTAATCCCTAATCTAGCATCCTTCTCTTGAACCTGTTCTCTCCCTCCCTTACTCTCTCTTCCCAGGATGCTCTGGATACCATAAAGAGCTTAAATTGCAGCTCCTAAACGCAGGCAACAGTTATGGGGCCCAGCAGAGGCCCTGGAGGTGGGCTCAGGGTGGGCAGGGTAGAGCCTGGTGCCCGGCGGCACTCAGCCAACCAGTATCGTGTGAATACAGCTGTGAGCACGTGGCTCAGCAGCTGGGCAAGATTGGCCTCGGGACAGGTCAACTGACCAGAAGGAGCCTGAGGGCACCAGTGTGGCAGGGAAACTGTGAGGTGAAACCAGGGACTTTCTGCAAGCTGCATTTGGCCAGTGAGCTGGCTCTTTTATGGAATAGTGTCTTTGTTTGGGGAGGCTGGGGCAGAAGGCTGCTGGCACTTATTATGACAGGGAGAGGATAAAGCCAGCCAAGTGGTCCATGGGCTTTGCCTCCCCAAATATGGAATGTCTCACCAGCCTTCCTAACAGAGGCCCAGAGAGGTCAAGCCCTGCATCTGCAGTCACACAGCCAGGAGCCTGACTCCAGAGCCTGTGCTGTCACCCTTAGCAGCGCTGTTTCTCCCACAGTGCTTACATCTGATAGTATGTGTCTATCTTGGGGCACCAGCCCCTTAAAGAGAAACCCACATCCTGTCTCTGGTTCTGCCTCAAAGAGATGAATTTTCGATAATGGGGCATCAGGAGCTAAGCTCTCATGTAAAACCCTGCCTCCTCTTTCCTTCCTCTCTCCTCAGCCCCCGACTTGCACATGGCCATGGCCTGCCTGTGGCTTTTGCAGCGTTTCCACATCTCGTGTCTTCGAGCCTCACTCCTTTCCTGTCAAATGAGAGGAAGTATAACGCTGATTTTATAGGGTTCTTTGGAGATTGGACGAGTTGATGTGTGTTTCATGCCTGGCACTATGCCTAGTGGGAGTCTGGGAGTCAGGGGACATGGATGTGACCCCTATTCCTGCCATTGACCAGCTGTGCAGCTGGAAGCAAGTCCCTGCCACTCTGCACTTCAGTATTCTCATCTGTATTATGGGGGCCGTGGCCTGACCCACCTTTCGTTTACCTAACACAGGTTCCAGGTGAGATTGAATTTATTGTGGTTCACAGTTATCTTCACTGCTCGGCTTCATTGACCCTCTTCTCCCATCAGAAAAAAACCATCTAGAAAGCTTTTACCCTGACTTCATCCCTGAGGGTGCCAAGAATCTTCAGGGGACCCAGTTAAGGGACCCCTGTGATCCTCAGTTTCTTCATCTGCTAAGTGGGCACCACAACTGCATATGCCTCACTGCAGTGCAGTGAGAACTCAGTGAGTGATGCCTGTAGATTGTCCAGGGGAGCTCATCTGGCAGGAGACCTCCCTTTCACAAGTGTGCAGGGGGAGGTGAGCAAGGATGTTCACTGCAGCAGAATTTGCAGTGGAGAAAAGGGGGAAATTGCCTCGTTCCCCTGTAGGCACCTACGGTGGCAGGCCCCCAAAGAGCCCAGTGCTCCTTGAGGCCTGGTATCCAGGCCTTGGGAAGCCCCTCTCGTGTGTACCGGAGTTGGTTTGAGTGCTGAGTGGCAGAGTGGCCTGCCATTGTGGAATGTCACATCTGAGATTAGGTTATGAAAGACTGCCACTTCCATCTTGGGCTCTCTCATTACTCACTCTGGGGGAGCAGCTGTCGCATCCAGGGGACACTCAGATAGCCTGTGGAGAGGCCCATGGAACTAGAGTCTCCAACGGCAGGCAGCAAGTGATTGAGGCCTGTGAAGGTCACAGGAGTGAGCCTGAAAGCTGATTCGCCCACCCCTTCAGAAGATAGCAGCCTCAGCCAACAGTTTTCTGCAACCCCAAAGGCATGGAGTCAGAACGACCCAGCTGAGCCCTCCTGGAATCCTGACCCTCAGAATCTGTCCCGTAATAAATGGTTGTTGACCTAAGCTGCTAATTTCCGGGGTAGTCTGTTATACAGCAATAAATAACTAACACAGGGCCCCATTAAATACATTTATCCATGTGTTACAGAATGCTGGACTGATGTTAAAAAGAATTAGATCCCTCTATCCAAACATGGAAAGATATCCAAGGTATGCTGCTAAGTGAAAGGAAATCTTGTAGAACAATATATATCAAATGATGCTTTTTGTATAAAATATGCTGTTACGGCACAGCAAAAAAATCTAGAAGAATATATTTAAACTGTTAATAGTAGTTACTTCTCAGAACGCCTGGGTGGCTCAGTGGGTTAAGTGTCTGCCTACAGCTCAGATCATGATCCCAGGGGACCGGGATCAAGCCCCACATTGGGCTTCCAGCTCAGTGGGGAGTCTGCTTCTCCCTTTCCTTCTGCCCCTCCCCCCTGCCCATTCTCTCTCTCTTGCTCACTCTCTCTCAAATGAATAAATAAAATCTTTAAAAAAATATAGGGGATCCCTGGGTGGCTCAGCGGTTTCGTGCCTGCCTTTGGCCCGGGGCGCGATCTTGGAGTCCTGGGATCGACTCCCACGTCCGGCTCCCTGCGTGGAGCCTGTTTCTCCCTCTGCCTGTGTCTCTGCCTCTCTCTCTCTCTATCATAAATAAATAAAAATAAAATCTTAAAAAAAATATATATATATAGTAGTTATTTCTCCTTGAAGAGCAAGGAGGGGGCACAGGAGACCTTCATTCATTTCTGTAGTGTTTGAACTTTTTATGATGTCTTACTTTGGTAAACCAGTGGAAAAATACAACAATTTTGTTTTTAATTTGCCTAAGAGGAGTCTGATGATAGAAAAACATAATAAATCGGCTTACATAACCCATGACCCTTGAAATCTCAGTGTTTAATAGAATTGGAGTTAATGTCTTAAGTCTTGTGAAGTTCAACCAACAGCCAAGAGGGAAGAATGGGAAGGACTGTGGTCCATGGAGCCATCCAGGGATGTGGCTGATTGCTCTCGCCACTGCTCTGGCTTCCAAATGGCCCTGGGCGTAGATAGGCATCTGGCTGGCAGGTGGGGAAGCGAGAGGGTAGAGGATGAAGTGAAAGATTTTTTTGTGGGACAGGTCGGAAATGATGCTCAGTCACCTCTGCCCACATTCCATTTGGTTAAAATTCAGTCACCCTCTGGTCACAGCTCCTACTTGATGAGCTCAGGACCATCTCCCCTTTGTCCCCACCCCCATTGGCTGTCCACTTTCATTGTGGTCTCCTATCCAAGAGTCTTTTTTTTTTTTAAACCCAAGATTTTATTTTTAAATCATCTCTGCACCTAGTGCGGGGCTTGAACACACGACCCCATGATCAAGAGTCTCACACTTCACCCACTGAGCCAGCTGGGCGCCCCATATCTGAGCCTTAGCCACAGGAACACTAAGGCAAGGCCCCCTGCTCCTCCAGATCCTGCTGGCCACCCAGAGGAAGGAAGTGCTGATGCCGCATATTCTGGGAGTGTTAACCCTGCTGAGGGTGGTTCAGCCTGTCCTGTGTGGTCTGTTCAATCAGGAACCCAGCCTTCAACCTGGTGCCCCTCCCGCCGCCCCTCCCAAGGGCAGGGCCCTGTCACCTAGGGTGGAGCTGTTTGAGGATGAACCCAGGGTCACAGAGTCCTAGGAATTGTTTGCAAACTGCCGTGTGCATCCGCGTGGATCTGCAAGCCAGTAGTGCCAAGGTCAAGAAGTGTGATGACTGGTGTTCCCTGTGCTGAGCCCTACACCAAGCACTGTGCTGAGGGCCTGCCTACAGGAGCCTGTGGGACCCTCCAAGCTACTCTCTAAGGAGCTTCTAGATGGGGAAACTGAGGTTTAGAGAGGCGACATCATTTACCCAAGGTTACGTAGCCACTAAGGCATAAGGTTGGGAAGAGAGTGTAGGGATCCCTGGGTGGCGCAGCGGTTTGGCGCCTGCCTTTGGCCCAGGGCGCGATCCTGGAGACCCGGGATCGAGTCCCACATCGGGCTCCCGGTGCATGGAACCTGCTTCTCCCTCTGCCTGTGTCTCTGCCTCCCTCTCTCTGTGACTATCATAAAAAAAAAAAAAAAAAAAAAAGGAAGAGAGTGTAGACAGGTCTGCCCGTGTTTCTTTTTTTGTTGTTTTAAGCAAGTTCTATGCCCAATGTGGGGCTCGAACTCATGACTTTGAAATCAAGAGTCCTGTGTTCTACCAGTCAGGCATCCCCAAAGCCAGTGTTTTTAATCCTTACTCATGTGGGTAATCAGGGTCAGTGTCTCCCAGCTGATGGCACTTGAACTGAGGCCTGAATGACTAGGAGCCAGCAGCAATGGGAAAATGCGGGGAAAGACATTCCAGGCAGAGAACATGGCATGTGCAAATGCCCTGGAGCAGGCACAGGCAGGGAGAGGGAGGCTGGTATGAACAGGAGTCTAGAAAACAAGGGGAAGGAGAACATGTAAAGTGAGCTCAGAGTGGGTGGGGGATACCCTGAGGGCCTTGCAAGCCACAGTAAGGATTTGGGGTTTTACTTGAAGCACAGTGAGACACTCTTGGAGGGTTGAAGCCAGGGAGTGATATTTTCCAAATGTGGTCCTGAGCATTTTCAAGTTTTGAACTATTTCAATATTTTAGTAAAACCACCAGCCTCCATACTGGGCCACGTGGAGCCTGGCCTGTGTTAGCATTTCTGTTTGCATCTGAACCAAGGAGGGCTATGTCAAGGACCTCTGCCAGTGAAACAGTAACAAAGAAGAAAGGGCAACTCTATTATTATTTATGATAATATAGTCTAACATACTAACCTCCCAAAACTCGGCATCATCAAACAACCAATATTGGGCATCCCATATTTTCTGTGGGTCAGGAATCCTCAAGGTCTCTCCCCAAACTGCAGTTGAGGTATCAGCAGCGGCTGAGGACCTATCTCAAGGCTCAAACGGAGAAGGATTTGCTTCCAAGCTCACTCAACCTGATTGTTGGCAGCATTTGGTTCCTCCATGACCTCCCTTAGACCTTGGCCACATGGGGATTGACATAGGGCAGCTCACAACACAGCAGGGGACTTCAGAGCCAGGGAGGAAGAAAGCCAGAAAGAAAGAAGAAAGCCAGAAGGGACAAACATCCAGAGGTGGAAGACAGCGTCTTTTTCTACCTAATGTCAGAAGGGACATCTCATCAGTTTTTTCTTAATAAGGTTTTAAGGGGCACCTGGGTGGCTCAGCGGTGGAGCGCCTGCCTTCGGCTCAGGTTGTGATGATCCCGGGATCCTGGGATCAAGTTCTTCATCAGGCTCCCCGTAGGGAGTCTGCTTCTCCCTCCGCTTGTATCTCTGCCTTTCTCTCTGTCTCTCATGAATAAATAAAATCTTAAAAAAAAGTTTTAAAAAAGTTTTTGGAATAATGTTATAATTTACAGAAAAATTGCAAAGAGAATACAGAGTTTCTGTACACCCCACCCCAACTGCTTCCCGAATGTTAGCATCTTCATTTACTACGGAGCATTTGACAAGAGAAATGAACTCTGATAGGTAATTATTGACTAAATTCCAACGTTTGTTTGTATTTCACTCATTTCTATCTTTGTTCCTGATCTGCCTGAAGATCCCACACGGTATATGTTCTCTTCTTGATTTCTTACTGAGAAGAAATCTCAGGTCTCTGAGCAGTTCCTCAGGCTTTGCTTGCTCCTGAGTCAAAACTCCTGATTTTGAGTTTTGAGGAGCACTGGCCAAGTATCTTATAGAATGTCCCTCAATTTGGGTTTGTGTCTGCTTTCCTTATGATTATGTTAGGGTTATGGATTTGGGCATAGGATATCACAGAATTGGATGAAGTATTCACCTCATTCCATTATATTGGGGACATATGATACACCTATGATGTCACCTATGAGATTAATCCTCAACTTTTCTTTTTTTTTAAACTTTCATCTGTTGATTAAGATAGTGTGTTTCTACACTGTAAGGTTTCTACACTGTAAGCTTATAATGTTTTCCTTTTTTCCCTACTTTATTCTTTGGAAACAAGTCACTGAGTCCACCCATACTCAAAGGGGTGCAGAATGAAAGTCCACCTCCTGGAAGGAGTATCCTAAATTATTTGGAATTCCTCTGTAAGGACAATTTGTCCCTTCTCTCCCATGTACCTATCTGTGCAATCATTTACTGAAGTCGGTATGGACTTACGCATGTTTATTATATAATTTGAATTATAATGCAATACTACGTTGTGTATTTATTTTGTTGCTCAAATCATTCCGGCTCTGGCATTGTGAAACCTTTCAGGGTGGCTCCTGTGTCCCTTTAATCTGCCCCTGTTCTTTTGGTTTCAAGCATTTCCTTGCTTTCTGGCACTATGTTCATACATTCCCTCTTTCCACCTTAGAATTAGTCATTTTTTGAAGGAGCCCTGATTGCTTTCATTGAGGAATAGTATTTAGGAACCAAGATCTGGGGACGCCTGGGTGGTTCATCAGTTGAGCATCTGCCTTTGGCTCAGGGCATGATCCCTGGATTCCAGGATCGAGTCCCACATTGGGCTTACTGCATGGATCCTGCTTCTCCCTCTGCCTATGTCTCTGCCTCTCTCTCTGTGTCTCTTATGAATAAATAAATAAAATCTTTAAAAAAAAAAAAAAAAAAGGAACCAAGATCTGGGTGCTGGGATTTAGGGGCTTGTTGCTGCTAGAGTGTCAATGCTTCTGGGCCCTCTCAGCCATCCTGTGACCTTTGCTGGGTCTCTTCATCAAAAGCTAATCCCTGGACCCTGCCCTCTCTCTGGGGGAGGGGATGATACTGAGGCATGAATATCAGGAGGTGGGCATCACTGGGCACCATCGTCAAGGCTGCTTCCTGCAGTGACTAAGGCCAACACGGGTGATTGTGAAGGACAGGAGCAACCATCACAGGTTTCAGCAGAGGACAGGCAGGGACACAGCACACGTTCACACAACGTGAACAGGAATGAGGAAGCCCCCCCATCCATGTGAAGTGACCTCCAAGACCCTCTGTGAAGTGGAAATAGCAGGGAGCAGAGCCACAGATGTGGCAGGAGACTTTCCTCTTTCTAAGGACAGAAAAGAGAATATATATGCTCTTTGCAAAGACACACAAGAAGCTAGTAACACTGACTTCTAGGGAAGAAGGGTAGGAAGTGTATCTATGTTTCTATTATCTATTTATCTAATATCTCTGTGCAATTTTGAAAAATTTGGGAACAATGTGAAAGTAGTATGTGTTCCAAAAATTAAAGTAAAAAGGAGAAAAAGGTGCTGTTACGCCAAGTGGAGGACAAAAGCCAAGGATTTCCTCATGGTCTGGAAGGAGAATAGTAGTAGGCAGGCCAAGGCCCCCTGGGGAACACAAGGGCTGAACTCAGCACTGTTGGGGGCAACCTCATTCCCGCAAAACATCATCGCCTGTCAACAATATCACATGAAGTCTGTGCGGCAGTTTGAATGTTGTTCTTGTAGATTGGTTTGTGCTTAATTTGTAGCTGTGTGGTGTAGTGGCCAAGAACACAGGACTCGGGAGACTGACCGTGTGTCTAAATCCCAGCCCTGCCACTCCGCAGCTGGGTGGCCGTGGCCAAACAGCTCACCTCTCTAAGCCTCAATTTCCTCTTCTGTAAAATGGGAACAATAATAATCCCTACCTCGTAGGTGGTAGTAAGGATTCAGTGAGTTAATACATGTCGGGTGCACAAAGCAGCTGCTCAATAAATGTGAGCTGCTATGGTTATTAAGTTCAAATTCATACATATTTAGGAAACAGAATAACTGAAATAATCTGTCACCTCTGGAGCTCTGAGAGATTTTCTCCCTTTTATTTATTTATTTTTATCTTTATTAATTTTTTAAAAAGATTTTTATTTATTTATGAGAGACACAGAGAGTGAGGCAGAGACACAGGCAGACGGAGAAGCAGGCTCCATGCAGGGAGCCTGACGTGGGACTCGATCCCAGGTCTCCAGGATCAGGCCCTGGGCTGAAGGTGGCACCAAACTGCCGAGCCACCCAGGCTGCCCTTATTTATTTATTTTTAAAGATTTTTATTTATTCATTTAAGAGAGAGAGAGAGAGAGATAGCACAAGCAGGGGGTGTGAGAGGCAGAGGGAGAGGGAGAAGCAGGCTCCCCACCCAGCTAGGAGCCCAACGCAGTGCTCGGTCCTAGGATCCCCGGTTCACAACCCAAGCTGATGCTTAACTGACTGAGGGCACCCAGGTGTCCCTAGATTTTCCCCTTTTAGGTGGGTGTTTTTGTTATTCTAGCTGGAGGAGCATTGGGTTCTCAGCTGCTTATGGCCCATGCCCAGCCCAGCACTGCTCACACGCAGACTGGCACTGTCTGCTCCTCTGTTCCCTCTCCTCCTCAAACCCAGACCTCGATGTGAGCTGGACAGGGCAGGGAGGGTCTGTTCACTCTGGTATCCCTGCTGTCCAGTTTGGTGCCTGGCATAGACAAGTATTTCTATAACCATTTGGTGAATAAATGAACGCAAAACGATAAAAATGAATGGTAACTCTGACAGTGTCCATGTGACCCTGTTGCTGAACTTCCCCTCAGGTGATCAGGGAAGGCTTCCAGGAGGAAGTGGGGGAGGTGCGGTGTCAGCAAGGGGGTGTTCCAGGCAGACTGGGGACAGTATGTACAGAGGTTCAGAGACTAGGCAGTGTCCTACTCCTTTGGGGAACTGAAAATAGGTTAATCCAGGTGGAAGTCAGAGGGTGAGGGCAGGAAGCAGCAAGGGAGGGGTGGGTGGGCAGGGGAGTAGGGCCCAGATCACTCACTGTCCTGAGGAGGTTGGTCTTTCCCCTCAGGGGAGGAATACAGGGGAGACAGGGCCCAGCCTTGAGCTTAGAGGCGAAATGGGAAGCAAAAGAGCCCTGGCTGAGCTGGTGCTCCTGGGCTACATATTATTGTATTGACCTTGGACAGATTCCTTCCTCTTTTGGGGTCTCAGTTCTCCCATCTGTGAAATGGGCACTGGGTTTTAGGAGGGTGGACACCAGACAGGCCCACACTGTGCCTCTCAAGCCTGCTGGCAGAATGGGAGAATCCATCTGCTGGTCAGCTGGACAACCTCACAGAAGGTATTGTATCATTATATACATATATCTTTAAGATTTTATTTATTTATTTGAGAGAGAGTGAGGAAGAGAGAGAGAGAGAGAGAGAGAGAAAGGGAGCACCAGTGGTGGGGAAGGGCAGAGGGAGAGGGAGAAGTAGACTTGCTGCTGAGCAGGGAGCTGGATGCTGGGCTCCATCCCAGGACCCTGAAATTGTGACCTGAGCCAAAGGCAGACGCTTAACCAACTGGGCCACCCAGGTGCCCAGTATTACATCCTTAGAACATTCCTAACCTTCAACTCAGCAGTTCCTTTCCTCAGAACTTATCCTGAGATGATAATTGAGGACTTTTGAGAAAGTTGGCTCAGAAGATGTTCATCAGAACACTGCCAACAAAGGAGAACAATAGGAAGCAGCCTAAGTGCCCAGCATCAGGCGAATGAGTCGCTGCTCTAGCAAGAGTCGTGCTGGGTATTTCTAATGACATGCAAAGATTTTCACAGCACATTCATACACATTTTTATTGCAAAAACAATACATCTCACTTTTAAAATATTCCAACCCTAAAGAAAAGTATGAAGTAAAAACCGAAAGGTTCCCCCTTATCTACTCATTTCTACTGAGTTAAACACTGCTAGCAGTTTATTGAACTGTCTTGCAGATTTACATCAATGCACCTATAAACATACACACGTGTATTATCCAACATATACGTGAGATGATATTTTAATAAGGACAGATGTAGTTTCTTAATAAAATATTATCTAATTACATATATAATGCTAGATTGTTACTGCAATGACCCCCAGTGCATCTTGCCTCCTAGCACTGGTGCCCTGTCGTAGGCCTTTTCTGCACTGACTTTGGACCTGGCCGTGTGACTTGCCTTGGGCAAGGGGACACGAGCAACCATGATGCAAGCTGGGGGTTGGTAAGTAGTTGCACTTGGAAGTCTGGTCTCTTGAAAACCCTTGGGATCCAGCCACCATGCTGTATGGCAGCTCAGGCTAGACTGCACAACGATTAGAGGCCACATGCAAGGCCCTGGTGGATGAGAGGCCATCTTGGAAGCTCCAGCCCAGCCAAGCTTCGAGGTGAAAGCAACCATATGACCAAGTCCTGCTGATGCTTTGGGGAACTGAAGAATGGCCAGTTTCTGGATGGTGTGTTACTCAGCAATAGAAAATAGAAACATAGATTGTTTTGCAACTTAAAAAAATCTTAATACATACATATATCATGTATACGTCAGTTCATGTGGATGAACTCATCCTTTTTAATGACTGCATAATTTTCCATGGGGGGTCAATGAAGCATATTTTTTTTAATTAATTAATTTATTTATTTATGATAGTCACAGAGAGAGGGAGAGAAAGAGAGACAGGCAGAGGGAGAAGCAGGCTCCATGCATCGGGAGCCCGATGTGGGATTCGATCCCGGATCTCCAGGATCGCGCCCTGGGCCAAAGGCAGGCGCCAAACCGCTGCGCCACCCAGGGATCCCTGAAGCATATTTTTTTAAAAGATTTTATTTATTCATGAGAGACACACAGAGAGAGGCAGAGACACAGGCAGCAGAAGAAGCAGGCTCCTCGCAAGGAGCCCGATGTGAGACTCAATCCCGGGACCCTGGGATCACGACCTGAGCTAAAGGCAGATGCTCAACTGCTGAGCCACTCAGGCGTCCCTGAAGCATAATTTTCTCACCAATCTCCTACTGATGGATGTTCTTGGCTATGACAAACAGTTCTACCTCCTTGTGTGACTATCACTGCCAACCGACATTAGTGTCTTTAGAATAAATTCCCAGAAGTGGACTCACTGGGTCAAAGGGTACACATTTTAAAAGTTTGCACAGATACTTCTAAAGTCACCCTCCCAAATGGTTGTACCAATTTGCAATGGGTAAGTGGGTCAGGCTTCCAACCCTGTCTACACCTGGTATGATCCAGCTTGAAAAGTGAGCGTGTGAAAATATCACTGAAGTGGCAGGGCTGGGGTGCGGTGGAGGTGCAGGCCATGGGGAAGATCTGTTGTGGCTGCTGGGAACAGAGTCTGGGGCGTCAGCCCACATGCCCTCCCCCCCAAGTCCTCCAGTCAGTTCCTTCCTCTTCTGCTGAGGCAGCTGTGCTCAGCACATCCTCTTTCAGCGCTGCCCTTGAAGAAGCTTCCCCAGCAGACCTGCCTCATGGTAGGCTCAGTTCCTCCAGCCTTAACCCCTATTCACAGTGACCCTTTGGCTCAGATGGGCCCTGGCCCCAGCCCCTGTCTTCTGCAGAGAGGAGCCTTCCAAGTTCACCTTTTGACTTTGGGTAAACCCTGATATTTTCTTGATGAGGGTGATAACCATACCAACCTTTGGGCTCTGTTGTTTATTCCTTCAGCAAATGGTAATTTATTTATTTATTCCCTTAGGAAACAGATATTTCTTTTTTTTTTTTGAAAGAGGGTTTTCTTTTTTTTTTTTAAGATTTTATTTATTTATTCATAGAGACAGAGAGAGAGAGAGGCAGAGACACAGGCAGAGGGAGAGGCAGGCATCATACAGAGAGCCTGACGTGGGACTCGATCCAGGGTCTCCAGGATCACGCCCTGGGCTGCAGGTGGCGCTAAACCGCTGCACCACCGGGGCTGCCCGGAAACAGATATTTCTTCATTCATTCATTCATTCATCCCTAAAAGCAACACTTATTTATTCATTCTTTCTTTCCTTCCTTCCTCCTTCTGCAAACATTTACCATTCTGGCCTCTTAGCCCTCATGGTCCAGTGAGAGGAACAGGTAACTCCATAGGTATATATTTTTATGTACTTGTATATGGGGCTGCATCACCTGAAACCAAGTACAAGAACACAGAAACCTGATTTAGCTGGAAGGGCGGGGGGCAACTAGACGGCCATCTCGAGATGGAAGGAGGAGCCAAAAGGGTGGGAAGAAGGATAGCTGTTCTCCTGGTGGGTGGCATGGCTTATACCAAGACCTGAAGTACAAGGTGCATGTCCCATTCCTTTCTGGGACAGAGAGAAACTGAGTGCATGGTGAAGGGGAGAGAGAGGTCTGAGATAAGGCCCCAGGGGTCAGCAGGACCACACAGGCGGTGACCTTTAACCTAAGAGCACTGGGGAGTCATTGCCAGGATGGTAGGAAGATTAAATAAGATTAATGATGTAAAAGTCTTAACCTATGGTTAGTGCTCAATACATGTTGCTCTGTTGTTGTTGTTGTTGTTGTTGTTGTTATTATTTTGAACTTTCTCTACCTACTGGGTATCAGGCAAGAGAATTCCCTTTGATCCCAAGACGCCCTGACTAGTCTGGGCCAGCTGTGTTCCTTGACTGGGAAGGACTCCAGAAATAGCCCCAGTGTTTTTAGGAAATGGGATCCAAATCTAGAGATCATTATTAGTTCCTTGCCCCAAGGTCACCAGGGGAGGCAATGCTGGGATTTAGACTCAGTTCTCTGTCTTCCAGCCCAGTGCCCTCTCACCCCATCCCTACTGCTAAATGCAAGTTCTCATTATCTCCTTGCCTAGCCTGAAACCCTCAATGGTTCCGCACTGCCTCCCGAATACCCACAGCCTAGCCCTCAAGACCCCCTGCTTGGGGTTACCTCTCTCTGTCACCTGCCATTAATCCACACCAAGACAAAAAACATTGTTTGATGTTCTCCAGAGGACACAAGGACGTGTGCTGCTACCAAGGACGTGTGCCATTCCTCCCCCCCCCACAACCTCCCACCAGGAAATTAGGAAGTAGGGGTACTCCAACCTTTTCTCTAGTCATTCTGCTCCCTATGGAGCCCACCTGTCCTCCTGGATTAGTTTCCTATGGCTGCCATAACAACTTATCATAAACTTCGTAGCTTAAAACAACATAAATCTTTTAGTCTTATAGTTCTAGAGGTTAGAAGTCTGAACTGGGTCTCACTGGGCTAAAATCAAGGTGTCCCCCAGGACTGTGTTCCTCTGGAGGCTCTAGGAGAGAAGTCTTTTCCAGCTTCTAGAAGCTTCCTGCATCCCTTGCTTCATGGCCTTTTCCTCCATCCTCAACGCCAACGATATAACATGGCCCTTCCCATGCTACCATCTGTTTTTGATTCAGTCTCTTTCACATTGAGAGACCCTTGTGATTACATTGAGGCCACCTAGATAATCCTGGATAATCTCCCTATTTTAAGGTCAGCTGATTAGCAATCTTAATTCCACTTCTTGCCTTAATCCCCTTTGCCATGTAACCTAACATATTCACACTAATCCCTGGATGTGAATGTGGACACCTCTGCCAGGGAGTCATTCTTCTGCCCACTACACTCCTCCCCCTCACCTCCCCTCTCCCTTGCAGGTCCTGCCCTTTCTCACCAGGCAGCTGTCATTCAAGTAGGAACCGGAGAGGAAGTGTATGCCACCCACATTTCTGTAGAAGAAACAAAGACTCCTCACAATACACCTTTGTGGAATGTTTTGAATTTGTAAAGGGCTTTCTCATTCTTGGGGGTTAGTATCACTCCTTTACTCCACATCTGAGAGAACCATGGTTAGAAAGGTCAAGTGGCTGTCCCAAGGTCATAGGTCAGGAGTGAATGTTGCTGGGCTCACACCCGGGCCTGACCCCAGCTTTTCCCCTCCTTCCCCACCCTGCATGAACAGCCGCTCCTCCCCAGATCATCTTAATGACTTTCCAAGGGCGAGCCAAGGGAGTCCTGTGGCCGGCCAATCTGCCCTTATTCTGGCTTCTGGCCAGAAGTCATGGGGTCATACTTGAAAGACTTCCTCAAACCTTGCAAGTCTCTCTGGAGGCATCTGCCTGAATTAGAAGCAGGAACTGTTCCCTCCATGCTGCCAATGGGGCGGGGTGTCATGGGTGCAGGTTTCCAGGGGAGCTATTAATCAATGTGTTTCAAAAGCCTTAAAAGCCTGAATTCTGGAGGATTGGGGGGAATGGGGTAACTGGGTGATGAACATTAAGGAGGGCAGGTGATGTAATGAGCACTGGCTGTTATATAGACTGATGAATCAATGACTTCTACCTCTGAAACCAATAATACATTATATGTTAATTAATTGAATTTAGGGACACCTGGGTGGCTCAGAGGTTGAGCACCTGCCTTCAGCCCAGGGCATGATCCTGGAGTCCTAGGATTGAGTCCCACATCAGGCTCCCTGCATGGAGCCTGCTTCTCTCTCTGCCTATGTCTCTGCCTCTCTCTCTCTCTCCCTCTGTGTCTCTCATGAATAAATAAATAAATAAATAAATAATTTAAAAAATTAATTGAATTTAAATATAATTTAAAAATATTTTTTCAAAAAAGCATGCATTCCTTTACCCATCAATGCCATCTGATGGAAATAGACAAATATGCAGAAATGCACATACAAGGTCGTATGCCGTGGCATTACGTGGAACAGCCAAACATCAAAGCCAAGCAAAATGTCTACCAGTAGAGTCTTGATAAAATAAAAAGATGGATCCATTGTGGTAGTACTACACAGTCATTAAGAATAATGTAGATCGCCATTTAGCAATATACAAAGACAGCTTCAAATAAGCACATGAAAGAAGTTCCATACCATAGTCACCAGAGATACACAAAATAAAGCCATCTGCCACTATATACCTATTAGAGTGGCTGAAATTAAAAAGAGTGACCATATCAAATATTGCCAAAGATGTAGTCACTGGAAATCACATATAGCGCTTGCGGGGCCATAACATGGTATGATGATTTTTTAAAAAAACTTATTCATGAGAGACAGAGAGAGAGAGAGAAAGAGAGAGAAAGAGAGGGGCAGAGACACAGGCAGAGGGAGAAGCAGGCTCCGGGCCGGGGACTCGATCCCGGCTCTCTGGAACCGCTGAGCCACCTGGGCTGCCCTGGTATAATGATTTTAGACAACAGTTTGGCAGTGTCTTAAAAAGTTAAACACTTACCATGTGTTTCAGTCATTCTACGCCAAAGAATTTACCCAAGATAAATAATAGCACAGGTCCATACAAAAACTGATATATAAATGTTTACAGCAGTTTTAGGTCTAACAGCCCCAAACTGGAAACAACCCAAAGGTCCATCACCAGGTGAATGGATAAACAAACCAGTATATCCACACAATGGAATAATGCTTATAAAAAGAAAGGGAACTATCCAATCCACACAACACGGATGAATCTCAAAATAATTATGCTAAATAAAAGAAGTCAGACAAAAAAGAAAGCATAGTGTATGATTCTATTTATATAAAATTCTAGAAAATACAAACTAATCAGTGGGACAATAAAGCAGGATCAGTGGTTGCTGGTGCGCATGTGTTTGGGGGAAGGGGTGGCAGGAGGGATTCCAAAACGCCATAAGGAAACTGCTGGGGGGTGATAAGCTTGTCGATGCGAATACGGTGATGGGCTCGTGGGTGTACACATATGTTGAAACTCATACTCTTTAAATATGTACCATTTACTGCATGTCAATCATACTTCAATAAAGCTATATTTTAGGAAAGATTGTCTCTTAAAAAAAAAAAGTAGGTTCCAACTGTATAGACAGTCTGATTTCCTTTCCAGGGGAGAAAGAAAAAAAAAAAAAAAGCCTTTGTGTGTGCACATTTTCTGGGTGACAGATCGGACGTGAAGTAGACTTTTTTCTCTAAACTCTTCTGTGTTTGCGCACAACCACACGTCTGAATTTATATTTATAATAAAACAATTTCCATTTTGCAAAAGGAAAACCAAACAGGGGCCCGAAGCAGGGCCCAGCTCCTCCCCCTGCCTGGTCCTCTCCAGCCGGAGCGGAGGCACGAGGTGACCCCGACTCCAGGACTTCCTGCGAAGTCCCCACGCACAGCGGCCCCCAGGGCAGTGACGAGCACAGCCCTGCAGATGCTTCCCGGAAGGCCGGGGGGGAGGTCAGCCTGGGCTAGGCCAGTAAATCACCCGCGGAAGGGGCCGCAGGGTTTCCTCCGCTGAGGCTGGGGAAGATGCAGGCCGGGGTAGGTGAAGGAAGGGGCGGCCACCCGCACTTGGCTGTTCGCGGGGTGGGTAAAGACTCTAGCATACGGGGAGAGGAAGCAGCGCTGCCCAGCGTCGCCAGGACCGGGCCACTCCCGCGGGCCACTCCCGGGCTCTACGCGCCAAGGCCCGGCGGTTTCACTCGCTGTTCCTCTGCGCATGCGGCTCGCCTTCCGCGGGTAGTTCACGTGCCGGTGAGGACTAGTTCGGAGTCCGGTATAGAACCAGGATAGAGGGATCCCTGGGTGGCGCAGCGGTTTGGCGCCTGCCTTTGGCCCAGGGCGCGATCCTGGTAGACCCGGGATCGAGTCCCACATCGGGCTCCTGGTGCATGGAGCCTGCTTCTCCCTCTGCCTGTGTCTCTGCCTCTCTCTCTCTCTCTGTGGCTATCATAAATAAATAACAATTAAAAAAAAGAACCAGGATAGAATCTGATTGGCTCATTTTGGGTCACGTGAATGAACCAGCCAGCCAATCGGGTGGGGTCCCGTATAATACGATGCCTTCTAAGGGGTTCTGCAGGGCTTCGCACCGGAGGGGCGGGCGGGGGCTCCCGGGGGCTCCCTAGCGGCTCTGGGCTTTGCTCTGCAAGGAGTGAAGACCTGGCTGGTGCAGTTCTCTGACTCTCTGAGGCACGGTGCCTTCCTAGGGCGCGGCTGTCCTGAGGGGCCCAGGCACTAGGAAACCAGCCTGGTTCAAGCCTCCTTCCCTGCAGTGGTGCCCCACCCAAGTCTCTACCATCACAGCCCCTGGCGGCGGCTGCTCAGACCCCTGCCCCAGGGCAGCAAAGCTCTGCCCCAACAAGGTGCTGGCGAAGTTCTCTGAGGAATCTGAACTAGGTAACGCCGAGGAAAGTCAGGCCTTGTCAGGAGAAGCGGGGGTGGAGAGGTACGGAGTGAGCAGAGGAGGCAGAAAAACGGTGACTCCAGGGGCCTTTTCATCACTGTCACCAGAGCTACAGTCATATGGCTGCAACACTGACACAACCGTTATCACAAAAGGCACAATTTAAAAAGGCATGCTTGCAACATGCTAAGGAAATTCCATGCAGGAAGATGCTGGGTAGCAGACACCAGTGCCCACTGCAGATAGAACCTTGGAGAACCTTGTCTAACCACTAGTGTTTAATGCTAACAGTAACAGTGATCTAGCATCTTCTACAGACCAGGCGCCCATTCCAAGCACCTCACTTATAGCTGTTCATGGAATGAGATAAGTAGTATTATCCCCACTTTACAGATGGGAAAACTAAGGCACAAAGAGATTCGGTAACTTGCCCTTAGTTCACAGAGACAGGATTCAAACGCCAGAGGCCTGGCTCAGAGGTCATCCCTGTAACCACTGCCCCCTAGGCACTGGTATGTACTTGACACTGTTCCAGGCACTGGGGTACAGATCAAGACGCTTACCCTATTTTCTGGGCCTTACTGCCTGGGTGGGGAGAGACGTAAATAGCAGTGACCCATATAATGAGCGGTCACTGTTGTTTTAAGTGCTACAAAGCTTCGAGCTCTAAGAGAATCTAGAAAAGGACCATCCTTGCCTGGAGAGGTCAGAGAGGGCTTCCCTGCAGAAATGACACTGAGGGCAGAGTGTGTGGCAGGAAGAGGTCCAGGTGAGAGGGAACAGCATGTACAGTGTGCTGAACCACATTAGCTAAGCGCTTTGCTTACCCCAGGCAAAGGTTACAGGGCATGATAAGGCCCTGCCCTGGCCACCAGGTGACCGGCCATTCTCTCCATGACTCTGCCCCACCTCTCCACTGGCAATCACAGTTGAATGAATGACCGTAGCTCTCTGAGGTGGCAGTAGGACAAACCCATGAATGTTTTCGGGAAAATGTTTGCTCCCAAGTGGCCCTGGAAGGACACTAATCACTTTAGTGCTCGGGTTGTGGGAGTCATGATGATTCAGGGAAAAAAGGCCACTAGCTGGATTCTGGAGGGAATTCAGCCACCCCAGCTGCCCATGTGTGGAGATGCTTATCAGAGGCCAGCCTAGGCATCGCTAGCTTCGAAAGTGGGGCTCTGGCAGTTTGCGCAAAGCAGCCCTGGCCTCTCTCCAAGGGCTTATTTTGGACACTGCTGGCTTTCCTAAATGAGTTAAAAAGCAAACTCTGGGGGTTTTGAGAAGTGCTCTAGTCTCAGCCAGATATTCTTGACAAGTATGGTCAGTTTCTGGATCCTAATGGCTGCAACAGGGCTGTCACGACAAGAAGCTGGGTCACTCTCAAGGGTTAGACTTGGTAGGATGAGACAACAATTGGATCTCATACCGGCCAGCTGGGCAACGGTGACAGCAGGGACGGGGAGGGTAGGGGAAACGACTCTCTCCTACTCTCTCTAGGCAAAGCTGGTTTCGCCTTCTAGGAGGGAACATTAAAAATGTGCTTGACTTTTGGCCCAGAGATTCCGCTTCTGGGAATTATTCCCCAAGACGCCTCCTACCATCACACAGGGGCATTTACAAGGGTGCTCACTGCAGAATGGCTTGAAATAGTTAAAAACTGCGAACACCCCAAACTGCAGAATGGCTTGAAATAGTTAAAAACTACGAACACCCCAAACATATCCTGATGGAACTGGCTAAATCTAGTGTGGATGTCCTCATCCCAGACAACTGCTACCCCTGAAGAGAATGTTCCAGAAAGGCACAGCCTCTAAGAGTTGCTGCTAGTTAGGTACAACAAAACAAGACAAAAAATACATAAAAGTGATGAAACAATGTGTATTGTATTATTTCATTTTTGCTTTTTTTTTTCAGATAGTATTCTTGCAAGCTTGGAAAAAAAGATGATCTAAAGCATCCCTACTGCACTGGTAAACAGAGGTTATCTGTAGGGAGGAGCACCAAGGGAGGACTTTCATTTCTTAAACTTTTGCTTTCTATAGCATAAAGTTATGCAATGCTTGAATTTTTACTTTTGCTTTCAGATCTTTCTTTTTTAACGCAAGCATTTTACTGCTATAAACTTCCCTCTTAGTCCGGCTTGTGCTGCATCCCTGAGATTTTGGGACGTTGTGTTTTCGCTTTCATTTGTTTCCAAGATATTTGCTAACTTCCCTCGTGATTTCTTCCTTGACTCACTGGTTGCTTAAGAGTGTGTTGTATAGGGATCCTGGGTGGTTCAGCGGTTTAGCGTCTGCCTTCAGCCCGGGGCCTGATCCTGGAGACTCAGGATCGAGTCCCACATCCGGCTTCCTGCATGGAGCCTGCTTCTCCCTCTGCAGTGGTGTCTCTGCCTCTTTCTCTCTCTCTCTCTCTCTCTCTGGGTCTCTTATGAATAAATAAAATCTTTTAAAAAAAGAAAAAGAAAAGAGTGTGTTGTATAATTTCCACATACTTGTGAGTTTTCCATTTTTTCTTTTGCTCTTGATTTCTAATCTCTTTCCATTGCAGGGTACACACTATGTTTGAAGTCAGAGGAGCAGCGATGACAAAAGGAGAATGTCTCCGCAGCAAGGTAAGTAGGAGCGCAGGAATGGGATCCACACTGCCTGGATTTGGAGTCAGCTCCCTCATAGACTACCCACGTGATCCTGGCTGTGCTGTCACTGCTCTGTGCCTCAGCTTCCTTATCTGTGAAATGGAACATACAGCATAGGGTCTTGTGAGTATGAAAAGCATTCACATGAGGAAAACCTGAAATTAGTGCCTGGGGCCCATACAATAAGTGTTCAGGGAAGCGTCAGCTGTGGTGGTGGAAGAGGAGGTCAGGACACTGGCAACTGCCCAGTCTGAGGATGTCTCCACTGAGCCCAGTTATAAGCACATGTGTTTGCACTCCCTGCCCTCCAGGACCAAATGGGTCCCTGACCCCTGACCTGTAGAAGGGTTGCTGTCAGCCTGTCCTCTTGTTCATTTGTTCCTTCCTTCCTGCATTCAGCACTCCCTCACTGTCCCCACTCCCTGATGTGCTAGGCCTTGGAGCCAGTGGGGGCGGGGAGGAGGACAGACATAAACTCTTCTGTGAAATGGGGATGATGATTATTTAAGCTGCTTTAACAAAATACCACAGACTGGGTGGTTTATAAACAACAGAAATTTATTTCTAACAGTTCTGCAGGCTGGAAGTCCAAGGTCAAGGCGCCAGTAGATTTGGTATCTGGCAAGAGTCTGCTCCCTGGTTCACAGCCAGCTTTCTTTGGGCCATGTCCCCACATGGCACAATGGGGGAGGGAACTCCTGGGAACCCTTCGTAAGGGCACTGTTCCCGTTCATGAAGGCTATGCCCTCATGACCTAATCACCTCTGAGAGGCCCCCCCACACCCTAATGCCATCAGGTTGGAGGTTAGGATTTCAACATATGATTTTGGGGGGAACACATTCTGCCTATAGCAATGATACAACCACTTGCTGCAGGCTGTTGGTGCTTGAGGGGATCTTAGAAATACAGTCCTTAGCCCAGGGCATGGGCCCCCAGGGTGAGGTCAATACACGGAAGCTGTTGTTTAGAGAGCAGTGACAATACCAAGGGCCTCTTATCTATCTATCTATCTATCTATCTATCTATCTATCTATCTATCTATCTACCTTTAAAATTATTTATTTATTTATTTGGGGGGGAGCAGAGGGAGAGGGACAAGCTGACTCCCAGCTGAGCTCAGAGCTCCATGTAGGGGCTCGATCCCACAACCCTGAGATCACGACCTGAGCTAAAATCAAGAGTGCAGTGCTTAACCGACTGAGCCTCACAGGCACCCCTCTATTTTTTTTTTATTTTAATTTTTAATTTTTTTTCCCTCTATTTTTAAAGTGAGCTCTGTGCCCTCCTTGGGGCTCAAACTCATGACCTCAAGATCAAGAGTTGTATGCTCTAAGGACTGGAATCAGCCAGGCACCCCCATTGAGGCCCATTTTTAAGGCCAACCCCCTTATGGTCAACAATATGCTGCCTTGGGGTTCATCATTGGTGTTGATTTCTAGCCATCTCTCCTCATGCCTGCACCTGTTCCAAAATCTTCATGGAGGTCAGAACTCTTGTCGAGTTGTCCATTCTTCTGTCCCAGTGCTAACATCAGTGCCTGGCACAGTATGGACAATCAGTTTTGTTCTAGTCAAATAAGCACTATTCTAACTGCTTTACAAATATCAACTCATTCTCTACTCATAACACTTCTGGGAAATAACAGAGAGTTTCATAACTTATCCAAACTCACAGAGCCAAAAAAGCAGCCAAGTCAGAATTTGAACCCTGGGCGATGTTTGCTGAAGGAAGGAAGGAGAGTGAGGTGCAGGCTCTGGCATATATAGTTTTGAAATGCAGCCTCAGGGCAGCCCGGGTGGCTCAGTGGTTTAGTGCCGCCTTCAGCCCAGGGCGCGATCCTGGAGACCCGGGATCGAGTTCCGCATTGGGCTCCCTGCATGGAGCCTGCTTCTCCCTCTGCCTGTGTCTCTGCCTCTCTCTCTCTCTCTGTGTGTCTCTCATGAATAAATAAAATCTTAAAAAAAAAAAAAAAGAAAAAAAGAAAAAAAGAAATGCAGCCTCAGAGAGCAGGGCCTTTAGCAAGCACTGATTTCCAACCTCATTGCTGTTCCATAAGAAGGAAGTGGAGACTAAAGTCTGGGAAGGTGGGACCCCAAGGCCAACCAAGAGATTAAAATTTGGAATTTCCAGGCTACAGCCCTGTGATCCTAGACTGTTGGGAATTCGGGGTGTGTCAGGTATTCCCCGCTGTCACTGGAGAGAACTTCACCATGAGTTGAGTAGAGAGGACAGTTTACAAAATACGGTGTGATGTTGGTAGCTAATGCTTGATGAGCACTACCCAGGTGCCAGGTCATTTGCAAAGTCCTTTTGTGTGTGTGTGTGTGTGTGTGTGTGTGTGTGTTTGTTTTTTTGTTTTTCAAAGTCCTTTGTATATATTATGCCCTCGTTGAATCCTCAAAAGAATTTCATGAGGCAGGTATGGCCACTAAACCCATTTTACAGCTGTTAAAACTGAGGTTAAGAGACTCCAAGTGACTGGCCCCTAGGTCATTGAGCTAAGATGAGGAGGAACCTGGGACACACACACACCCCACCCCTGTCTGCTCTCTGGTCCCTGCTGGAGCCCTTGTCCCCCTCTGCTCCTCCAAAGCCTCACTGTTAAATGATACCACATTTCAAAATCTTAGCTGTTGCTGACAGCAACATGGGGGACTGTGCCTAAGGATTCAGAAAATAAGCAGAGCTCAGCAAGGGCTGAGGGGCTGTGTATGTGCCTAAGAGGACAGGGAGGTGACCTGGAAACACCTCTTCTTGGTAAACAGGGCCCTGATCACTGGGTGAAAGGTGTCGGACTCCTGACCAGTTATGTAAACCCTGTGTTCACCTGCTGACTTCTGGCCCACTGGGTGGGGGTCTAAGAAGGTCCAGAAGTCTACCTCTCTCTTTGCGGTGTGTGTGTGTGTGTCTCATTTTAGTGCACCTCACATACAATCAGGCTGCTCAGACAAGGATTCAGCCAATCCATCTGTCCACTGTGCTTAGGCCCAGCAGGGCCACAGGGCCACCTGCCAGAAATGGGACTGCTGCTTGCTCTTGATGCCCCCTCAAGCCCTCTCCAAGACTTTAGTTTGACTTTGCACAGGAGTTCAACTGGACTCCTTTTCCTAAGTGGTACTATGCCATGCACTTTCCCCTCATACTTTATCTAACTGTGCAAAGGGGTCATTATCTCCATTTTATGGGTGAGGACACTGAAGGTGAAAGAGGTTAATAACTTGCTTGAAGCGATAGGGCTAGGGAGTGGCAGGGCTGGCATTTGAATCCAGGTCCCTTCAGGCAGAAGGAAGGTTCTGGGAACTGTGTTCTCATGAAAGAAAGATCTGGAGATCCAGGTGACAGGCAGAGAAAGGAAAGTTAAGGAAGTTAAGTTCCTGACTTTTATAGGGAGGCAAAGGCCATGTAGGAGCTGGCCTGGGATAATCACATCACCCTCTCTCTAACACTTTCCATGGTTCCCCATGAGCTTTAGGATAAAGCACAGCATCATTATCATAGCCTGCCAGGCCCTCCTGTGGGATGGGGCCTGCCTACTTTTTGAGCCTTGCCCTCGCCTCTCACAGATTCTGGGCTCTTACATCTTCTCAGCTTAGACTTCCCACCAATTCCCCTCTTTCCTGGCTGACTTCTGTCCACTCATTAGGCTTGGCCTTACATGCCTTTCCCACTCGGAAAAGCCTGCCCAGGTCATGGACACCAGTTCAGGCCCAGTCTGCATCCCCACCACTCCCTGAACGCTCCTTGACCCCCAGGCATACCACAGCCCTCATCGCTTGAGCCACACCTGCCTGCCCATCTCCAGCCCTCCCCCTTGCGGCCCAAGTCCCAGAGCCGATGGTGTGATAAGCACCTGGGAATGAAACATGGAGAGAAGATGTGCTTGGCCGACCTTGGAAGGCTGGGGACCTCGAAGGCAGATAGAGAGCGAGGTAGCAAGGCTGCTGGGCTGCCCTGCAGGTTGTACTAAGACAGTACTATAAGAGCAGGGCCAGTGCTCAAGAGCCCAGAACACAGGCTGGAGTTTGGACTTTGTCCAGTTAGTGATTTGGAGTTCTGGGCTTAAGGCACGCTGGAGCCAAAGCCAGGGGTTAAGAAGGTAAGGCTGTTCTCAAAGCCATAGGGAAAGACAGGTGGGTCTGGGGAAAGCCACCTCCGGGTCTCTGGACAGAATGAAAATGGGGTAAACACAGTGTCATGTTTCAGCCTGGGAATCGGCCTGATTTTGAACAGTGTCGAGTCAGGTATCGGGCCTCGGCCTTCGCATACTCACTGATTGAATCTCCTCAACAACCCCAGGAGGCAAGGACTGCTGTGGGTCCAATGGGACAGATGGGGAAACTGAGGTTCAGAGAGGTGGAGTGACCTGCCCCAGGTCACACGGGGACTCTCTCTATCCCTGCCTTAGTTGTAACTCTGTCTTGTAGCTCACTCAGAAGTCAGGGGGATCTAGACTGTCTAGACCTGTACTGTCCAATATGGTTGTTGTGAGCCACCTGTGCCTAGTTAAATTTTAAATTTAGATTAAATGGAGTTTAAAATTCAGTTCCAGGGCAGCCCAGGTGGCTCAGCAGTTTAGCGCCACCTTCAGCCCAGGGCCTGATCCTGGAGACCCAGGATTGAGTCCCCTGTTGGGCTCCCTGCATGGAGCCTGTTTCTCCCTCTTCTCCCTCTGCCTCTCTCTCTCTCTCTCTCTCTGTGTGTCTCATGAATAAATAAATAAAATCTTTAAAAAAGTAAAATTCAGTTCCATAAATAAATAAAATAATAAAATAAAAATAAGATTCAATTCCTTAGTCACACTAGCCACATTTTAAGTGCTCAATAGCCACATGTGGCTAGTGGTTATCACACTGGATAGTGCAGGTATGGGACATTTCTACCACCATGGAAAGTACTATTAATAATGCGGGTCAAGGGATCCCTGGGTGGCGCAGCGGTTTAGTGCCTGCCTTTGGCCCAGGGCGCGATCTTGGAGACCAGGATCGAATCCCACGTCCGGCTCCCGGTGCATGGAGCCTGCTTCTCCCTCTGCCTGTGTCTCTGCCTCTCTCTCTCTCTCTCTCTGTGACTATCATAAATAAATAAAAAAATTTAAAAAAATAATAATGCTGGTCAAGACTGTGAAGGTGGACAGGTCCTCAGAGACCATTTAATTCAATTCAATGCTCCTATTTAACAGACAAAGAGAGGGCAGGGACTGGTTCAAAGTCATACAGTGAAAAAACAAAAACAAAAACAAAAAAAACAAAGTGAGTTACTGATAGGGGTGGAATTCAAAAGCTGAGTTCCTCACTCCCCAGCCTGAGCTCTCTCCACTGAAGGAGATTGACTCCTGTCTCTTAGCTGGGGCTTCATGAGAGGCTTCTGTGAGGCAAAGAGGGACCATAAACTAAGTCTAAAGACAATCGATTAAGTGGAAGTAATACTTTCATGTTGAAATTTAACAAAGGTTGATATCCGCAATATGTAGTAAGCTACTACAAATAAATAAAAAGATGACTACTCCAATTGGAGAAAAGGACCAAGGATAGGCCAGGCAATTTACAGAGGAAATGAGAATTGCCAAAAAGATTCTAGTGAAAGAAACTTACAGTAGTGTAGCTTTCTGTTGTTGTTGTTGTTGAACAGATTGGTAAAGATAGAGAAAATGTGGGAATGGATGCTATCTTATACTCTTGGTAGGAGTAGAAATGGATCCAACCTGTTTGGAAGGCAGTTTGGCCACACTTTTCAACAGTAAATATGTAAATTTTCTTTGAATCAATAATCCCTGGGCCGGAACCCAAGGATGCCTGATTCTGGGTCTCGTGTTCTGAACCATGACTACTCTCCATGAGTGATGGTCAGGCTTCGGTTGGAAAGGGCGGAATCACTGGTCAATGGGGAGGCTTGTGGATTTGGCTGTGGGAGGCTTCAGCAGGATGGACCCGCGTGGGCGAGTTCTTTGGAGCCTTTATTTTCTTATGTTACTGGCTCAGATATTAGCCAGGGGCCCAGCACCAATCAATACGCGCTTGGTCAGCTGCCGTGATGGCTCAGCTGCCATTCCAGTTCTGCAAATAATTGGAGCCCAGTCACCGGTGAATCAGCACTGGCCGCCCTTGGCAAGCAAGGCTGGGAAGGCAGCTTGGCGTGGCAGTTTGTGCTGGGTGTCAGGTGACAGAGAGCAAGCCAGCTGGGTAGCTGCCCCCAGAGTGATTTGGGCAAGTAACACCCCAACTTCAGTTTCCCCTTTCTTTCCCTGTTTCTTTTCTTTTCTCCTTTCTTCTCTCCTCTCTCCCTCTTACCCTTCCTTCCAAAGACTGCCAAGTGTGCATCACTTATTGTGACAGCAAACAGAAGGCAGAACCCTTGTTTTCTCTGCACACAGATGGTTGGTAACTTGGGGGCACAGAGAGTGAGTGTTGTGCCTGACATGGGAGAATGGGGTGGGAGAAAATGCCTGAGCTGAAGCTTGGCACCTGGTAGGCGACACCAGGTGAGCAGGGGACAAGACTGAAACCTTTGGACAGGGCTGAGGGAGGCAGACAGTGAAAGGCTGAGCAGTTGCTTCCAGAGGATCCTGGATACCAGGCTAAGGACCTTTGATTTTATCCAGAGGGTGATAGAGAAACGTGGTAAGGCTTTGTTTGTAATATCCTTATAACAATATATTACTGAATTACAAAATGAATTCATCATATTACAAAAAACAATATCCAGGGCAGCCCAGGTGGCTCAGTGGTTTAGTGCTGCCTTTGGCCCAGGGCGTGATTCTGGAGATCCAGGATCCAGTTCCACGTCAGGCTCCCTGCAAGGAGCCTGCTTCTCCCTCTGCCTGTGTCTCTGCCTCTCTCCCTCTCTCTCTCTCTCTCTCTCTCTCTCTGTGTCTCTCATGAATAAATAAATAAAATCTTAAAAAACAACAACAACAACAATTTCCAAAATATCCATTAAAATAAAGTAAAAATTTCCCTCTAAACTCTCTCCCCAGACGGAAGCCTCTGGTAACATTTAGGGTGTATTCTTCAAGATTCTTTCCTATGCATACAGAAATATATCCATTCTTCTAGACAAAAATAAGCTCACCCTTTACATACTGTTCTGTGACTCACTTTGCCATGGCAGGGTGGACATTTCCCACCTTGGCACACACACATCTCCTATGTCCTTCTCAGCAGCCATGTGGCATCTCATCAATGACACTTGCCTTCATTTGACAAATACTGATTGAATTCCGCTGTGTACCAGACACTGTTCTGGGTGCCGAGGATGGAGCAGAGTAACAAAAAACAGTTTTGCCCTTAAGGCTTCCAGCTTCCTACTGGCAGACATCAGGCTGCTTTGATATTTTTGTATAATATACAAGGGTGCAGGGACCATCTTGCATGTGTATTTGCTTGCATGAGTGAGTACTGCCATTGGGTAACCTACTTGAAAAGGAATTGTGCCCCAGGGTGCCTGGGTGGCTCAGTTGGTTAAATGTCGATTCTTGATTTTGGCTCAGGTTATAATTTCAGGGTCCTGAGGTCGAGCCCTACGTTGGGATCCACGCTCAGTGAGGAGTCTGCTTGAGGATCGTCTCTCCCTCTCCCTCTGCCCCTCTCTCCCACTCATGCAAGCACATGCGCTCTAATAAATAAATCTTTAAGAAAAAGAAATTGTGCACATTGGATTTTGGTAGTTACTGGCAACATTTAAGAGTTTTAGATTAGGAAGTGATGTGGTTATATCTACAATTATCTGCCCACCCGTCCATCACCCTGTCCATCCACCCATCCATCCTTTACCCATCCATCCATGCATATATATGCACATACATCGTGCGTGTACCTGTGCATCTGTCTCTTTGACACAGTTATTTATAAAGTGTCAATCATGTGGCAGGCCATGAAATGTACATCCAGACACCATGAATGAGGCATCTGACCCTGTGAAGCTCCTGCTGTAATGGCACAGAAAGAGAGAGAGAATGAGAGAAAGAGAGAGAGAGAGAGAGAGAGAGAGAGAGGTAAGCAGTATCACAAGAGTTTGTCAGGCCAGACGAGGGCAAGGATTCTCTCAGGCCTCCTGTTTTCTGCAGGTATGATTCTGTTCTCTGTTCCCCCTCCTCCTTCCTGACAGGGGTTATGCTCACTCACAGCTACTTGGAGAACCAGGTGGCATTCAAATTCAAAACCCTGGGGATATTAAAAAAGCTCCACTTGAGAAACTATAGCTGTTTCTCAGGAAGTGCTGAGCTCTTTCTCTGCCATGCGTCCCCTTCTCTTCATAGTGCTCTAGTGTACTAGTCCATCTCCTATTGGCATGGCTGCATTAGCTTCCTCACCTGTCTGTCCTGTCCTTGTTCTTTTTTTTATTTTTAATATTTTATTTATTATTTGAGCATGCACACAAGAAAACACAAGCAGGGAGAAGAGGCAGAGGAAAAGGGAGAAGCAGACTCTGCCTAGCAGGGAGCCTGACGTGGGGCTCAATCCCAGGACTCCAGGATCATGACCTGAGCCTAAGGCAGAAGCTTAACCAAATGAGCCACCTAGGTGCCCCCCTGCCCTTGTTCTTGCCTGCTGGTAACCAATCCATTCTCCACATAAAAAGAACTTTGAAGGAGGCATTTTGGATCTTGTCACTAACCTGCTTGTATCCACCCTCAAAGATAGTGTCCCTTTGGGCTAAATAAAATCTCAACTCCTCCCAGGCTCACAGAGCTCATGTCAGCAGGCTCTTTCCTGACCCCATGCCTCTCACTCCCCAAACATGCCAATCCCTGCCTCTGCCCCCAGAGCTTTCTGTGCTTGGGTCCTCCTTATTATGTAGGTCTGTGCTGGGATAATCCCTCACACAGGCCAGGAAGGACAGGCTATGGTTGGGATTTGAGGGTGCTGGGGAAGTGTGGAAGTGCTGGCCTGGAGCTCTGTTATGACCACTCACTCAGATCTCTTTGTCCCTTCAGGCCTATGCCATTTGCAGGTGTGGCCTCTTGAAGTCCTCACAACATTCTGAAAAGGTTGGTTTCCTTCCTTCCTTTCTTAATTTTTCAGTAAGCTCTATGTCCAATGTGGGGCTTGAACTCACAGCCCTGAGATCAAGAGTTGCATGCTCTACCCATTGAGCCAGTCAGGCACTCAGGTTGGTATTCTTATTCCCCTTTTTCAGGTGAAAAACTATGGCTTGGAGATTAAAAAAAAAGGGGGGGGGGTATATTTTCAAGATTTCTTTCTATGCATGCAAAAGTACACCCAAAGTTTGTGTGATGCTGATTGATGGTCGGTGTTAAGTCAGCCGGATTTTTTTTTTTTTTTTTTAAGATTTTATTTCTTTGGGATCCCTGGGTGGCACAGCGGTTTAGCGCCTGCCTTTGGCCCAGGGCGCAATCCTAGAGACCCGGGATCAAATCCCACGTCGGGCTCCCGGTGCATGGAGCCTGCTTCTCCTTCTGCCTATGTCTCTGCCTCTCTCTCTCTCTCTCTCTCTGTGTGACTATCATAAAAAAAAAAAAAAAAAATTATTTCTTTGACAGAGAGAGAGCACAAGCAGAGGGAGTGGCAGGGATAGGGAGAAGCAGGCTCCCCATGGAGCAGGGAGCCTGATGTGGGACTTGATTCCAGGACCCTAGGACCACAACCCAAGCCAAAGGCAGATGCTTAACCAACTGAAGCACCCAGGTGCCCAAGTCAGCCAGATTTTTCAATCCTGCTCTGATGGCTTCAGAGCAAGTGGTCCTAGCCATATCATCCTGAATCTCCTCATTATGTAGAGTCCTCAGGCCTCAGTGTCCCAAACCGAGGCCACACTGCCAATGTGCAGCAGAGCCAGGATTCTAACATAGGTTTGTCTCACCCCAAATGGAGCATCCTGAACTGGCACCAGGTTTTCTCCCTTCCCTAGGCACTGTCTGGGAAATGAGGAAAGTTGAAACTTCCGGGGCTCCCAGCCCTGAGGCTACAAAGAGATAAATACCCAAACCGGGCTGAGTCTGGCAGCCAGGCCCACCCTGCTTCCTGTTAGAGCAGTTTGGGGTTACTCGTGGTCACAACTGAGGAGCCAGCCAGGCCTTGAGACTTCTTTGGCTGGTCTTCTCCTCTAAAATCCCCTCCTGGGGTCAGGTGGGCATGAGTTCTTCCCCTGTGGAGCAGGCCCAGCCAAGATCAGGAAGGACAACACACCCCACAGAGTGGGAGGCACAGATTAGCCCTTTACTACCTGTGCTCCAGGGTGAAAACCTTATTCAAATTATCTAAACTCTCCAGGCCTCAAGTACCCTGGCTGTACATGGATGCACATAATGGCAGCGAGAGCTGCTATTACCACTTTTCACCTATCTGGCTTCATTGTGTTTCCTAAATTATGAGATAAACTGGAGAGAAGTACGGTGGCTACCCCATTTTATGGCTGGGAGGCAGAAAGAAATCAGAAATTTGAGCCCTCGGTTACATGTCTGGACCTAACTCAGCCTCAAGTCCAATCAATTTCTGTCTCTCAAGTGCCTCTCAAACCCATCCTCTCATTTTCTTTCAGCTCTGAGGTTCTGCCTTCATCATTTCTTGCCTGGATCAACACAAGGCCCCTGACCCCTGTTTCCCATATTCTCTCCTCCACACTACCTGCTGCCAGAGCCAGCTTCTTACAACAAAAAACAAGTCTGAGTCACGCTCCTGTTCAAAATGTGTGAGTAGCTCCCCTCCTTACTCTGGTCTATGAGGCTCTGTAAGATCCAGCCACTGCAGCTCAGGTCTTCCAGCTGTATCTCTTGCGCTCTGCCTCTTTCGAATCTCAATGCAGCCAGGTGCAAGTACTCAAAGCTTCTGTGGGCACCACATTCTCTGTCCTCCAGGCCTCTAGAGGCTCTGCATGGCCCCTCCGCCCCTCCCACCTGACTCAGGGTGTGCATCCTTCTAAGACTTGGATAACTTTGTGTGAGAAGCCTTATCCCTTGGACCATGCATCCCTGCCTCCACTGAGCTCATCCAGTCCCCTGTGCGACCACAATCACAGTTCTCATCTACCAGAATTGTTGCTGCCTGGGTCCCAGGCTGCTTCTCCACCTGATCTTGGTCTTGAAGAGGCTGGAGAGGGGAGAGCCATCGGGGGGGCTCACTGCTGGGTCCAAGCCTGGTTCCGAGCAGTTGCTCTTTAACATTTGGGGACCAAATGAATGAACTACAATGTGTCCCGGGTCTGAGAAGTACGGGGCTCTGGAAGCGGTCTCTGTACCCAGGGCAGTTAATGTAGTCAGAGAGACCAGCACTAGCTAGCTCAGAAGCTAACCGACAACAAAAGGCTTGGGAAGCAGCTTGAGGAAGAAGCTGGGTCTACACAGGTTGTGTGATGAACTGCGCCAAGTCACTTCCTCAGCGAAGCCTCTGCAGACATTTCTCAGTGCTCACAACTAGAGATTCCCAGGTGAAGGACCTGCTCGGTCTAGCCCTGGCCAGCTCTCTGGGTGTTTTTTCTGAAAATGGGACTCACCGCCTCCCGGCCTGATTCAGTGGCTAACGAGCTCAAATCTGGGGGGGGGTGGTTTGTGGGGTGGGCATTGGAGGGCCATTGCAGCTACAGTGTTCGTGTTGTTTCTTCTCATTGTTTCTCCTTTTCTTCTGCTCGCGCCCCCCTCCTGGCCGGACCAGCCCGAGCTTCCCGCCCCGCGACCTCCCACTGCCTCCGCGGGGCCCCCTCTCCCTTAGCCTCCGCTCCGCCCCGGCCGAGGGGGCGGGCCCAGCCGCGCGGCGCACCAATCCAACCGTCCTGAGCCGCCTCGGCCTCCCGCGAGCCCCGCCCCACGCCGCCGCCCTCCAATCGCGCTCCGCGCCCGCCCAGCTAGGGCGCCCAATAGCGAGCGGCTGGGCCGCCGGCGCCCCGCCCCTCCCGCGCTCCGCGGCGGCTCCGCGGGCGGCCGCGCTGGGCCTCAGCATTCTCCCGGCGGCGCCACACAGCGTCGGTCTCTGGCGGCGGCGCTGCTGCTCGCGGGGTGCAGGGCGGAGGCGGCGAGCGAGGCGGGTGCCACCGGCCGGCCGGAAAGGCGCCTCAGCTCCGCCGGGGCCCGCGGCGCGGGACCCAGGACCGAAGAGGAGGCGGCGCCCCGGCTGCCCGGGCCCGGTGCCTGCCCCGAGGGGGGCCGCGGCCGGCCGTTCCTGGCCCGGAGTGTCCCCGCCGGGTCTCCCGGAGAGGCCCCCAGAGCTCCCGGTCGCCCCCTGGGGGTGCCTTCAGCCGCCCCGGACTCACCTGCGCGGGCCGCGGCGCCCAGGTGCGGGGGCGTGTGCGCGGCAGGGCGCCTCCCCCGACCGCCAGCGGGGCGGGGCGGGGCCGTCCTCCGCCTCACCGGTCCGCCCGCCGCGCCCGGTAGCGCGGCGAGAGCTCCCCGGGGACCGCGGTGCGGGATGCTGCCCGCCAGCGCGGCCGCCCGCGCGCCGCCCACCACCCCAGCCCCTGCCTCCCGGGCCATGCCCCGCCGTTTACATGCCGGTGAAGCCCCCGGCCTCTCCGAGCCCCTCCGAATCCCGGCGTCCCGACGGTGAAGCCAGCCGGCCCGCGAACTGGACTGGTCGCTCAGACCTGGGCCCTCCGGACTCCGATCCCCGCCCGCTCAGCCGCCTTCGCCACCATCTGGGCGGGATCGGGCTCTGATGTTTTGAGGAGGGGGTGTGGTGTAGGGAAAGGAATCCTGGGGATTTCTGGCTCCCCCCCCCCTTTTTTTGGCCTTCGGGGCTTCAGACTCAGGGAACTCGCTCATGGCTTTCTTGATGAAGAAGAAGAAATTCAAATTCCAAACCACTTTCACCCTGGAGGAGCTGACTGCGGTCCCCTTCGTGAACGGAGTCCTCTTCTGCAAGGTCCGGCTGCTGGATGGCGGGGATTTTGTCAGCTTGTCGTCAAGGTAGGAGCTGGGGCAGTGGCGTCTGCAGAGGAGGGGGGGGGGATGATGGGCCAGATCTAGCCACTTGGCACATGGAAGCACCCCTCTGGGCTCAGAGAGTCCTGGGGATTATGTGTGTCTGGGGCAGGTTTGCACAAGGCAGGGCTGAGTGATGTGGGAGGTCTGGGCCTGAGCAAACTGGCAGGATGCCGGTACCGTCTGCAGGTGACCAGCTGGATAGGTGTGGGTTCCTTCTTTCAACTCCCTCTTGGGGCCCTGCCCACAGGCTCATTCCTCAGACCTGTGCAAAGAGCCCACTGGGGTTTGTGCCTGGAAGGTCTGAGACCGAGAGGAGTATTCCACGCCACCTTGCACCCAGCTGGCCGCTTGGGCTGTCATATGATTTAGAGCCTGGGCCAGCCACAGGTTCCCAGGCACTCCCGGTCTGGCTGGAGGGAGGTGGCTGGATTTTGGCCTGCCCAGCCCTCTCTGAGTGTCTGTCGTCTTCTGGCTGTGGCTTGGACTGCTTTGCATTGTAAATGCCCCTGTCAATGAGCCTGCCCCCTCTCTGAAAGAGGCTCAGTCCAGTTCAGTGTATGTGTTCTTCCCCATCCTGCAGGTCCAGCTGTCCAGCTCATTGCTGAGGGTGACTGAGTTCCTGAATGACTGGGCCTACCTGGGGTCACACAGTTTCAGCTTGCGGGGGTGGGGGGTGGGTGGTGGGTGGGGGGGTGGGGAGTGTCTCGGAGTCTGACAGATGGGGTTTTAAGTCCCAGCTCTGTCACTTCCTGGGCTCAATAACAGGTCTCTGTCAGAGTTGTGGAGAAGTTTCAGTAGGTAGAGTGCAGTACAGAGCCTGGCCCAGTGCCTAGGACATGCTGGTTCCCTTCCCTGGTCTGTCCCTTTGCTCCTCTGGCCTCGTTGTGGGCCCAGTTAGCTGGAGCTGCCATACTTGAGCTGAGATGGAGAAACTGAGGCCCAGAAAGAGAAAGTGAGTGGCTTTCCAGGGACCTCGCAGGAGGCAGTTGTCAACTGAACTTGGCCTATTTGGAGACCTGTTTGATGAATCTGGTGGTCTGAGAGGATGCAGGTGAAGGGGTAGGCATATAGCCTAACCCAGATTTAGGAGTCTCTGGTGCAGACAGGGCGGGGTGCCTTTTCTCTGCACTTGGGCCCACTCAGGCCTGGAGGCTCCCCAGTCTGCCAGGAACTGCTTATCTGAGGAATTCACAGAAGGGCTGCCCTTTGCTGTGGGGGCTGGTGGCAGTCTTCTGCTGCCTGGGAAGGCTGGGATCCCGTGGCCACCCACAGAGCAGCCCGAGGTTTGGAGGGGTGGGAAGGATTGTGCTCAGGGCTAGGGTCTGGGGTCTGACACTCACTGGGTGATCTTCGGCAAGTTACCTAACCTCTCAGATTCTAAGAACCAGCATTTGTTGGTGCTGTGCTCCCCATTTTACTAGCACTTCTTCCCTAATTCCTGGACTATCCCATGGAGGGGCGTAGAGATGGGGGGGGGGGCACTGTAGGATTATTATCCCCATTTTACAGAGGTGAAAACTGAGGCTCAGGAAGGGAGTGATTTGCTTGAGCTAATACAGAAGAGCCCAGATTCAGTCAGGGTGTGTTTTTAACCACTATCTTGTTCTACCTTTGAGCCTTGCTTTCCTTGTCTGTGAAATGAGAGAAGTCATATCTGCCCCCAGAGTTGTGAGGATAATGGATAACGGCTGTGCCACGTCTGTCTCGGGCAAATTGTTGCAGCAGTTGTGGTTATTATGGCGGAGGGGTCCAGGCTCCAGGCCCTAGGCCTCCCACTTCCCAGGGACCAGCTGGAGTCAGCAGAGGGCCCACATGTGAGCTAGGGGTGGAGCAGGGTTTTAGATCCCACCAAGCAATCAATATTCAGCCTCAGACTGAGGTCACCTCCCAGGCACTGGGGCCATTGTCATCCTACCTTTCAGTCTTTCCATTGCCCTAAACCTGCCCCCTCATCTGGGAAACTCTGGAAAGTTCCAGGTTTTGGCCCACAGTGTCTGGATTTCACTTCTGCCTCCCCTTCTTCCCTCCTGGCAAGGGGCCAGGGATTCCCTGAACCCGGCTGAGCCCAAACAACCTTTCCCAGCCCTAGTCCTGGTTGAAACCTGAGAGGATTGTGGAGGGAGGAGCATCAGCTCCTGAGTCCCTAAGGCTGGGCACATGGTGGGCCCTGAGTACCTGTCTCTTGCTGGGCAGGTGTGGCTGCAGCGAGCAGACAGGGACATTGGAACCTGAGGTTGCTTTAGAGCTGCTTTGGCTTTTGCCCAGGAGATAGGGGTTCCTGGGCTCCTACCCTCTCCACTCCTACCCCACCCATTCTATTCTGTAGCCTGGGAGCCCTACCTCACAGACCACCCCTCCAGATGGCCAAGGCCCCATTGTTTTGGAGTTGCGGTAGGGTCAGGGGTGAGGAGACCTGCTTAGGTCCTGGGCACAGATCCAGTAGCATACTCTTCCCAACCCCAGGGACCCCTGGGATGACCTGGAGACTGCTGGTGGCAGCATGGGTGTTGTCTGAGTAAGGCCCTGAGGCCCCACCCCTGCAGCGCCCGCCTTCCTAGTTGGAGTGTTTCTGTGTGTTGGGTGCTATGGCAACAGCTGGGTACACAGCTCCAGCCTGACCCAATTTGAGCAGGTAAAGCAGGTGGTATGCCATGCTGTTCCCCAGCCTCATCTTGGGCCTCCTTACGAACCGTAATCCTCACAGCTACTGTGCTCCAAGGGCCCGTGCTATGTGCCAGTGTTTTGCAAGTGGTATGTCCATTAATCCTCTTGGCCATCGGGGTGAGGGGGGCACCAAAGCCAGAGAGGTTAAGCCATATGCCAGAAGTCACTTGGCTGGTAATGTAATTGGGAAGATATCCTATTTACCATTAGGGTTTAAACTGCCTTCGATGTGCACTTAACTGGATGCAGGGGATCTGCTGAGCTCCTCGAATGGGTGATCAGTTGAGCCCTGGAACCACCCCCTGAGCTGATGAGGAAACTGCTCAAGAGAGCTGAAGTGATGGACCCATTTCACTCAGCCTGGGAGTAGCAGGGCTGTGATGTAAATTGGGCAGGCCTGGCTCCAAAGTCCTGCCTTGCCTTGGTGGCAGAGGGCTGGAAGCAGCTACAGCCGCATGTGATGTCCTCAGACCTTTTTTTATTGGGTTGGATGGCAATAGGAAAGTCTAGATTTGGATTAGATCCTGTGATATCTGAGGAAAAGGAGCTCTAGGGCCAGAAGTGGGGGTGAAGCTAAAATCACTGCCATGGATTTGGGGCCAGGCATGGGCTGGCACTTGGGCATAGTGGGCATTTGCCAAGGTCCCTGCTTGGAGTTCTTTCAGGCAGATGCATCCAGATGGGCATCTGGAAGGCCTTCTCAGGGGTCCTGGGAGGAATGCAGAGGTCCCAGCCAAGTCTGGTGAGTTGAGAGGCAGCAGCCCGGGCCATGGTCTCTCCAGGGCAGGCTGGGTGCAGGCTTCCAGCCTTGAGCCAATCCATCCTTCAGGCAAGAAGAATCCCAAACATCCCAAGAGGTCTCTCTGCCCAGCTGGCACAGGTCCTGTGGTCTGGCCCATGCACATGCTGGTGGTGCCAGGGAAGGGAGCAAGAGGGAGGCGTTGATTTACCGTATAGCAAGTCCCCTCAGGAGGAGACAGGTGGAGAACCCTTCCTTGGCCAGTGGCCAACGGGATAGGGAGGGACTGGTGAAAATGAAGATGAGGAGTGGCCAGGCCTGACTGCCACCCTCCCCCACCCCCCCGGTCTTGGTGGTCCAGCTGACGGGCAGGGGGGGAAGTGTGGCCTGGTTTGCCCATTAGGATGATGGCTTTTGGCTGCTGAATGGAGAAGATGCAAGGGGTCCTGACCAGTACCCCGTAAGGGACAGTTGGAGCTGGCCAGGTGGGTTTTGCTGGCCCAGCTGTGTGGTAGCAGGTAGAGGGAGAAGAGCAGACATCTTGGAGAAAAGGTTGGCAGGCAGACTGGGCAGGTGGGTTTCCTGGTCCTGAAGCACCTGGCACCACACCTACCGCTTAGTGGTTGCCTGAAGATGGAAGTTCACAGGGTGCACAGTGGCCAAATGTAGCTAGGATTTTACTGCCCCGTACTGTGCTCTAATAGTTTTTGACAGAATAAAAATCCAGACTTTCGATTTCTTTTAAATTGGATATCTGGCAACAGTGCCACGTGGCAGCGTTTGGCCCAAGGGGCTTTGCAGCTGCCTTCTCCATGGGATGCTGCTCTAGGCTCCTGACCCCACTGCACACCTTTGGATCTCTGCCATAGTCTGCCTCCCTTGTTTTACTAGGTCCTGCCTGAGGCCCCTGCGAAAGGCCTTCTATGAGCAGGCTGAGGGACATGAGAGGCAGGCACCTATGGAGAAAGTCCTGCTGGCAGGCTGTAGAGGCCACCTCAGGCAGCCAGGCGGTGGCACCAGGCCAGCTGCTGGGTCCCTGTGGGGTCAGACCGTGCTGCTGGTGCCCATGGTGAAGCCCGAAGCTGCCCAGCCTGGTCCTGGCTTTGCTCTCTGCTCCTTGGACCTGGTCTTTGCCACCAGCTGGCCACACCTTTGGCAGGTGCCACCCTGGCAGTCCCTGCTACTTGTCTGCCAGCCTGGCAATGGCAGAGCCCTGACCTGAGGTGATCTGGGTCTGTGGAGCCAAGGCTATTCCCTGAGGCCTGTTCTTTGCTTTGTGGTCTGTCCTGGGAGCCACTCTGGCCAGGGGTTCTTAGCAGTGATGACTTTGTGTGTCTGAGGGCCCTGAGTGCACTTGAACTCTGCTTGTTCAGTACCTGAAAGTCCTGACTTGCATTCGGGAAGCCCTGCTGAGCCTTGTGATGGCTGCTAGTATGTCTGCTCACATGTCTCAGGAGCCCGGAGACTGAGTGTATGCAGTCTGGTGACTGCCATGTGGTGACCCTGCGGTCACTTGCATGTTGTTGGGGATGGGCAGTATAACACCCTGGCAGCTGGGGTACGTTTATCTTCTTCCTACCAGACAGCCACAACAAAGTTTGAGCAGGGAAGAAACAAGATTTGCTTAGAAAGAGACGAAGGTGAGGGCAGCGAGGGATGTCTCTCTTCATTATCCACCTTGTCTGGCAAATGCTTCTGGTTGTGGATACACCAGGCCAGCCCCCATGGCTTCAGGTGCGCTTTGTGACCTGAAGTCTGTCATCCCCTGGGCCTACAGCTCTCCATGAGGTCACACCATGCCAGTGGTGGCCTTGGTAAGGCCTGACACTGCCCAGCCTGCACCTAGTATTGATGTCTGTTTAGGGCTGTGCTTACGAACCCTTGGTTTCTCCTCTGCGCCTCTTTTGACACCTTGAACTTGGAATAGCTCTCATATGCAGGCTTGGAGCCACCGACCCCCAACCTTGTCTAGATGTCAGCTGAGAGTGGCCAGCCAGCAGCCCTCTCTGGCCAACTTGGTTCAGCAGTTGGGAGGAAGCAGCTCTGATGGAGGACTTTCTGCCTAGTTGGCCAGGCTGGTGCCCTGCCCCCGACATAGGACTGGGAAGAACATTCCTGTTCTGCCTCTTGCTGCCTGTGTGACCTTGGGCGTGGGATTTAGTCCCTTAGACCCTACCAAGTGGGGCTGGTAGTGCCTGCCTCACAGTGTTCTTGGGAGGACACAGTGAGATAATGCCTGTCAAACGTCCAGCTTGGTTTCTGGCACATACTAGAGACACAGTACACACTGCAGTCCATCCTCCCGTCCCAGGGCTGAGTCACAGTGGTGGGCTGGGTGGTGCACCTCAGTTCCCCCCACCCCTACCTGTCCCATGGCAGCTGGCACTTCTTTGTGGGCCAGGACTGACTGGGATGCTGTCTCTGTCTTGTGATTTCTGTGTGGCGCTGTAGGAAAAGGGCACTTTCCCTTTGGGGCTTTCTGCCCTTCAGAGGGGTGGGAATGAGTGAGGAGCACACTTAGTGCCTAAGGGGCATGCTATCATATTGGAGCACAGGGTCTCTAGTGGGTCTCTGTGGGGTTTTTTGCCCCCCATTGCTTTGAACCTGCCCCATCTTGGGGTGCTTGGCTCTGAGCCAGTGCCATCTGGGGCACTGTCCCCACAAGGGCCTGCGCTGGGTCAGGGTGGGGTCCTGCAGGGACCTGCAGGGAAGGACCCCACTCCACAGCCAACTTTGAGCCCCCCTCCCAACAGGCCAAAAATAGCCCCCACTAGAGGTGGAGGCCCCCAGTGTCAGATTCTGCTGGGGACAGGGGAGTGGGTGAGGAAGCCAGGGGCCCCTCACAGCGGGGAGGCCCCTGTCTCTCCTGGGGCTCTGCTCCCCTTGCTTCCACCACGCCTTACTCTTGTAGTTGTTTGCTTCTGCAGTTACGTTGATCTCAAGCTCCCTTCCCTCATTGCTTCACTTGGCAAAACTCCTGCTCAGCCTAAGAGCCACCTCTCCCGGAAGCCTTCCTGGGACTCTTGCCTCATACACCCACTGTGAGTCCTAATCTTAGGACACTACGGTCTCTGTCCCTGCCTCTTAGCTCCTTCCCCAGACTGTGGGCAAGAGTGGCATCCATTACATCTTAGTTCTAGGGCTTCCTGCTGCTGCCTGTTGGTGCTGGCACGGGGCTGGAACTTTTCTCCCTTGGCACTGAACCAGCATGGGCACTGGTGGTGCTGGATCGTGTGCCAGATCGTGTGCCGGCCACTGCCAGCTGCTTGGGTATGGCCCCTCCCCACCCTGGGGGCCAGAGGTATCAGCCTGTGTCAGGAGCAGCCCTCACCCGCTTACCAGGCAGCTGGGCGCCGCCACGGGCTCAGAGGCTGGGATTGAGAGGCAGCTGGGGGCACTGATGGGTTGTGTTGGGTGAACCCTCTGTGGGAGGTGGGGATGCTCCTGGTGGGACAGGGGTGAAGAGAGGGCTGGGGCCCACCCCGGGCTCTGTTGTTGGAACTTGGCAGCTGCTTGCTGGCTCTCTGACTGGCTGGAGGCTTTGTCCTTTCAGCCTTGGCTTGTTCCTCCATCAAGTGGTGTGGGGGTGCTCACATGAGGGAGGGAGGACTACCTGTTCAGCACAAGGCCACTCACCAGGCAACTGAAACCCGACTGAACTTGCTGAGAGGGGAAAGATGCACAGCCTAGTGCGGGGGAGGGTTCCGGGGAAGGCAGAAGTCTGGGTCCTGTTCGGCTTCAGTGCACCCTTCTCCTCCCACCGCTTCCTCTCTAAGAGCAGACATGTGGAGACAGCACACCTGTGGCTCCTAGTCCCGCAGGGGACAGTTTCCTGACCACCTTCTGTGCGGGGGTGGGGGGGGTGGGGCTTGGCGGCTCTTGGGGACACAGCCCTGCAGTCCCAGGGCCCCTCCTCAGGCAGTGGTGCTGGGTTTGGTCCCAGGGAAGAGTGGCCAGGTGGTGGGGAGAAGTGCAGACTAGGGCAGAGGGAGGGCAAGGATGAGAGTGCTGAGCTGGAGGGCCCAGTGGCCTGCGGGCCTGCAGTGGCAGGAGGCCATGGGGAGGAGTTTGACCTTTCCTAGGGGGGTGCCCCAGAAGAGATTTGGGTTTTGGGACCAGCAAGGGCCGCCCCCGGGTTGTCTGTCCATTTGGGGCTCCAGTTTGCAGAAGGGGAGGTGACTGTCAGCTGTCATCATGGAATGGTTCCAAACAAGGCTCAAGCCTTTTCTGCAGTGAGAATGAACAAGCCACTGCTACTCATAACCAGGACGGGCGTCACAAACAACGTGGAAGGGAAGGAAGCAGACAGCGTGCTGTGTGATGTTGTTGATACAAAGCTCAGAAGCAATCTGATTCAAAAAACCCAACCTGATATGAGTCAGGATGATGTTCTCTTTGTCAGGGTGGCAGTCACGCCCGGAAGGGGCTTCTGGGGCCTGTCCTGCTCCTTGGGGGCTGGTTATGTGGGGCTGTTCTGAGAATCTGTGAGCCCAGCACTGACAACATCTACACACGTGTGTCAGCAACAGCCATAAGACATCCCACGCCTTTGGGAGCGCTGGGTACCTCTAGACAAAAGTGAGGTGCTTTCTTGGCTGCCTGGAAGCCTGGAGGAGGTCTTGCTGGTGGGGCAATCTGAACCGTTCTGACCTGATAAGCATCGCTCCTGTTTATGAGGCTGTAACTCATCTTGGCAGCTGCCAACGGTCTTCTCTGGCTGCAGATTTTCCTTCTGGTCCTTGCAAAAACCCCAGCGGGGGCTGCTGGCCTGGGGGGCTTGGCAGTTTAGAGAGAGGATGGGCTCCTGAGGCTTCCAGACCACGGATGTCTCTGAGCCTTGCTTTCCTCCTCTGTCAAATGGGGTGATAAGCTGCTTGGTGTTTGGTTAAGTGGATTAACACCAGCTGTATACCCAGCACAGCCCCGGGCCAGAGTAAGGGCTCAGCGAAGTTTGGCAGTGATTGGTATTAATCTAGGACAGTTATTGGAGGGGACCCAAGGGTGAGAGCGAAGGGAAAGGTCCACGTTCCTTTGTCTCTCCTTTTAATTGTTTTTCTTCTCTCTTCCTGTGGTTCACCCAGTCAGCAAACATTGGTGATTAGAGCCAGGCTGCTGCCCTGGCTTTATACTAGGCACGGGGCCCAGCAATGACCAAGACAGCCATGGTCCCTGACCTGGGACCGGTGAGCCGGGAAAGACCATTAGCTGCATCGGCTCTCAGAGGAGATCTAGCACCATGGGGGGAAGGAGACATTGGCTTCTCCCGCCTGCTCTGGCTTCACCCCTCTCTTTGGGAATGGGCCTTTGACTGACTGGGTATTCTCCTTGAATGCCAGGAGAAGGCTCCAGCACCTCCCACAGGTTATGAGTTGGCTAAAGAAGAATCACCTGGACCTGAGTGAGACACACACATTTTGGAGGCAGACAAGACTGAGCCCCAGGCTTGTTCTGGATGTATCTCCAGTGTCCTCAGGCCTGGCTCAGTGTAGGAAATGCTCAGTTGATATGTGTAGCATGCTTGAGTGACGGAGGCAGTGAGTGGCCCAGGGTCTGCATGAGTCTGTTGGAGAATCAGGTGTTGAGGAGGAGGTAGATATTGGTGAGCCCCACCTGACCCTGAGCCCCTTGTCCTGTGGTTGGAATCTTGGGGAGATGCTGAAGATGCCTGGAAAAACAGGTCTGAGTCTGTGCGGAGACGTGACTCCGAATGAGTGGTCTCTGAGTATTCCTTGGTCACCTCAGAAGACTGGGGAGCCGTGTGTGGGGCAGTGGGAACACCTGGGAACAGCTCCAGAGATGGCGATAGCCCTTGACCCCTTGGACTCTGCAGAGAACCAGAGGACATGGGCCAACCACAGCAGGAATGGCCCTTTTGTGGAGGTGGAAGGAGCATTTTAAGAAGGCCTGTGACAGCCCTTGTTAGGAGCAGGGCTGTGAAGGTCACTAAGTTAGTCAGTCATTAGATACTTCCTGAGTACCTACTGTGGGCCAGCTGCTATCCTCAGGACTCCGAAGCAGCAGTGGGTGAGACAAAGGCCCTGCCTCTAAGAGCTTCATACTCTGAGACACTTGTATTTTCACCATACCTAAGACTCAGGCCTAGAAGAAGAAGAGATTTGTCTAGCTGCAGTAGTTGGGGGAAGGGTGCTTTCCAGAAAGGCCTAATGGGGTTGGGTAGGGGCTCAGAGGATAGGGACAGCCCCCTGACTTGCTGAAGACCAGCCACTCAAGGAACAGGGTTCTGGGGATGGGATTCCCTCCCTCCTCTCTTTCCTTCCTTGGATGATTCAAACACCACCCTGATGTGAGTCAGCCAGGAGCGGCCTGGACATTCCTGCCTGGGCCACCTGTCGGTTTACCTCCTGGGTTATCCCAGACAGGCTCAAGGCCTGGGGAAACATCCAGATGTATGGTCCAGGATGGGGAAAGGGGGACTCCATTAGGGCCTGGTGTGCCTGGCTTCCTGCTGGACCATTGGTCTCAGTTACTTCTGATGGTAATTCAGCATGAGTACCCTCTAGGGGTGGGCTCCTGAGATAGGACAGATCAGCACCTCTTGTGTGACCAGTGGACTTCTTGAGAGTTTGCTCATCTTTTTTTTTTTTTTTTTTTTAATTATTTTATTTTATTTTATTTTATTTTATTTATTTATTTATTATGATAGTCACAGAGAGAGAGAGAGAGAGGCAGAGACACAGGCAGAGGGAGAAGCAGGCTCCATGTACCGGGAGCCTGATGTGGGATTCGATCCCGGGTCTCCAGGATCACGCCCTGGGCCAAAGGCAGGCGCCAAACCGCTGCGCCACCCAGGGATCCCGAGAGTTTGCTCATCTGTGAGGTGGATGGTGGTCATGCCTGCAGAGAGTCAGTGCTTGAGTAGCACCTGGCATATGTGCCAGGAGGCCTAGAAAACAGGACCCTCTGGGCCACACTGGGTAGTGGGGGCATCTTTGTATAGGTGTGTGGGATTGGACCAGCACTTGGTCAAAGCTAGAGGTTTACTTTGGATCCTTTCAGTGGCCTACTCTCCTCTTGGGCTAGAAGAGCAAGAGAGAGTGGCCCATTGTTGCCACTTGAGAATAGCAGCCTTCACCTGGGTAGTGGGGAAGCTACCTCTGAGGCCTGACTGCATATGGAAGGCTGAGCAGGGAGGCTGTGTGCCTGTGTACATAAAATGGGGAAGCTGGCACCTGCTCACTGTGGGTTTTTTTTTTGATCCAGCTCAAGGTTATTGGGCTGAGAGTGGCAGGATTCAAATTCAGGTACATCTGACTCCAGAATCTTTACTCCCACCCCTGATGCTTCCCCACCAGGCCTGAGTGATTTGCCTGCCCCCCCCCCCCTTTTCAATCTGGAGTTGCTGCAGCCCCCGGTGGGCTGTCCACTCTGTACTTCCATGGGTCACTTGCTAATGCCAGCCTTTACTCTTAGGCCAGCAGCAGGGCTCATATTGGCAGGGGAGCAGAGAAGGGGTCTTGGGGGCGGCTGGTGACAACACCTCTCTGAGCACTCCAGTGTCAGCACAGAGTGGCTGGCTTCTAGGAACTGACTGCTGCCTCATCCTGTTGCAGGAGGAGCCGCTGGCTGTGTCAGAACCGCAGCAAGCTGCTTTCCTTGCGCGCAGCCCTGAATTCCTGGCAGGAGGCAGATGCTGCTGGGCTGCCACGTTGGCCACGTCGCTGGGATGGAAGCTCTACCGCCCCACGGCCCCTGGATGGACGCCTTGGCTGGTCCCCGGGGTGGGCCCCTCCCCAGGCGGCTGTACTCTCTTCTCTTCGGGGAAGCACAGGCAGATGTTGTTGATTTAAATTGTTTCCTTATTAGACTCTCCCGGCTTGGGCTGCCTGGGCTGCGTTTCATCAGCCGGGAACCTTGGCCGCATCACTGGGACCGCCGCTTGCTTTGCCAGGAACCCAGCCAAGGACTGGAAATCATGGAGTGGGCGTGGCCAAGAAGCCACAGGCTGGCCTCGAGACAGGGCCCCCCCACCTCCTGCCCCCACCCCCACCCCCGGCTGCTGGACCAGTGGTAGGGACTTAGGTGATACAGCCTTGCTCTGGTTACCTGTCATTGTAGGGGCCAGATAGGAAGAACCCAGGAAGCAGTCCTCTCGGGAACCTAGGAGCACAGCTGGGGCTGGGAGGTCCCTGGGGTCCCACTCATTGCTCCTGGGTATGTCCTCTGTTAGCTGTGTGCCCAGCTCCTGCATCAGAATCCCAGGTGACATTAAGAAGTTCAGTCCCTGAGACACCTGGGCTCAGTTTGATTTTGGCTCAGGTTGTGATCTCAGAGTCGTGAGATTGAACCCTGTGTCGGGTTCGGTCCAAGCAGCAGTGATTCTCAGTGGGGTGACTTTGTCCCCTGGGGGGACAGTTGATAGTGTCCAAAGATATTTTTGGTTGTTATAGCTGATGTTGTGCTACTGGCAAGATGCTGCTAAATATCTTGCAGTGCACAGGTTGCCCCGCTAAAGCCTCCAGAATTTCCATCTCCAAATGTCACTAGCTCTAAGGTTGAGAGGGACACCCTGCCCTGTAGTCTGTAGTTCTGGCAGTGTCTGGGAATCTGGGTGATGAGCCACAGGTTTTTCAGTGTTCCCTCGAGTCTGAGAAGCGCTGTTTTCCTGGGCCCTGCTTGTGGCCATGGCTGAGCTGCCTCCTGCCAGGCTAGGGCTCTGTGCTGGGCAGTGGTAATGAGGCAGATGTGCGGACGAGGCCCAGGGGCTGGGATGGTGAAGTGCTGACTGTGGGTGTGGTGTCACGCTGGCACCTGTTCCAGGGGCTGCCCCATCAATACCCCAGATTCCGTGCTCCTGACTTTCTGTTCCTCTCATGACTGCTGGCCATGTTCCATCTTTGCTCTGACTCTAGGGAGTGGCACCGAATGGCCTGTTTGGTCCCTGTCTGCAAGGACCCTGTGGGTGTGGCAACATGTGGCCAGGAGGTGGCTCCCACTAGCACTGACTCCTTATCACCTGGGTGATGGAGACCCTGGGGATGCTAAGGCTCTGGGATCTTGCTGCACTTTCTGGGTGATGATGCTGGTCTGGGCCAGGTGCTGGGGATGTGGCAGTGGGCCAACCTTGGGAACCATAGAGCCTGGACTCTGGGGTGACTCCTGCTGGGAATCCTGAATTTCTAACCAGCTCTCAATGTGAAAGGCTAAGTAAGGATGGTGGCTCAGTTCAATCCGACCTGCCACCCTTCACAGCCTTGAGACTCTTCAGTTGCTGGGGCCTGGGAAGAAGCATTTCCCTCCTTTTAGGTGTCCACTTACCATCCTGCTTTTGAGGGGAACTGACATGAGGAAGCAGTGAAGATGTGGCCTTGATGTCAGGCTACCTCAGGTCAGCATCCAGCCCTGTTTTGTGACTTAGGGCCTATCTTGCCTTCTCTCAATCTCAATTTCTTCATCTGTAAAATGGGAATGATAATGGTACACACCTCATAGGATTGTGGTAGAATTCAGATAGTCATATATACAAAACATGTATCCTGGGATTCCTGAGTGGCTCAGTGGTTTAGCGCCGCCTTCGGCCCAGGGCGTGATCCTGGAGACCCAGGATTGAGTCCCACAGCGGGCTCCCTGCATGGAGCCTGCTTCTCCCTCTGCCTGTGTTTCTGCCTCTCTCTCTCTCTCACTCTCTGTGTCTCTCATAAATAAATAAGTAAAATTAAAAAAAAAGAAAAAACATGTATCCTGTAGAATGAGCTCAATGAGCAGGACCTGCTTTTATTATTGATTGATTAAAGATAAGCCTGAGGGGCAGGGAAAGTGGTCTAAAGTGAGAGTCCCACTCTGTGCAGTTCTGGGCTCTGGGGAAATAGTGTGACAGATGAGGTGCTTTCTTCATCTGTGTGGGGCCCCAGTGGTGGCTACCACCTGCCTTCTCTGGTCTCTGACACACAGTGAAGCAGATGCTAGGAAGACTTGGCCACATATACTGTGTTGCCAGAATTGTCCGTGTTCGCCACCAAGCTGAGCAGGAGGAAGAAACCAGACACAGCACCAAGGCGTTGGGCAGTGTCACCCTTCTTGCAGATGAAGAAGTCAGGGCCCCCCCGAGATGGACCTCCTGGGGGGTCACTCAGCAACCTGATCCTGTGCCCCCAGAAGCCACCTCCTTCCCTCGGGGTCTGCTTGGACTGTTTCCATTGCCTGAGACATCTCATCTAATCTTCACGTGACCAGTCTCACCTTGAGGTCCCAGCTCTGGTGTCACTGCCCCAGAGCAGGTCAGGCTCCTGTCTGCATTCTTGGAGGCTGGTGGCAGTTACCAGTAACTTGTGAAGTGTCTGTCTCCCCTATTCAACTGTGGCCTCCTCCAGGTCTGCTCCTGCCATGTCCCCACACCCACCCAGGCCCCATGCCAAGCCAGCACCCACAGTAAGTCTTTGTGGATGTGTAATAGAGGCCTTGGCCGGGATTTGGGGCCAGGGGAGCTCCAAGGGATTCTGCTGGCCTGAGGACTGCAGCCTGGTGCGGTGCTCTGCCCTATTTTAGGACAACCCAGAAATAACTGAATTCTGCCACTGGTATGGCCACAGTGGGCTGCGGTGGGTGGAGGGCTTGCCCCGCCTCTCTGGGATTCGGGCGTCTAATTGTATATCTTAAACCTAAAAACAAAACTCCCCTGAAAACCCAGTCTCTGTAATTACCTGTCCCTGGCAGCATGGAGCTGGGGACTCACACTTGAAACCCCAGGCTGCAGCACGCCGAGGTCCTCCTCACCATTTCCTGGGGGGTGCCTGGCCCTGTGAGAGGGTAAGTCTGAGTCCAGGCTGTGAATCACGGAGATGAGAGGTTACAGCCCCTTTGCTTTGGACCAGTCCCCCTAACCTCACACCCTCCTAACCCCATACCCTTTTCTCATTTTTCAATTTAAATTTATATTATAGAAATGATTCTTGGACAGAAATGAAGAAGATGGCCCTGGTGTCCTTCATCCCACCCTAGCCAGACCTGCTGTGAGCTCCCTCCTTCCTCTGACCATTGTCCCCTCATGGCAGCGTGCAGATGCAGCAAGCCCCCTGCTTGGGAGCCTAGCGTCCAAGGTTCTGAATGGGCTCCTCTCCGGGCTTGGCTTCTTCATCTTTACAGTTCTGTTTCCCGGCCTGTCCTCAGCCACATCAGCAGGAGGAGTGGTGGGGATGCCCAGGCCTGTGTTTTCTTAACAAACATGTTATTATGACTTTTTTCATAGATGCTCATTGGTCTTAATTCTTTCATGCTCCCCCTCTTTCTGAGATAGGCACTCACTGTGTCTCCTGCTGTTGCAGATGCACGTGGAGGCCAAGGGTGCCCAGGCAGGCGGGGTCCCTGTCCCCTGGGCCTGCAGTCCATCCAGGTCACAGTGGTGTGAGGTGGCGCTCGGCTTTCAGGGTCCTGGTCACCCTTCAGGAGTCTTGCACGGAGCCCCTGCTCTTCCTGGGGTCGTTCCCCACAGTGGCTTTGTGGCCTAGGGCCTCATGGCACCGCTGAGCACTCCCAGAGTTCATTTTTTCCCCCCAGTCATGGTTGTTAAAAAGGCCACATTGATACTTCCAGTTCCAAAAGAAAAGGACACTCGTCTCGTCTTGTGCTTCCCTACCTGCTTATGCACATGGGCCCGGGATTGCTGGCACCTCTGCACAGTTTGGAAGCTTGGGGCCAAGATCTCGTCTCCAGCCTTCCTCCTGGCTCCAGCCACGCTGGTCTCCTTGCATTTTGGTAAACCTGTCAGGCACTCTCCCACCTCAGGGGCTCAGCAGTGTGAAAACTGGCCCTCCTGCCTGGGCTGCTGTTCCTCCAGGGCATGAATCACTGTCTTACCTCCTTCAGCTCTTTGCTCAAATGTCACCTTCCTAGTCACCTTCTCTCACAGTCTCTGCACCTGGGCACTGCCTGCTGCCTCCCCTGGTTCCTTATTCCTGCTGTTTATATGAACCCCCCTCCCCGGCCCTCTGCTCCTCTCCCTCCATTGTCCCTGTCCTGAGCCTGGGACTCTATCCCACCCGACCAAGGATGTCCGACTCCCTATCTCCAGAGGCAGCTATAGGGCCAAGTCCTGGCTGTGCCATCTCTGGTTCTATGACATGGGCTCTGGACACAGAAGCACTCGGGTTCCACACTGGTCTCCACTCCTCACAACTCTGTGACTATGGGTGAGTTACTCAGCCTTTCTGAGCCTCCCCTGTGTCCCCTGTGAAGCGGGCATGATGACACCCAGCATTCAATGTTGAAGGGTTCCAGGTGGCACATAGTAGGCCTTTGGGAAAGGGCTGCTGCTAGGGTATTTATTTTACCCTTGCTGTGACCTCCTGGGGTGGGCCGGGGTGGGGCTGTGAGCCTCTTCCCGTGGGAGTGGTGGCATTTAATAGTGTGTGTTTAGAGCCCTGTGGAAACAACGGGGAGGCCCGGCGCTGATCCTGTGAGCCCTGCCCTGGCCCATCTTCCTGTGGAGGGAGAGGAAGGCGCCTGTTACCTGAGCCTGGGAGGGCATGGAGTGGCTTTCTCTGGCCTGGCCTGGCAGGCCCACAGGAACCCAGAGAGAGCCTCAGGCTTCCTGGCCGGCATTCCCAGGGCAGACTCACAAAGGGGAAGGGAGATAGCCTACAATCCGATATATCAGCTTTTGTTCCCAGACACTAATCCTAATTCCTTTGGGTGTTTCGACATGCCCAGCCTTGTGAGCTTCCTCCTCGGATCTCCAGCAGCTGCTTCCAACTCCTGGGCTGAGTTGAGTGGAGGGGGTAGGTAGAGATCTGAGGGCCTGTGTGGGAGCCATGGCTATCCCCAGATCCCCCATTTAGGCTTGGGCCTCTGGTTGCTTGGGAAGTGTTTCTGCTCTTTTTGCTCTTCCACCCACCTACTCTGGGGTTGCTCTCTGCCTCTGCCTCAAGCCATTGTAGCAAGACCCAGCCACCATCAGAATAAGACTCAAAGACCTCATCATGGCCCTTGAGGTCCTGATGTGTGCTACCTAACCCCCCTCTACTACCAACCACATCTGCTCCCCAGCCCCATTCAGCCACTTGCCTCCATGTCACACTTCCATTTGCCAAGCATATTTCTACCTCAGGGCCTTTACATTTGCTGTTCATGCATCTGGACAGCTTTCCTCAGTTTTTGCATCTATGCTCAGCATGCTCACCCGGCTCAGGTGTCACTGCCTTAGAGCTTTCCCCAGCCATCTGCCTGAAATAGCAGCCCTCACCTTCTTATCTCTTTTCAGCCCTACCCACCTTACCCTCTGTCTTCCCCATTTTTCTCTTTTTGTCTGACCTACCGTGTTTTTTGGTTTTTCACCTGTCTAAAGTGTAGGTTCATTGGTTTGTAGTCTGTGCAGAGTGGTGTGACCATCAGCACAGTAAATTTTAGAACATTTTTGTCACCCCAAAAAGAGACCCTATACCCATCAGCCCATTAGCAGTCACTCTGCATTTCCGTCCTGACTCCCCTGGCCTCTGCAGTCACCAGTCTTTCTGTCTCTTAGGGCTTTGCCCATTGTGGACGTTTCATATGAGTGGAATCACAATATGCAGTTGTGACAGGCTTCTTTCACTTAGCATTTTTCAGGGTTCATCCACATTGTAGCGGGTGTCAGCCCTTAATTTCTTTTGACTACTGAATCATACTCCATGGCAGGGATAGACCATATTTTATGGATGCATTCACTGGTGGATGGACATTCAGGTTGCTTTTATTTTTTGGCTGTTGTGAGGACTGCTGTGTACATTTGTGTACAATTTTAAAAAATATTTTATTTATTCATGAGAGACACAGGCAGAGGTAGAAGCAAGCTCCATGCAGGGAGCCCGATGTGGGACTCCAGGATCACGCCCTGGGTGGAAGGCAGGCGCTAAACTGCTAAGCCACCCAGGGATCCCCATTTGTGTACAATTTTGTATGTGTGGACGTAAGTTTCGTTTCTCTTGGATATACACCTAGGAGTAGCATTGCTGAGTCCTAAGGTAACTATGTTTATTTAACCTTTGAGGAAGTGCCAGGATGGTTTTTTCTTTTCTTTTCTTTTCTTTTTTTTTTTTTTAAAGATTTATTTATTTATTCATGATAGAGAGAGAGAGAGGCAGAAACACAGGCAGAGGGAGAAGCAGGCTCCATGCCGGGAGCCTGACGTGGGACTCGATCCCGGGACTCGAGGATCGCGCCCTGGGCCAAAAGCAGGCGCTAAACCGCTGAGCCACCCAGGGATCCCCCCACCCAGGGATCCCCCCGGGATGATTTTCTAAAGCGGCTGCACCACTTTAGATTCTGACCAGTGGTGTGCGAGGGCTCCAGTTTCTCCTTATCCTCTCCAACTCTTGTCATGATCATGATAGCCATCTTAATACAACGAAGTGGTCACTCATTATAGTTTTTTTTCCCTAAGATTTTATGTATTTATCCATGAGAGACACAGAGAGAGGCAGAGACACAGCAGAGGGAGAAGCGGGCTCCCTGTGGGAGCCCAATGTGGGTCTTGATCCCAGGACCCCAGGATCACCACCTGAGCTAAAGGCAGACACTCAACCATTGAACCACCCAGGCAATCCCTATAGTTTTGATCTGTGTTTCCCTGATGGCTAATGATGCTGAGCATTTTCTCCTGTGCCTATTGGCCACCCATTCGTGTACTTCTTTGGAAAAATGTGTATTCAGATCATTTGCCCATTTTTAAATTGGTTGTCTTACTGGTAAGTTGTAAGTGTCCTTTATATATTGTTAGCAAAAAGTCCCTTGTTAATATGTATGGTCTGAAAATATTTTCCTTCATTCTGTGGGCTATCTTCTCCCTTTCTTGGTGGTGTTCTGGGAGTCACAAAAAAAGGTTAATTTTGATAAAGTTCAGTATTTCTATTTTTTTCTTTTGTCACCTCTTCTTTTGGCATCATATCTGAGAAACTTGCCTAATCCCAGATCACAAAGAGTTTTCCTATGTTTTTTTCTAAGAATTTTGTAGTTTAATCTCTTACACTTAGGTTTTTGATCCATGTTGGGTTAGTTACTGTGTATGGTGTAAGAAATGGGTCCTACTTCAGTATTTTGCATGTGAATATCTTATTGTCCCAGCAACTTCTGCTAAAAAGACCATTCTTTTCCCCCATTGGCAGGCACCCTTTTGAAAATCAGTCGACTCTATTCAGTCGATTTTTTTCTGAACTCATAATCCCATTCCAATGATCTATGTGTCTGTCCTTATGCCAGAACCATACTTTCTTGATTATAAGCTTGATTAAGCTTTGTAGAAGTTTTGTAGTCAAAGACATGTGAATCTTTAATTATGTTCTATTCTACTTTTCTAGATGCTTTGACTATCCTGGTCTCTCTTATTTCCAAGGTTGAGGATCAATTGGTCAAATTTCTGCAAAGAAGCCAGCTGAGATTATATGGAGTTTTTAGATTCAATTTGGGATTATTGTCATACCAGCATTAGATCTTTGGAAACCTGAAGATCTAATGGAATGTCTTTCCATCTACTTAGATCTTCTTGAATTTCTTTCAGTAATGTTTTGTAGTTTTCCAGAATATATATTTTGTAGTTCTTTTTTAAAATGTAATCCTATTTATTTTATTCTTTCTGATGCTATTGTGAATTGACTTATTTCCTTCATTTCATTGTGGATGTTCACCGGGACATAGAAATAACTGATTTTTGTATATTGATCTTGTATCCTGAAGCCTTGCCAAATTCGTGTATTCTGATAGTTTTTAGTGGATTCTTTGTGATTTTCTACATACGAGATCAGAGTCTCTGCCAGTAGAGAGAATTCTGGTTCTTCCTTCCATTACTTTTTCTTGTTTGCTTGACCTCATTCTTCTCCTCCCACCACAATGGAAGTTGGTTACTGCTCTGGTCCCAGTGCATAGAATAGGGACTGGCACATGTTTGAATGAACAGGTGGAACCAGCACGGTTCAGTCAGGTGATGCTCCCCAGCCCAGGCTGCTGCTTCTCCTGTGACACCTGCTTCAGACAGGGTCCCCGTCCATGTCTGCCAGAGGTCGGGCACTCTTCTTCTTCCCCCTCACCTCTGGTCCTCACATTTCCGCTTGTCCCCAGTCTTGGGGCTGCAGGGAGTTGCTGGAGTCCCCAATGTCTTCATCAGTCAAGACACGTCTCACGGACCTTCCCCTTGAGGGTCTTGCTGATGCTCCTGGGTGCCCATAAATGAGTGGGTGGTGTTCCTGTTCTACCCATGAGGGTAGAGAGGTCAAGCCCTGGCTGAGTCATTCAGCGATTTGAGGGCTTGGAGTCCAGGTCTGCCTGACCTGAGTCCTGTTGCCCCTTGTCCCAGCCCTGGCAGAATGTGGGAGAAGCCTTGTGGAGCCACGAGGGGGCTCCTTGAAGACGCTCAGTGCAGGGGAGGCGAGGCCAAGGAAACCAAAAGAATATTTGTTCCTCACTCAGGCTGTTTCCTCTGCCTGGAACTTGTCTCCCCTACTGGCTACACCCCTCTCTTCATTCCCGTTTGAGCTTGAATGTCACCTCCCTGCGGCCAGTCACCTACTCTGACTCACCCTTCCCTCCACCCTCTCCTGGTGACACTGAGTCATCGCTGGGTAACTGTCAGTGTTGATCTGTGAATACGGTCCCCTGCAGAGCTTAGGGCCTGATGGGTACTTGGCACTCGGAGACATGGGTATGTTTCTTGAGTACAGAGCAGGGCTGCTGGCCGGGAAACCCCGGTGAATTCTGCCTGCCGGGCTTTTCCAGGCTCTGACCTGTGAACCAAGGTGATAGCTGAACACATTGACTAGTCAGACGGTCCTGGGTTCAAATCTGGGATTGCCAGTCACTGGGGATGTGATCTGGGGCAGTCTCTTGGCACCTCAGTACCCTCAGCTGTCAAAGAGGGTGGTATAGAGCCTACTGTTGGAGTTTATGTGAGAAGCGAACACACCCATGTTCAGATAATACTCCACTTGTGCTGACCCTCTACCCTGAGGCCTAGTCTGGCAGTTAACCTGTGATCCTGGGGTTCCCGGGGTGTGGAGCAGTCACTTCCTCAGTTGTCCAACATGGCCATTCCTGTTAGATGGGATGATGGGGCAGAGATAATGTCTCTCACTCACTCCCTTCCCTTCCCTTCCCTTCCCTTCCCTTCCCTTCCCTTCCCTTCCCTTCCCTTCCGTGGCCACCCCTTCCTGAGCACAGACTCTGCCAGGCGGACTGTGGGGAAGACAGGGAGCTGTGCTGGGCCATGGAGTTTGCCCCTGCCATCCCAGAGCCTGCTGAGCAGCTGGGAGAGACAGGATGAGTGCTCCCCGAGGCTCCACTCACTCCCAGGACACAAAGCATTTCCTTCTTAAGGGGGTGCTGGATTTTTCAGTGTGGTAATACCCCCAGGTACAGAAGGATTTGGGCTGAAGACCAGCTCCCCAGTTAACGTCAGGGAAGCCAAGGACTCCAGGTTGGTGTCACAGGCTGATATGGTGTAAGTGAAGGATGTGCTACCGGGAGTCTACTGCTCAGGTCCAAGTCCCTGTTCTGTGCACGTGGTGAGCCTCAGGCCAGGGTCTTGGCCCCCCAACTCCCGGTTTCTGTGAATGAGGGATTGGCTTAATGGTAGTAGCTGTCCCAGGCAGTTGCCAGAAGGGTTGGCAGGATCATGGGTCTCTGGCCCTTGGAGCAGCTCCACTAAAGTGCTGTGAGTGCTGTCTGGCACAGGGGAAGCATGATACCAGCCTGAAATGCTGTTATTGTTACTACTACTGTTGTTGTTATTGTTAGTGGTGAAGAAGGGGTCTCTGAAGCCAGGCAGCACTGAGCGGATGCCAGCTGTTTCCTGACTGGGTGACACTGGCGATTTACCTCACTTTTCACCTGTAAAATGGGCTCTTGGGCCAGTTTGGAAGGACTGTGATGAGGGTCCATTGAATGGCCAGGGGCTGGTGGGAGATAATGGCAGAGGAAGGAGCCCCCCAAAACCACAGAACAAGGGGTGGGAGCAGCACTGAAAGTAGGGGGAAGTAGTAGCTGCCCCTGCTTGACCTCACCCCTACCTTGTTGTTTTTCCATTTTGTATTACTTAATTTTTTTGTTTTTATAACACTTAACACAAGCTTGTTTCTGTTATGAAAATACAGTCACTTTGTGATACAAAGTAAAAAGTGAGAGCTCCTCTCCTCCTTCTGTCCCCTCCCTAAAGGCCAGCCCTGTCCCTGATACCTGCTTCGACCTGCGTGCTTGTGCTCACCTGTCTGTCTGCCCTGCAGGGAGGAAGTACAGGAGAACTGCGTGCGGTGGCGGAAGAGGTTCACCTTTGTGTGTAAGATGAGTGCCAACCCAGCCACTGGCCTGCTGGACCCTTGCATCTTCCGTGTGTCGGTGCGCAAGGTGAGGCTGGGCCTCGGGGCTGGGGCTGGGGGCTGGGAGTCCATGGCCAACGCGGGGGTGTGAGACCACTAAACCAGTGGCTTTAGACCCATCCCCTGACTTGTCCCCTCCAGAGAGCAAGGAGTGGGTCCCTTTGCTACTTTGCTTGACTCCCCCCCACCCCCCCGCAGTGGTCAGATTGGTTGCAGTGGAGTGGGGAGGCTGGGGCAATGCAGGAGGTCCCTTGGATTCCCTAGTCACACTGCTGCTTCTGTGTGTCTCTCTGCAGGAGCTGAAAGGCGGGAAGGCTTATTCTAAGGTGAGTGGGGCTGTGAAGGGACAGTGGGATGGAACAGGCATGAGAGAATTTCCAGACCCTCTCTGCACCAAGCAGGAGACACTCAGCACTGCATGAGATATATTATTTTTTGGAAATATCTTTATTGAAATTTACTATCAATATAGTCTTTGCACTCAATACACAGCTGCCACATGCTTTGTTATAGCAGAAATGGTACAAAAGTCCAGAGTGAAGAGGGCTTTTTCCATCCCCTTCCTCTGCACTCTTTCTCCCCAGACCCCATTCTTGGATTTGTTAAGGTCTTCCCAGATCTTTTAAGAAAAAGAAAAATTATGAAATGTACACACAAAGCAGCGAGTAAAACACATGTGCATGCAGTTTAGAGGAATGCAAAATGAGCACCCCGGGTGTGTACTCATGTGCATGCAGACGGTAGGATTTTTAAAGACACAAAAGGGACTTGTTCTAAACAAATTCTGCAGCGTGGTTTTCATTTGCCAGTATGCTGTGGGCATATTTTCATGGATTACTCTCTTACTGGCAGTGGCCCCCTATACGGCTGGGTGGTGGGTACCCAACCAGTCCCCGCTGTGGCACATCTGTGTTGTTGCCATCTGCATGGCACCTACTGTGACCAGCAGGAGAAAGTGGCTCTGCCAGGGTTGCCTCTGGCTTTAGCCTGTTCTGGCCTGGACCTCTTTCTTAGTGGGGACTCACAGCCCACTGTCTGTGGCTCTTGGGAGGTGGCCTGGTGGCAGACGGTGGGCTCAGTCCGTCCAGAGGGGAAATGCCTTTACCTCACCTCGCCCTGCATGAAAGGCGTGTCCCTTCCCACTGACCGGAGCTCAGGAAGCTCCGTGTTTTGGACCATGCACTCTGCCCCGGCCGGGGCACTGGTGGCCTTTTGCAGAAACAGAGGGCAGGGTGGCTAGAACTGGACTGTGGAAGGTGCCACCACAGTGGAAATTTCTCCTCCCGTTAAGTCATGTGGGCGCCGACAGCTGCAACCTTCCACTTTCATGCAGCGGACACTCACCAGGCACCCAGCACGTGTCAGACCTGCAGGCCCTTCCCTTCTGTCCTGTAGTCAAACGCCCTTGACAGGCCCTGCTCGCATTCTCCAAGGAAGGAAGCTGGGGCCCAGAGGGACTGGACTGGAGCTGGTTGGTCCTGGTCTCAGGCCTGGCTTTGCTAGCTGGGCTGGGTGGGACCCTGGGCACATCACTTATCCCGCAGAACCTTAGTTCCCTTCCCTGCCAAATGGGGGTCTCTCTGACTTGATGACAGGGCTGGGATGTGAACCTCCCAAGTCTCTGATTCTGGCTTATACATCTCTAAACTCTACAGTAGAGACTTGCATGCAATAGGTGCTCAATAAATGCCACCTGTTGGTTTGGTTGTCCCCCAAGTCCCTAATCCCAGCATGCCCCCACCTTAACCCAGTTTGCCCCCCTACCCAGGTCTGGAGACATGACTTCCACAGAAGACCTTCCCCGCTCCTACACCTTGTTCTTGAATGTTCTCCCTCTTCCCTCCATGCCCCTGGCGCCTCACCCTGTGTCCCAGGAGCAGCCAGGTGTTTCCCCCAGCCCCTCATTCCATCCTCTGGGAGGGACTCCTGCCTGCCCCCTCCCCCATACCAAGTTCCCACGGGGCTTCCCGCCCCCCTGCCCGCTGGCCTGGCGGCTCCCACAGCACAGCCTTGTTTCCCAGGGAACAATGCCTCTGTGTGACAGGCAACAATGTCCTTTCATCTCAGGCGCTGCCCCAGTGCACGCCGGGATGTGGCACAAAGGGCGCTTTGTGCAGTTCAGGGATATGAGCTCCGGACCAGCCTCTGTCCTTGGGTGCCATTATGCAACACTCAGCCTGGGCTGTGGGGCAGTCCAGGGATCTGCCTGCCCACTCCCCCAAGTTAACCCTTGCACAGCCGCGCTGCACACCCACACCCCCTGCAGCCCTCCCACACTCTCCTCTGTCCTTCTCAGCTGGGCTTTGCCGACTTGAACCTGGCCGAATTCGCAGGCTCGGGCTCCACGGTGCGCTGCTGCCTGCTGGAGGGATACGACACGAAAAACACTCGTCAGGACAATTCCATCCTCAAGGTACCAGGGCCCTGCCACCAAGGGCTGGGGCAGACCTCCTCAGCAGAGTCCCCTGGAGGGTGGCTAAAAATACAGGTCCCCGTCCCAGACATTGGGAAGGTGTGGTCCCGGGGTCAGGAAGCTACCCTTCAGAACTCTGGCTCTGCCACTGGCCTCAGTTTCTCCATCTTTAATCAGGGATCAGCAGTGGATCCCAGCAGTCTCTGTAAGGGTTTGGTGAGATGAACATCCCTGAGCGCTTGCCACCTCTCTGCTCATGATGCCTGACAACAGCCCTATGGGGTGTGGTGCCTGGTTTGGGGCCCGGTTTTGCATGGGAGGGGGTTGAGGCACAAAGGTTAGATAGATCATTTGCCTGGGGTCACAGGCAGAGCTGACCACCAGCTATTTGACTCCACAGTCCAGCTCCCAACCATTGCCCTGTGTGACATGAGGCTGCCTGATCTGTGAGTGGGAGAACCTGCCATCCCTTGACCTGGGCAAACCGAGGGTGGCGGCTTCTAGAGCCCAGCTACATGCAGGTTTCCAGTGGCTGGGGCAGCTCCCTCCCTCCAGGCAGCTGACTCTCTGGCCTCTCAGGACAGAGCTATCTGGGCATCTGCCGCTGCCAGCACACCTCTCTTCCTCTTCCCCCAGCCTTCCACTTGGCTGAGAAAACAGTCTCGTCCTAACCACACCTCTATGAATAGTTGACCCAATGGGAACGTGTTGTGTCTGAAGTAGAGCCAGGCTGCAGGTGGTGGACAGGGGCTCTGCAACTTCCTGAACCCTTTTCAGAGGGAACCAGAGGCACCCAGAAAGGTCTAGGCTAGTTTTGGTGGGGGCTAGGGCCTTTCATTCTCACCCCAGTGGCCCTATGCACCCTTAGGCAAATCAGGAGGTGTGAGGGGGGCGCAGGTGGCCTCAGTTTCAAGGACAGCTTCCCCACGTCCTGTCTGTGGGTCTGTGGGCCCTCACTCCCCTTGAGTCTGTATCTGAGCGCTGCTTCCCTTGTGTACACCCTGGGACCATCATCTACTTATAAGCTATCACAGTCAAATGAAATAGTTTATTAAAAAAAAAAAAAAAAAAAAGCCTCAGGGAGCACCAGGCTCCACAGGGGCGTAGAATTTATTTAGCAAAAAAAAGTGAGGGCACCTGGGTGGCTCAGTAAAGTGTTAGACTCTTGGTTTTGGCTCAAGTCATGATCTCAGGGTTGTGGAATTGAATCCCATGCCAGGCTCCACCTTGGGTGTGCAGTCTGCTTGAGATTCTCTCTCCCTGTCCCTCTACCCTCCCCTGCTCGTGCACATTCTTTCTCGATCTCTCTTACGTAAAAAAAATAAAATAAAATCTCAGCCCAGTAATCTCCATTTTTGTCAGTGATAGGAGTATCCATTTCCTATCCCATCACCCTTTTCCTGTTGCTCTATCTCAGCCCAGACTTGGGGTCCCAACCTTGCCTTGTTTGGGCCATTGCCCAAATCTCTGCCCAGGTGGACATTGAATTTCTGACGACTTCCTGTTTCAATCAACAAACTGTTACCAAGCCTCTGCCCTACATGTTGGACTCTGTGTACCCCCTCCCCACCAGGTGGGCTCCGGGAGCCTCCCGCCTGCCTGCGATGATATGAGTAGGTCCAGAGGCTGGAGAAGGAACTGTGGCCCCTCTCCTAATTGCAGTTCTGGAATAAGAGTTGCTAGCTTTTTCTGCTTGTGCTCTGTGCCAGGTGCTGAACTGAGCAAAGCCTCATCTCCCCTAGTCCTCTCTACCTATCCCAGGAGGAGGTGTCAGGATTAATTCTATCCTCCACCCAAGGAAATGGGCTCAATGCATTTCGGTGGCTTCACCAGGTCCAGCAAGGGGCAGAGATGGGCTCAGAGTCCAGCCCCAGCCCGTCTGGAGCCACAGCAGAGAGGCCACAGGGGAACACCTGGTCACAGGGAGAGTGGTATGGCTGATTTCTCCCTCTGTGCAGGTCACCATCGGAATGCTCCTGCTATCCGGAGACCCCTGCTTCAAGACGTGAGTGTGGGTGCAGGCTGAGGGAGTGTTGCACAGGGACTCTTCCCTCCTCTGGGCTCTTGGGCTCCCCTGTCTTTGATCCCGAATGTGGGGCACCCCAGTCACAGCCATCTGTTCTCCCCAGGCCACCATCCACTGCCAAGTCCATCTCCATCCCAGGCCAGGACTCCTCCCTGCAGCTGACGCGCAAGGGTGGTGGGACCAACAATGGCACCAACTCCCTCACAGGGTCCCGGCCCCCCAAGGCGAGGCCAACCATCCTTGGCTCAGGTACCGTTCCCCACCTGCCTTCCCTGTCCTTCCCTGTGGCCTAGGGCTCATCTCTGTATCTCCAGGTCCCAAGAGGGACACTTGCTGAGAAGACAGAGGTGGTGGGAGGGTGTTTATGCCCTTCCATCAGGCCCATGACTGAGCCCTTCCCAGTGCTGGGCCCTGGGATCACAGCAGGGAGGCCCCGTCTTGCAGGAGAGACAGGAGTCAATCAGACAAGAAATAAGTCAATGTCACCTAAAGAGTGACAAGGACTTAGAGTGACAAGAGCTGTGACAGGCACGGAAAGCATCTGCCTGAAAACAACCAAGGAAGCCACTCTGAAAAGGTGACATTTGCGCTGAATCTGAGGTGTGGGGGGCAGTGTTCCTGGCAGAGGGATGTGCCATGAGCTCTTGCTCTCCCACTTGCGTCACCAGGCCTGGCCATTTTGCCAGTCCAATCTCAGCACCCTCCCCTGGCTAATTGTGTCAGCATTAGTAACTACAACCTGGGTTGCTTTGGAAATGAGCTGATGCCTGGCACATAGTATGTACTCTGTGCATTTCCCAGTGCTGGGTTTCTACTAAATTGTCATGATTACTAATGCTATAAAAAATGCAAACGTCTGAATATCCAGAGGAGACAGCATGGTGATTAGGATGAGGAGGTGCTACGTGAGAAGGTTCCAGCCTCCCCTGCCACCTCATGTCTGGTGCTGTACGTGGCAAAGTAGGGGCCCCCTGGTACTCTGCCCCTGGGGGTGAGCTCGCCTCTGGGAGGCAGACTGCCCCCAAGCTGATTAGGGAGCAGGGCAGCACCTGCCACCCTAATTTGCACCACAAGAGCAATTAGAGAGGGCGCAGGGCCTTGGGTGGCTCAGCGGATGTTTGTGGAGTGATTCTGCCCCCAGGACTGCTGAGAGCAGTGAGGGCCTGCCTGACCTCAAGGGCTAGCTTTCCTTCCACTCCCATTCTTCCTGTAGACTCAGCCAGGGAAGGCCCACAGCTGAAAGCTGGGGTTCAGGCCTGCCTCAGCCTGGTGACTGCTCGCTAAAACAAGGACTTCCCAATGCCAACACCACTGCTCTCTTTAGCTTCAGGGGGAGGGGGGGGTCTCCCAGGCAGGGTAGGGCTTGAGCCGCCTATATGCTTCTGTAGCTGATTTTCTACCCTTCCCCTCCTGCAACCACCCATCTGCAGAGCACCTGTCTTGAGAAACCCTGTGGCTTTGGGTGGGGACCCAGGCAGGCCTGGGGTCCAGCCTAAGGCCTGGTGGGCTCTTCTCCAAGGAGGGGCATGGATGAGATGGGTTCTTCCTTCCTATGAGCAGAACTTGGTGGGCAGGCACTCAAGGAGCCCAGAGTGGATCCCACCTGGGTCTCTTGCGCCTCCTGCTGGTGAGTGCCAGAAAGTTTGTTTCGAAGTTGGGCTTATGGGTGACTTGGGACCAGACTGTTGGCCACTCCTCATTCCCCTTACTGTCTCACTCCAGCCACACTGACCTAAGCTCATCCAAGCCTCAGGGCCTTTGCTTCACTGTTCCTCTGTCTGGAAGGCTGTTTTTCTGAAGGCTTCTGTGGCTTGTTCCCTCCCATGCCTCCTGAAGGCCTCCCATTAAGGCCACCTTCAGAGAAGTTTTCCCTGATCCCAGACCAGGTCAAACCCCCATACACACTGCTCCCTGCTCTGTACCACTCACCTCAGTTGTGGTTAATGGTGGATCTTTTTTTTTCCCCAACATTCTCCCTTCCCACTGGCCTGTGGCACTTCATCTTCTATTTACAGCATCAGTGGGGTGCCATGTGCAGAGAAGGTCCTCACAGATATTTGTGGAGTGAACCAGCCTGGGCCCCTGGGGTGACTGTGGTGGGAGCAGGACCTCTGTTTTTGTCTGTTAAATGGGAAACACGCAGTGCACCTCCCCTACCCCTCGCTCCCACCAGCTCCCAGAAAGGACACATGCAGATGGCAAGGGCTGACACTGCCAGTAAGCCTACCCTCTCCCCGCTTTTCAGGGGTGCCAGAGGAGCCTGAACAGAACCTGTCCAGCCCCGAGGAGGTGTTCCATTCTGGCCACTCCCGCAACTCCAGCTATGCCAGCCAGCAGTCCAAGATCTCTGGTGAGTGCCTGCCTGGCCCCATGCCCAGGTCTTTCACATTTCTGGCCGATACCCCCGTAACAAGCCTCCCCAAATGCTCATCAGGCTACAGCACGGAACACTCGCGCTCCTCCAGCCTCTCAGACTTGACGCACCGCCGCAATACGTCCACCAGCAGCAGTGCCTCTGGTGGCCTCAGCGTGACTGTGGAGGCCCCTGAGGGCAGTGAGCGTGAGCACCGGCCCCCTGAGCACCGGCCCCCTGAGAAGCCACCACGGCCGCCACGGCCCCATCTGTCTGACCGTTCATTTCGGTAAGTACCACTCCCCAATGGTCCTGGAGAATAGATCCTTCCTGGGGGCACCTCGAACTTCTGCTTCTTTACCTATAGCATGGAAACAGCAGGGTCCCACTTCAGAGGGTTGGCTGGTGACAATTCAGCTGGTGGATGCACATACAGGGCACAGCCTGGGCCTGGCAGGCAAATGCTGTTGTACATGGCTTAGTGACCTAGGGCCCCTGTTTACACCATGTGGCCTCTCAGAGGCAAAGGTTAGGTAACTTCTCAGGGTCTCTAGATCCTCATCCATAAAACAGGTCATGGCCCCTACCCTGGGTACTGAGGGGAGGGTTAGATGAGCACACCTGGGAATGAGTTCTTGGGTGCCCTCAGAGCAGCCTGAGTCCTGTAGGTGCCCACCACTGTCATCCTCATGCCTATCACTGGCTGGACTGCTGTGACTCTGCCCTGCCCTACCCCAGGCGGAAGAAGGACTCTGTGGAGAGCCACCCGACCTGGGTGGATGACACTCGGATCGACGCAGATGACATTGTGGAGAAGATCATGCAAAGCCAGGACTTTACGGACGGCAGCAACACTGAGGGTGAGCTGCCCACGTGGGGAGGACTGGGAGACTATGCCACTTGCTTCAGGGCTTCCCCAGCTGCTCCTGCTTCACTCAGCCTCCATCCTTCCCTGTGTCCCCACAGACAGCAATCTCCGGCTGTTCGTGAGCCGTGATGGATCCACCACGCTGAGTGGCATCCAGCTGGCCAACAGGTAGGAGTCACAGCTAGGAGTCACAGCTCAGGGATGGGTCACTAGGGTGGCTACTGAGGGCACAATGGTGAGAGCACGGTCTCTATAGAAACTCACCTGGCTTTGTTCTTTTTGTTTTTAAAGATTTTATTTATTTATTAGAGAGAGAGGCAAGAGACAGGCAGAGGGAGAAGTAGGCTCCATGCAGGGAGCCCAATGTGAGACTCGATCCTAGGACTCCAGGATCACACCCTGGGCTGAAGGCAGGCACTAAACCGCTGAGCCACCCAGGTGTCCTCCATCACCTGGTTTTGAATAGCAATTCTTACCACCACAGTGTTACCGTGGACCGCTCACTTCTCTCTGAACCTCATTTTTCCTATTTGTCAAATGGCCTGGACCATCACATCTCACCTAGAAACCTGGGACAGCACCCTGGGGTTGGTTCTGAGGGTTCCAAGGGTAGCCTTGGGCAGTGCCTAGTGCAGGGCTTGGCACACAGCAGAGGCTGTAGCTGTCTTTATTTTGGATCCTGCTTTTCCCTTCCTTCTGGATCTGGGCACCCTTAAAAATGATGATGATGACCCATTTATCAAGTTAATATTGAGCATGAGCCACACACCAAGCAAAGCACTGAGCTAGGTGCTGGGAATACAGCAGTGGGCACCGCAGATCTGTGCCTGCATGATGTTTACATATGAGGGAGTGGCAGGCCCAACGTGGTGCTTCAACTACAGTTTGTAGTGTCTTCTTGGGATCATTCATTTGTACCATGTTTACTGGTTCACTGAAGGAATGAGTGAATGAGTAGAGGAGCTCCCCATGTGCAGGGCTATGCTGACTGAAGCCTTATCCCCTGTTTCCGGGGGCTGGCCAGGAAGGTGCTCATTTAATTAACATCAAGGTTGGGGTGGGGAAGATGGAGACCTGGCGGGGCTGCGCAGGGTAACCGACCTTCCCTCTGGTGCTGCTATGCTGACACCTGCTGGCCGAGGCTCAGAATTGCAGCTGCCGTCCCCAGGTGGCTTCCTGGGCTGTTCCAGTGAGGTGGGCAATGGTAAAACAAAAGGCACCTCCTTGGAGGTTTACAAACCCCTCCCTAGCCCCCTCTGGCAGTGAGGAAACGATTTCAGAGGATGGAAGAAACCAGTTTAATCAGGAGCAAGGTCTTAGCAGAGCTGCCCACCAGCCCTGAGTGTCCATGACCCTGTGGGTGGGCCTGGCTTCAGGAGAGAGAAGAGCCAGTAAGACTCCCCGGCCTTCTGTCCTCTTGGCAAACTTCATAATCCCTCTCCTTCAGTTTCTTCATCTGTCAAATGGGGCAGCGGGCAGTCTTTGCCTGCCAGGGTTGCCATGAGGATGGGTGAGGCACAGCTCATAGCAGCTCTGAAATCCCACAGACTTCCATAGGTAATGTCTCTGTTGTGTTGGGTGAGTAACTCAACTTCTCTGAGCCTCAATTTACCTCTCTGTGAAACAGGGCGGGTTAGTTCAGAGTGCCAACTTGTGCAGTAGTTCTGAGGGCCTGCCCCAGAAGGGCATCTAGGAGGACAGGCTGACCTGTTTCTCTTCTCCCCTACCCTGCAGGGTCTCCTCTGGGGTCTATGAGCCTGTTGTGATTGAAAGCCATTGAGGAGCGGGTGTCCAGGCTGGAGAAGGGCCCTGCCTTTGCGGGCATCCAGGCCCGCATCATTCCACGAGGGACCTTCCCCTTCGGATCGCCATCCGCACCACATCTCATCTGTGCCTCCTCCATGCACTCCAGCCCCACTCCTGCCCCAAAGCATCATTCCATTGTCCTCCCATCCAAACCGGGACCCTCCTGGCCCACCAGGCCCCCGGCACCACTGTGAATATTCTCCTTTGAACCACTAGGGGGCAGGATGTGCAGGTCCATGAAGCAGGTGGACAAGACAAAGATGGCCAGGACTGCCCCGCTGGAGACCAGTTTTGGCCCCTCCGCGAGGACATGCAGCGGCACCCACCTGCAGGGATGCCTGTGGCTGAGGGGCCCCTAGCCCTGTGTCCCTGCTCATTCTGGGAGCATCAGCTTAGCCATGCCCTGGCCGGGCCTTGCTCTACTGCCCCCTTGCCCTTGGGAGGGCCAGTCCACCCCTGAATCCTGCCACCATGGCCCTCTGACTGCTTTAGTGCTTCAGCTGTCCCTTCCCTGTGTCCTGGGGGACCCGCTGGCGGCCTTCTCCTGGGAACCAAGACCTCAGACCCATCCACACTCCAGACTGAGACCCCCACCCCAACGAATGTTCTCCTGCTGCCCTGGCAGCCTGCACTTTGCACACGCTTGCCTACAGCACAGCCCCACTGGCCCTTGTCTGCCTTTCCCTTGAGCCCTTCACAAGGGTTTTTGGGCACTGCTTGCTGTGCGGTCAGTGCCTGCCCCTGGCAGCCCGGCTGGAACGTGGCACTGCCTCTCCCCCCAATTTTGCTCCAGCTCAGGCCTGACCCCCCTGCTGAGAATGGTCTGAGCATTGATGGTGGCTCTCCTCTGCTCAGGGCTGGATCCTGAGCAGCTGGTTTTCTGTAGGAAGCCAGGAAAGGTGCCTCCCAAACCCTCAGAGGTCAGCAGTCAGGCTGGTGGGCTGGACTTGGCAAGCAAAAGCCCCTTCTCTGTCCCTGCAGGGTCTGCTAGCCCAGGCTGGGGCTGATGCTGGAAAGGCAGGTGGACTGTGACTGGACCAGCCTGGAGCTGGCTTCCTGGCCAGAAAAGCCTCAGCCCTCCTCTGGAAGCATCCCTCTCTCTGGGCGAGGGAGAGGCGGGGAGCAGTCTGGCCCTGCCCCCACCTCTCACTAAGTAAGGCCTCTGCTGTCTATATACCGCCCCCTGCCCTGTCTTCCTTACTTGCTTGAAGGTGGGTTCTGGCTGCCAGCCGGTCCCTGGACAGACTTCCCTGCCACTCTGAAATTTCACTCATTTTGTGTGAACCCAGCAGGCTGGTGTTTACTTAATCCTGTAACTTTTTTCTTTTTAAAAAACATTTCTCCTTTTTTTTTCTTTTTTCTCCCCCCCCCTTTTTAAAAAAAAATTCAGTTTGGTATCTTCTCCTCCCCCCAGGTGAGGGGAGGTGGTTCTGTTCTCTGCCCTACCTGCTGGCTGGGTCCCAGCAGGGCTGAGGATCTGGATTGAGGGACCAGGATACCGGTTCTCTCCCTGGTAGGGGTGTGGGCGCCAGTGGGGTGTCCTCCCCAGGCTGGGAGGGCTCCTTGCCCTTATGCTCCAGCTGGCAAGAGTTGGAGCATTTAGTGCTTCAGCTGTCCCTTCCCTATGTCCTGGGGGACCTGCTTTGTCCTGGGGGTTCCTTTGTCTTGGAACCTCATGGCCTTGGGAGCAGAGCATTTCTAGAATTCTTTGTTGTTTTTAATCCCCTAACTCTCAGAAAATGAATGTGAGGAGCTGCCTGCTGAGACAGGATGGAGCATTTGCTCTGGTTGGAGAAGGCTCTGGTTAGCCCTGCCCGTCCCTTCCTGCCCTGCAGACACCTGGCACTTTAAAAGGGGAACTGACTGTGCTGTCTCCAGATGAAGTGACCCCCCAGAAGATGGGAGAGCACTCTCCTTCCTGCATGACTTCAGCACAGGGGGGAAGCACATTCAGGGTATATTTGGGATCTGGCTCAGAGTTCTGGGCTTCAGGCTTAAAACAGCTAGCTCTGGTGCTGTTGGGTAGTCCCCCAAATCAGGAGCCCCAGCCCCATCCTAAGCGAGGTCTGGGCTCGACCATCACCCCAGAAGACAGAGCCTGCTGCATCCTCCCCTGCCAGGCCCCAGACCAGGGTAATTGGACTGAGAATTTGGCCACATCCAAATGAACACTAGCTGGAGCCAGAGGCCTGGAGCTTCACAGCCTCATCCCCATGTGGGATCCCCTTCTTCGACATCTGGGTCCCCTCAAGCTCAGTGAATTCCCTCCAGGCACCCACAGCTCCTGGACTTAAAATTCTATATATAGAGAAAGATAGACTATATTAGAGATATTTTTGGAAAGGAATCAGTCTATGCAATGCCAGTTTGGAATCTTCTTGAAAGACAGTTTAACGTTTTTACTAGGAGATTTAAAGAAAATAAAAGTCTACAATATTTTTAGGTTACTTTTTTTTTTCCTGGTCACTCCAAACTGACTATATGGTGTGATCTATCGGGATGGAGATCTGCCATGTTCTCCTCTCTCTTAGGGAGATGAACTAGGAAATGGGTGGGGGTGAGGGTACCTTTGGGTTGGTTTTTTTTTTTTTTGGCCTTTAAAAAAAAATCCCCTCATTTCTAATAGAATGTTGCCACCACCACCACTCTTATTTAGAGGGCTGTGTTTGTATCTCTGTCCTGGCTTCCGTTGTAGAAATTCACATTGTAAGGGGAAATCAGCCTAGTGTCAGTGTCTTGGTTTGGGGGGAAAAATTAAATGTTGCAGTTTTTGGTTGTTACGGCACATTGGGTTTTGTTTGTTTTATCTTTCTGTCAGCATTAGAAGAAAGCCACATGTGTGGGTTGATATCCGGGAATGGGGGAAGATGTAAGTGGCCAGGGTCCTCCCTGTCCTGGCTGCCATCACAGTCATTACCACCTTCATTGTTCCAGGTTCCTGGAGGAGGAAACAGGCCCAGAAGGGAGATTTCTTGCCAGTCTCACACCTACTAAGCCGTCTCAGTGCACAAGTTCCAACTGCTGGACCTTCCTAGCAGCCAGCCTGAGACAAATAACTGTCTGCACCTCCATTCCTCGGCTATAAATGGGCCTGTGGTTGAAAGAAGAAAGTGGGTAACGGCCTGACCCAGGGGTGCTGACTTTGTTCCCAACTTCTCTCAAGCCCCAGGCTGCAAGTGTCTCCATGCCTAACTAAGCCCCTCACGTTCTGCCCCTGACACTCTCAAGTTATGGGGAGCCAGCAACTTAGCCAAGTTCTGAGAAAGGCAAGTCACCCTGGCCTTTAATTAGCTCAGAAGTGGCAGGAAGCCTCAGTGGCTGTGGACAGGCCAGAAGGGACCAAACCACCAGGCCTCCTTCCTGCTGCAGCTCCTCACTGTCCACACCTCTTCTCGGAGCTGACACCCATTCATGGCCCCTTTAAATCCTTTGAGCCTCTTGTTTTTTTTTTTTGTTTTTTGTTTTTGTTTTTTGTTTTTGTTTTTTTTTTTTTTTTAAGACTATTTATTCATAGAGACAGAGAGAGAGGCAGAGACGCAGGCAGAGAAGCAGGCTCCATGCAGGGAGCCCGACGGGGGACTCGATCCAGGGTCTCCAGGATCATGCCCTGGGCTGAAGGCGGCGCTAAACCGCTGCGCCACCGGGGCTGCCCGAGTCTCTTGTTCTGTTCTACAGTGCACACCTGGGGAGGGGAAAGTTGGCTCCTGGCTGAGCCCAAAGTCAGTCCTGAGATGAAAAGGGAAGGCTCTAGGCTGCAGGCCAAGAAGAGTTGTTCCTGTCAGCTTTGTTTGTTTGTTTTTTTTAATTTTTATTTATTTATGATAGTCACAGAGAGAGAGAGAGAGGGAGAGAGGCAGAGACAGAAGCAGGCTCCATGCACCGGGAGCCTGACGTGGGATTCGATCCCGGGTCTCCAGGATCGTGCCCTGGGCCAAAGGCAGGCGCTAAACCGCTGCGCCACCCAGGGATCCCCCCGTTCCTGTCAGCTTTGAAGAGTGCAGTCCCCATAAAGACGGGCTCAGGTGACCCAAGGAGACATGCTGCTGGCAGGAGCAAACCATGCTAGGTTCTGAGGCATCTCCAAGTGTGCCAATCCGCCCCTCCTCCCCCCCACCCCTGTACCCCCAATTCTGGGCACTAGGGCTACAGCAGTGACTGCAGACCTCCCCACAGAGCTCATGGTCCGGCAGATCAACAAGTAAATGAGCTAACCAAAACCTGATGATGACAAGCATTATCGGGGGAGGGACACTGGGGGCTGTGGAGCACAGAGGAGGGGAGCCCTGCCCAGCTGTGAGGGGCTTCCCTAAGGGGTGTGGCATCTCGGTGAGACCTGATGGGGGAGGAGCAGCAGGCAAGCTGTGAGAAGACCGTGTTCCAGACTGGGGAGGGACCTGTATGCGGGGCGTCCGTGTGGCTGCCTGGGCTGCACACCCAGGCCCAAAAGGCGGATGGTGAGGAAAGGGAGGGTCCCCCTGAACTCATCCCTGCAGTGAAGACAGGACACAGGAACGGCCGCCTGGGAAGCGAGGCAATGGTAACCAGGCGCTCCCCCAACAGCCAGTGGGAATCCTCCCATCCCTGGGGACGTGGGGCACCCCCTCTTCCAACCACTCCAGGTGGGGCAACAATCACTCTTTGCACGCCTCTCGACCAACAAGTTGGAGGCTCCGTACTAAGAAATAGGGCCCCTGGGTTCCGGTCTCGGCTTCAGCACTGACCTGGGTTGTGATCTGCAAGTCTTCACGCCTCTCTGATCCTCAGTTTTCCCACCTGAAAACTGGGACCTCTGACCTCGCACGCCCTCCCGCTCTGGCTTCGGGATCCTGGGATATTTAGAGATGAGCTTTTGCTTCTGGGGCGAGTGCCAGCCAGTCTGGGCCTCCCCCCCCCTCCCCCGCCCCCCTCGACTCTATTCCCTAGGGAAAGTCGGAGAACGGCGGGACCCGCAATGCCTTTGGAAACTACATTTCCCGGCATGCAAGGGGGGGGGGTGGCACCCTCCTGTCTTGGGACACGTAGTCGCGGGCCCGCCTACAGACTACGACTCCCGGCGTGCCCCGCGGCTCAGGGCCGGAAAGCCCCGGATCCGGATCCGGGCGGCGGCTTCCGGCTGGGGTGTGAGATCGCGGGGGACATGGTGAGCGCTGGGCGGGGGGCGTGCGCGGGTGGGCTCCGCCCGGGAGCGGGGCCTTGGGCGCTCGGAGCCGCGATTGCGGTCCCGCCGGCTCCCTGTACGAACGAAAACGCCGTGGCCCGGCGCTCTCCGAGCCTAGAAAGCGATACTGATCGGGGCTGCGTCTGTTGAGTGAATGGGAAGCTGAGAGCGCAGTCGGGCTGCGACGCCACCCGGCCAGTGGTGCTCCCAGATGGGGAGTTACTTCGTCAGTTGGGCCCTCCTTTTCTCCAGGCCACGGGGACAGACCAGGTGGTGGGACTCGGCCTCGTCGCCGTTAGCCTAATCATCTTCCTCTACTACACCGCCTGGGTGATTCTCTTGGTATGTGCTTGCCCCGCCCCCGCCGCACCTTCCACCCCTGGGCCCTGACGCGGACCCCTGGCATCGCTTAAGCAGCTGCTATGGGCCGGGCACGGTGCTAGGTGCTTTCCCTGCCTCATTTCCTTTAGTCTCCAGCACAGCACTATGAGGACGAGGCTGCGGGTGTCCGGTGTGTAGATGACGAAGTAAGGCGCAGGGAGAGGACTGATCCCTTACTGCTGCTCTGTAAAGCCTTATTACTGATTCGCTTTTGCCTTTGGTTGGAGTTGTAGTCCTTCTGGTTATCCTGCTGGCTCTCCGGCATGAGTGCCAGTGGATTTTCTGAGGGCCTTTAGGACTTTTTTTTTTTTTCCTTGTGGGAAAACTTGTTGGTTATTGCTTAAGAAGTGCAGTGTGTTTGGAAGGCAAAACCTTACAGAACTTTGGAGGAAAATGTTAGTAAAGAAGACCGTGGAGCCCACTTGAGGATTTCTCCTGTACCTTTGCCCCTGTTGGGCGGTGAGTGCCTCAGGGCAAGCCCCTCATCTTCTGTGCAGTGCCGGGCCCCTAGCACCACCATAGGGCAGGCACCAGGCCAGTGTGCAGTGAACAACTTCAATAATCAAGTAAAGGAAACAGACCAGAGCACCCCAGATACCACCGTGTTAAAGCAAAGTAGGTGCTGTCCCAGTGCTTGGACAGGGGTTAGCCCCTGAGATGGAGGAAGGGGGGTGTTTGGCCTTGAGAGGTTGGGCAAGGCAAGGAACACTCACCAGAGCTCTGTCCTCGATACCAGCCCTTCATCGACAGTCAGCATGTCATCCACAAGTACTTCCTGCCCAGAGCCTATGCTGTCGCCATCCCACTGGCTGCCGGCCTCCTGCTGCTCCTGTTTGTGGGTAAGTCATTGCTCCCTCAACCCTGAACAGTGTGTCTGGGAGTTCACACCACCCTCTCCCACCTCTGAACGTGTTTCCATACTTCAGCACCGGCCGCACACCTGCTTGATGCCCCTGGCCCCCGACCGACACCCTGGGGTTTTCCTGTTCCTCCTTCCGGGCTGCCAGTCAGTAGCCCTTTGGGTTTTCTCCATGCCTTCTGGCTCATTGGTCTCAAACGGGATGGCCCTCATGCCGTGTCTCCCTTTTTCCTGCTCCCTCCACTACCACCATCTTCACTCTGTGGCCACCTCAGTCACCTTTCACCCCTTTGTCACCCACTGGCTCATGATTCCTGTACCTCTCTGTCTCTCAGCCTTTAGTGTATGCGCTTCTGTGGGGCAGGATGGTATCTTCATCATCTTTATTATGTCCTCAGCTCCTGGCACAGGCTGTGGCACCGAGTTGGTGCCGAAGAAAGTGGTTTGGATGAGTCATTCGGATGACCGGGTGGTGGGGTGGGTGGTGGATGTGGAGAAGGCAGGTAGGGGGTGGGGGTGGGTGGTGGTGGATGGGCTGGGTAGATGGATAATCAAGTGGGTCTTATGCCCTGTAGAAGCTAAAACACTATGCATAGCCAACTGCCCGTGCTGGGCACTCCATTGATGTTTGTTGAGTATGTGTGGGTGGATGTGTGGCTTGCTGAATGACCAGGGAGGTGATCCTGGCCTGGAGGGTGGTTGCGCAGGTGCTTGGCCCTGTGTATGGGTCACTCCACCATGCAGTGCCCACTTTGGCCTCCCCACAGCCCCAAGCCCAGATCTTACGTGGCCTTTCTGGTCTATTCCAGGAGTGTTCATCACCTACGTGATGCTGAAGAACCAGAAGGGGACCAAAAAAGCTCAGTGAAGGCCCAGTGGGGCTGAGGCTGTGGCACCCCTCTGCCACCCCTCCAAGGGTGGGGGTGCACAGGACCCATCCAGGCACCTCGGCTCCCTCAAGCCAGGGCTCCCTTTGGACATCCCGGGGATGGAGCTGTTGAGGACCTACCACATAGGCCTGCTCCTTCCTGCTCAACTTTCCAGAAGCCAGGAAGGAGGATTACTGGGAAGCCTCCCTCCTACCCCTTTCTGGTTCAGGGCCTGAAAGATGCTGGTTGTCTCCCTCTCACCTTCAGACTCCCTGTCACCTTTTCCTCTGAGTTCTATCTTGTTTCAGTTTCCCTCCTGTCACCTGCTGATGTTGGACTTGGTAGGTTCTGAGGCACCATGCAACCTTCCCCCACGTGTTCTGCTCCTCCTCTGAGGCAGCTTTCCTGGGTCTGACATAGCCCCAGGCCCCACCAGGACTTCAGGACCTGGAAAGCCTAAGGGGAGGAGGACTGACAGGCCAGGGGTTATCACCAGGCCTCAGGGCACATTAGGGGGGCCATAGTAGGCCCCCAGACCAACTGCTTCTCATAGAGGCCCGGCCCCTTGGGCCCAGCACTGGCCAGTTGGGGGATAACTGAACAATAAACGTTGATGATGTGTTTGTCTCTGTGCCATCACTGACCTGGGAAGCTGGAGAGGGGCTGGTCTCAGGTCAGGAGACTCTGATCTGTGCAATGAGGGAACCTCCCCGATTGTCCCCGCGCTGGACACAGCATAAAGTGGGGACTGAAACAGGTGTGGCTCCAGTCTGGTGTAGCTGACAGGTGGGGAGTTGGCGGAGACCTGGCCATGTGCCACACACCACAGTCTCTACCATGCCTCCCCTGTGCCAGCCCAGCTAGTGTGCATTAGTATTTTAGGGACCCACAAGCCAGTCCCCTAAAAGCCCAAGTCCATCGTCCTTCTCTTGTACCCAGCAACCCAACCTAGCATTGGCTCTGAGCAGTGAGAGCTCGGGGAACCAGAACAGGGCTGGCTCTGGTCGGGCTGACTCTGGTCAGGCTGACTGACAGGCCCAACCCTGTCTCCCCAGCAATCCCACCACACCCCTCATCCCATGCAGCTGGGTCTCCCGTCCTCAGTGCCTAGTGCAAGCTTCTGTCATACCTGGGATGATATTCACTTCAGTTAGCAGAGGCCAACCACAGGCACACCTGCCTTGCCCTCACCTGTCCCACCCTCTCCCCCATGCTGTAGCGGTGGTATCCTGTCTGATGGTCCCCCTCGCTTGGGGACAGCCTCTGCCTCTCACCAGGATCCTTCTTGTGTTTCAAGAGTGTGCTAGAGGCCCCACGTAAAGGACTGTCCATCAGCCCAGTAATTCCCTCCAGGTCTCCCCCCACCTACCCCAAATAGCCAAATTCCCAAAAGGGTGTCCACACCTGCTGCCTGCTGTTCCTCACCTTCATGGCCCTCAGTGTCACTTGGGAGGGCTGCACCCACTCAGACCACTGGTGACCCCATGCTGGCCTGTGACATCCCCCCAGATGTACTTTCAGATGCTCTCAGTGTCTATGAGGCTCATTCTCATACTTCATGTCTCCCTGCTCCACTTCTGCCATGAGATGGTGGGCTCCTTGGGACTTGGTCACAAGCCTTCCCACCCCACACTTGTCCTTAGCCAGGCTCACCTCCTGAGCCCCAACATATTGCTCATGCACCAGTTATCTGCCGTTGGATGTCATAGTGGCATCTCCAATTCATCCTGTCATGATCTGAATTCCCAGACTCCTCCTCCCCTCATGCCTTGCCCCCTCCCATGACTGGCATCATCCTATGGCCCCAAACCCAGCCAGAAGCCTGGCCAATATTATTGACCTTGGCTTCCTCCTCCTAGCGCACATCCACACAACCCCAAATCCTGTCTGTTCTCCCTCCTTCCTCCCCTCCCCCACCAGTCACCTTCCCAATGCAAAGCCACTCTTCTCTGCCCTAAGTCATCAAAAGATTCCTCACCCCCTCCTACTCTGGCCCCTCCAATGTGACTATACATAACAACCATGACCTTTTTAAGAACATCTGAACATCTTCTACATATAATGCTTGCCTGGGTTCCCACCCCCTCCCTACATGATCTAAGAGAACCTGCATGTATCTTTGTTCACTTCTCACTCCAGCTACCCTTACCTTTCATTTCCTGGGATTCACTGAAGCCTTTTGCACATCCTACTCACAGTGGCTCGACACATACTTATGAAATACTGGTTTGTGCCAGGCACTGAGCCAAGAAGTGAGCCCAGCACGGTTCCTGCCCTTCTGGTGCTCCCATCCTGGTGGTGGTGGGGGAATATAATGAACAAGACAATTTCTGACAGTGTTAAGGGTGATGAAGAAAATAACACAAGGTGATGTGGTCAAGAATGAGAGGACACTTAGAGAGTCGAGCAAGGTGAAAAGAATGACAAGAATAGGGGAAAGGATTTCAAGCAGTAGGAAGGGCACCTGCAAAAGCCCCAGCTGTGAAAGAACTTTCTGCCTAAGGAGGGGTGGGGGATCCCCTTGTGGCTGGCTGTTGGGCGGGTGTAGGCAGGGTGGTTTGAGATGGGCCTGGGGCCCGTGGCGAGGGGTGTGGATTTTGTTCTAGTGCAGAGGGATGCCACTGGAGGCTTCAAGCATGAGAGTGACATCATCCGATTTATGCTTTTAAAAGATGAGGCTGGCAGCTGTGTTCCTCTCACTCACCACTGAATCCCCAGGGCCTAGCAGGGCTCCTGCCCATAGTGAGCGATCAAAATAGACTGAATGAATGCATGCGCCAGACTTCCTGTGTGACCTGGAGGTACTCACTTCTCTCTCTGGACCTGAGTTTCCTCGCCCGAGGGACAGTCTGTGGGAATTTCACGCCAGAGTGGGTGGGCGGGATTTCGATTCAGGTTCCCGCCTCCCCAAGCGGCCCCGAGACCTGAGTCCTCCGCTTCAGGAGACGGACAGGGGAGGTCTTCCCTCCTGGCGACCCCGTGCCACGCGTGGCGGCCCCGCCCCAGCCGGGACAGCGGCCTGAAGGATGCTGCAGCTCCGGGGGCGGGCTCCGCAGGCGCTCGCCGGCGCCTCCCGCGCGGATTGGCTGCAGCCGTGACCGGCGCCGCCCTATTGGTCGGCCCAGAAGCCGGGGCGGGGACCGGCTCCTGCAGCGCGGCGGCGGGGACGCGGCTGGAGCCCGGGAAGCTGCTGCGGGGGCGATGGCCGCACCGAGCCCGGGGCCCCGCGAGGTAGGTTCGGCCGCAAGAGAGGACAGGAAAGGGAAGGGTTGGGGGACAGGGCCCAGGCCTCCGATACCCGTGCGGCGCGGACACACCCCCATCCAAGGCCAGGAGGGTCCAGCTCTGGGCGGGGACCAGGACACGCCCCACGCGGGGCCCGCAGGTATGGAGGGGGAAGTCTGGTGGGTGTCCCCAGAGAACTTGCTCAGTTTTCTTATCCGGGGAAAAAGCTCCTTCACTGTGCTGCTAGCGGGTCAAGCTCTTGGCCAGTGCTGGGTACATGGTGGGTGCCCACTACTAATGGGTCAGCTGCTACGAGCTCAGCTTCCAGCTGATCCTCTGCTCGGCCTGGAGGAACTTCGCATCAGGAGTGGAATAGAGGAGTCCCTGGCGTCACAGCTCCTACTATCAAGGGTTCCTGTGCATGGAGCTCAAAATGCCAAGGGGTTATTATAGTTCTCATTTCACAGATGAGAAAAGGAGATGCAGAAGGGTTAGGTGACTTACCTAGGATCATACAGATGGTGAGAGACAGGTTTGGCTGTGGAAAGCATCCTCTACCTACTGATAATAATAACCATCATTCTAGTCTGGGTGCTGACTGCATCACAACACCCAGTGAGGTGGGTACCAGCATTATCCGTGTTTTACAACTGAGGAAACTGAGGCAGGGAATGATAATAGGAGGGCTCACATGTACTGGAGGTGGGATTCAAACCCAAGTCTTTCCCCTCTGCGATGCTTCCGTGTGTTCATTGCTTCTTGTGCCTCCTGCCACCAGGTCCTGGCCCCCTCCCCAGAGGCTGGATGCAGAGCAGCCACCTCGACCTCTGGCCGCTGTGGCCTCCTCTGGCGTCTCCGAGACAAGCAGGCTCGCATTGGCCTGTTTGAGATTGGCCCGGGGCATGAGCTGCACCAGCTGACATGCATGATGCAGGCAGGGCTGTGGGCTGCCACCCAGGTCTCCATGGACCACCCAACCACAGTGAGTGGCCCATCTCCATCTGCACCTCTGAGGTGCTGAGGGCAAGACTATGCTGATGCCCTGTCCTGCTAATACTGCAGCATTGGGGATCAGAGAGGGCTATAAAAGGAGGAAATCAGGGGCTTGGTGTAGGAAGGGAGGGACATGCTGGGGTGGGGGCTGAGGCCAGGGAAGTCCAGTGTGTATTGGGGATGTGAGGAACCCCTTGACCTGGGTGTTTGTTATGACTCTAGATAAGCCTCTGCTTCTTTGGGCCTCAGCATCTCCATCTGTGTAATGGGTGAGGCAATTATACTCTTTGGTCTCTGAAACCCTCCTAGTTCTGCTAGGGTGTATGGCTGAGAAGGGACTCCACCCCCACCCTGCCAGCCTGGCCCATCTGTCCTGGAGCTCAGGCTGGGGCCAGGCTGGCTCAGCAGAAAGGGTCACCCAACTGCAAGCTCAGCAGCTGGATGGGCCAGAGTGAGCATGTGTGTTGTTTGTGTGTGTGCACACACATGTGCAGTGTGACCACATCCCACAGGCCGAGTCCTGGCACAAGGACCTAGAAGTCCAAGAAGAGTATAGGAGCTTGAGGCGGAGAGGAGAGGGATGTTTTCTAAATCTTATCACCTGCTGACAGTCTTCCATGGCTCCCCAGTACTCAGCATGGCTTCAGGATCCTGCTAGCTCAAGTCCAAGGGCCTACTGTCCAGCTACATTCACATTCCATCCCTTCCTTATTTACTTTAACCACTTGAGCTCTCCTGCATTTCCGGTGGCCACCAATGCTGTTCCTCCTGCTATGAGCACCACCCTCCTCCTTTCTACCACTTTCAGATTTCGGCTTAGAGGTCATCTCCCCCAGGAAGCCTTCTCTGATCCTGCCCCTCTCACACTGAGTCAGGCAGGTCCTTTGGCTTTAAGGCCATCCCCTTTCACTGGGATGGCATCCTGCTTCACTTGGCCAACATGTGCTTCTGGGTGAATGGACCAGGCTCTGAGTCCTGGTCTGTTTGCTGAGGCAATCAAATTGAGGGAAGGGGGTGAGGCCAGGTGTAGGACCCTTCGAGATCCTGGAGCTAGCATTGTGGGGCTGAGACTGGCCCTGAGCCCCTCCACCCCTTTTAGGGACCACCCACTGAGGAGGATTTCTCTGAGGTCCTGACCCAGGTTCACGAGGTAGGAAGCCCAAAAAAACTGCACGGGGCTGAGGGGGGGTGCTGGTCTTCCTTCTCTGTCCTCAGTTTCCCCATCGGTGCAGTGGGAGTGCTGCCCTGCCTCAGGACTTTGCAGGAAGGGCGTGGTTCCCCTGACCCTCTCAGGCTTGGGCCAACTGCACCCTCCTGGGGCGCCGGTGGACACTTTTGGGGCTGCTCTTCCTCCTCTGCAGGGCTTCGAGCTGTGCACCCTGGCTGGCCCAGCCTTCTCCTGGCTGCGCCGCTCCCTAGGCCTGGCAGAGGAGGACTACCAGGCGGCGCTAGGCCCGGGTGGCCCCTACCTGCAGTTCCTCAGCACCTCCAAGAGCAAGGCCAGCTTCTTCCTGTCGTGAGCTGGCAGCAGGGGTGGGGAAGGGGTGGGGGCTGTGTCTCTGGGTGGAGGGGGTGGCTGGGAAAGAAACAGGATGGCCAGGGCCGGAGGGTCAAGGCCGGATAGAGGTCAGATGGAGGAGAGTGAGGGTGGGAGGTGAGGGGGTAGGGGTGGCGGGGAGGCCTCGAGCCCCGTCCTGGGCGGCGGGGCGAGGGGGCGGGGGCAGAGCAGGGAGACAGATCCACACTGGGGCAGAGGGCCGGGTGGGGGCCGCTCCAGCCCCGCCTGACCGGCGACCTCTCCCTCCACCCCCAGCCACGACCAACGCTTCTTCCTGAAGACCCAGCGGCGTCGGGAGGTGCGGGCGCTGCTCGCCCATCTGCCCCGATACGTGCAGCACCTGCAGCGGCACCCGCACTCGCTGCTTGCACGGTTGCTGGGTACGACCGGCCGGGACCAGGGACTGCGGGGCGGGGAGGGGGTTGGAAAGGAGGGGAGGAGGGGTGAGGGAGACCGAGAGCGAGCAGGGGAAGGGGCCAGGGAGTGGGGCGGCGGCCAGGATGGGGGGCGTAGGGGATCTGAGCGCGGGGTCTGGGCCGGCGGCTCCGGCTGCGGGCAGCGTTCGGGGGGGTGGGGGGGGGCGTGTCCGAGAAGCCCCCGTAGGAGAAAGGCGGTTTCTGGAGGGCGCGGCCGAGCCCTGGGGCGGGGCCTCCGCAGTGGGAGGGGCTGGGGATCGCCCGGGCCGGGGCAGCGGCTGTGGGTGGGGTCACGCCTGAGGACCGCGCCTCTCGGGGGCTGCCTAGAGGGTGCAGTCGGGACGGCCACTCGAGCTGAGGAGGAGGGCTGGGGGCGCGGCCTGGAGGGGCGGGCTCGGGGGGCGGCGGGCCTGGAGCAAGCGGGGCCCGGAGCTGGGCTAGGGCGGGATGGACCCGGGGCTGTCGAGTTGGGGGCCCCTCACCTGGCGCCCTCTCCCCTTCCAGGAGTGCACAGTCTGCGGGTGGCTCGGGGAAAGAAGGTGGGTGAGGCCGAGGCGAGGGGGCCGGGCCAGAGGGGGCGGCTGGAGGGTGAGATCCTGTCCTTCCTCACTCCCTACCCCCGTCCCCAGGAATTCTTCATCATCATGCTGAGCGTCTTCTACCCCGCCGGCCGCATCTCTGAGAGGTGAGTCGCCTCCCAGGGCCCCAGCCCCACGCGCGATCCGCCACCTGAAGCACCCGTACTCACTAGACAGATGTGAAACGGGGGCCCAGGGAGGAGAAGGGACAGCCCCAGGATCTCCAGATGGATCGGAGACAAGGACAGGCACGGCCAGCGTCCCTTGAACACTCAGGATGCGCTGGACGCTGTGTCAGTCTTTGCCTTCTTTGCCTTCTTTATTCCCAGAACAACTCTGAGGGATAGGTGTGGTTATCATCCCCATTTTATATAGAGGAGAAGCTGAGGAGGAGGAGGAGGGCCACGCAGCTACCACGGGAGGAGCAGGGATTCAAACCCAGCCTCTGATCGCACATTGCCCTCTGAGCCTCCTAACCCCTGACTCTGCCTGCAAGCTCCCCATGAGTGCTCCCTCGGGGGCCACGGGCTTCCCTCAAGCCTTACTGGTGCTGCTGCCTAGGCTTGGACTCCTGTATTGGGAACACTTCCAGGGATAAGGTGCCCAGAGGGAGGCATAGGCAGGGGTAAAGCCGGGACTGGGCTTCCAGAGGCCTGAGTTCAAATCCCTGCTCTGCCCTTTACTTACTGTGTGGTCTTGGGCAAGACAAAGATACTCTCTGAGCCATTTTCTTCCTTTCTGCCACGGAGACAATAATGCAATAGGGGTTGTGGTGAAGATTTGAACATCCTCCCAGTGGAAGCTCTTATTTCTTGCTCCCCGACTTGTGTCAGTCTCTATAAAGCTGAATTTTGCTGCCCCCTTCCTGTCATCCCCCCTCACAGGTACGATATAAAGGGCTGTGAGGTGAGCCGCTGGGTGGAGCCAGCCCCTGAGGGCAGCCCCCTTGTCCTGGTGCTGAAGGACCTCAACTTTCAAGGCAAGACCATTGACCTAGGTGAGCCATGGAGGCAGTTGGTGCCTGCTCTTCCTCCATTCAGGGTGATGTTAAAAGAGTGTCCCTGCGCTGCCCTCTGCCTGAGACATGGAGAGCCCTTATTCTAGGGTCAGGCAGGGGAGGTTTCAAATCCTGGCACTGTGACCTACTAACCAGGTGACCAGGGCAAATGGCAGATGCTCATCTGTGAAATAGGACAGTAATGACACCTGCCCTCTTGGGGCAGATAGGTGTCGCACCCTCAGCACCTTGCCTGGCACACCATGAGCACTCAAGTAGGGGCACTGATGCTCTGGCAGGGCCCCAGCGGAGCTGGCTCATCCACCAGATGGAACTGGACACCGCCTTCCTCCGGGAGCTCAACGTGCTCGATTACAGCCTTCTGATGGCCTTTCAGCGTCTCCACGAAGATGAGAGGGGCCCTGGCAGCAGCCTCATCTTCCGCACAGCCAGGTGGGCCCCCCACAGGGCAAAGGCAAGAAGGAGGTGTTGAGACCTTGACAAAGATGGGGGAGGGGGGAGGGGGGCAGACAGCAGAATCAAAGGCTTGGTGACCAGAATGTTCAGGGTTTGTGTGTATATGCTTGTGTGTGTGTTTGTGTGTGTGTGTGTGTGTGTGTGTGTAGAGTGGAGGGCTGAGAAGCCTGGCTGGCAGAGTCGATGGACACGTGTAGACTGCAGCATGGGAAATCCAACTGGTCAAGGGCTTCAGTGCTGATTTAAAGAATCTATCCATTTCCCTGAAGATGGATGTGGAGCCACTGAAGGTTTCAAAGCAGTTTTCAGACCTATTTAATTTTTGCTTTAGAAAGAGCCCTAGCCCTTTATTATTTTTATTTTCTTTTATTTTTTTAAAGATTTTTTAAATTTAATTTATTTATTCATGAGAGATAGAGAGAGAGGCAGAGACAGGGCAGAGGGAGAAGCAGGTTCCATTCACGAAGCCCGATGTGGGATTCGATCCCAGGTCTCTGGGATCACGCCCAGAGCCAAAGGCAGATGCTCAACTGCTGAGCCACCCTGGTGTCCCCCCTTTTTATTTTTAAAAAGGTTTTATTTATTTGAGAGAGAGAACAAGTGAGTGTGGGAACACAAGTGGGAGAGGGGGCAGAGGGAGAAGGAGCAGGCTCCTGATGAGCTGGGGCTCAATCCCAGGCCCCCAGGATCATGACCTGAGCGGAAGGCTTCACTGACTGAGCCACCCAGGTGCCCGAAAGAGTCCTTGCCCTTTACACCAATTCCACTTCTAGGACTGCGGTCTTCACCATTGGCACCATCATCATGTCGTCTCCTGCTTTGTAGTAGTAACTGTCACTCTTTGCACGCTGACCATGAACTTTGTTAAGGTGGACTCATTCCCACTTTAGAGATGTGAAAATTGAGGCTCAGAGAGGGGGAGTGAGGTTGTAGAATGACTTCTGCAGATGCATGTTAGTACTTGGTTAGTTACTTGGATTTCAGTCCTCCATGGCCCACGTCTGTGGCTGAGAATCATGTAGCGGTTAAGGAAGGCACATTCAGGAAAGAAGTCCAACCATGTGGTGGGTGGAAATGTGAAAAATGACATCCTCTCATCCAGCCCACCAACCCACCCTTTGGAGGAAGACCTTGGGGTGGGTGAGGCTTGGGCAGAATTGAGGTTGGTGGTTCCCCACAGCCCTCCCCACACCCCCTCTCTCCCCAGGTCTGCCCATGCAAGCTAGGTCAGCTTCTCCCTAGCACTCTATCCCCAGGTGGGGCTTAGATTACAGTTGTCATTCAGCCAGTAAACCCTAGTTTGCATATAATGGTTGTTTTCATATTGAAATATGCTGGCTGGTAAATACCCACTGCCCTACCCTTACCAGTTCCCAGCCACCAGCCACATACACACACACACACCCCCCGCAGAGGGTATCAGTGTTTTTAGCCCAGGCACCCAGGCCACTGGGTTCTGATTGGTTGATGCTTGGGATACTTCCCGCACTCCCCTCCACCTCCTGGAGGATAAAATTAGGGAATTGAACCTGCTTCTGGCAGAGACTGGGAACCAGCCAAAGGCATCTTCGGATCTGAAATACATTTAGAAGGCAACCCCCCTCTCCATCCACCCCGACACCATCTATAAACTGGAGCTCTGCCATCCTGAAACCTCCAGGGTTGGATGACCCCAAGGAGAGGTTTAGGAAACACCCCCATACCAGACTTAGCCAAAGTGATGTCGCAGATAAGTAAGTGTCTCTACGACCCAAAAGCTATAGCCCACACCACCCAATAGAAATGTAGCTTGAGTCACACGTGTAGTTTTAAATTTTCTAGAAGCCTCTTTAGAAAAATAAACAGAAGGGACGCCTGGGTGCCTCAGCGGTTGAGGGTCTGCCTTCAGCCCAGGCTGTGATCCTGGGGTCCCGGGATCCAGTTCCCCAATCGGGCTCCCTGCATGGAGCCTGCTTCTCCCTCTGCCTGTGTCTCTGCCTCTCTCTGGGTCTCTCATAGATAAATAAATAAATAAATACATACATCTTTTTTTTTTTTTTTAAGTAAAACAGAAACAGGTAAAAATTTAATAATATATTTGTTACTTTGTTAATACGTCCCAAGTTTTATAATTTCATCCTGTAATCAGTATAAACATTTATGGGGCATTCTGCACTCTTTTTCTCATACTGTCTTGGAAATTCAGTATGTATTTTACATTTACAGCGCATCTCAGTTGGGACTGGTCACATTTAAATGCTCAATGGCCACATATGGCTAGTGGCTACGGAATGCACAGTGCAGGTCTAGAGCATCCTCTGCACTTCACTCAGCGGTTTCTCTGACGTCAGGGGCCTGGCCCACAGGAGTTGTGGGAACGAGCCGGGGAAGGGCAGGGTCGGTGCAGAAGGCCACGCTTGCGGGCATCCATGGGCTGGGGCTCCCCCCCGAGGAGGCAGCAGCCTCACCCCCCTGTCGGCCGCCAGGTCTGTGCGAGGGGCGCAGAGCCCCGAGGAGCCGGGAGCCCAGAACCGCCGGCTGCTGCCGGACTCCCCCAACGCCTTACACATCCTGGACGGGCCGGAGCAGCGCTATTTCCTGGGCCTCGTGGATCTCGCTACTGTCTACGGGCTCCGCAAGCGGCTGGAGCACCTGTGGAAGACGCTGCGCTACCCGGGCCGGACCTTCTCCACCGTCAGCCCCGCCCGCTACGCCCGTCGCCTCTGCCAGTGGGTGGAAGCGCACACCGAGTGACCCGCGTCCGGACCGTGGGCGCGCGCGGGGAACCGGGGTTCCAGGCTGGCCCGGGCGGCCGGGCGGGCTCCCCTCGCCTGCCGTTCCTCCCTTTGGCCTCCAGAGGGCAGCATCCCCTAACTAAAAACGATGACGACACAGCCTCCTCCGGTGGTGATGCCATGTTTGGCTTTGTGCCAGGGACTCCCCCACATTAGCTCATCTCATCCTCAAAAAACTGCTATTACGTTCTTTTTACAGACCATAAGATGGAGGCTCAGGGGGTGAAGGGACTGAGCACGAGCATTCAGCAATAAATGCTGGAACCGGGACTCGACTATGCCTTTTGGACTCAGGAGCCTGTGTTCTTACTCACCAGTTCCCTATCCTCATGCTCCAGGGAAGGGGGGAGGCTGAAGGCTCCAGCCAAGCGCCTTTGCCGTCCAGATGGGGAAACAGGCTCAGAGACTTTAAGGCGCTTACCCATGGGTAAGTGGAACGGCAAGTCCGAGAACCCAGGCCTCCTTCCCCCTTGCCCACTGGCTTCCTTTTGGGGTGTCCTCCTCACTGTGGCTGCTTGAGGGATGCAGTTGGGAGAAGGTGGGGGGTATTCAAGGGCCTGTGTCTCTGGAAGACACTATGTTGCAGCCCACCACTGATCTGAAGTAAGCTCTTTTCTCCTCTGGGAGTCACTTATCTCATCTGCGAAATGGGCGTAGGGATTGGTGGTCAGACCAAGATACTCTTGGCCGCATGGAAATGACAGCGAGCAAGGAAACGCTGCGTGCATAGCCCCTGATCATTCCTTCTCCTCCCACCAGGAAACTACAGCCTGGCCTCTGACCCTGGTCCAATCCAACCATACCCAAGTGGGCCTTTCTTCTAGAGTTTCTCTGGGGCCTGGTTGTGTGACCAGGGCAAGGTGCTAAACCTCTCTATGCCTCAGTGTTCTAATCTGTAAAATGAAAGGATGAAAATGGACTTCACTCATTAAATATTTATTGTTGCACCTACTACATAACAGGCCCTCTACTGGGTGATGGGGACCCAAGGGTGGAGCAAGATTCACAGATTCTACCTTCACAGAACTCACAGTCTGGGGAGAGGTGACAAAGGCAGCCTGGCATGATACAGCCTCATGAAGGAGCATGGGTCCATGGTGCTGAGGGAAGGGGCCTCCACCTAATAGTTTGATGGAGGTGGGGCTCTAACATCTCAGCTGAGACCAAAAGAGTCAGATGCAGTCCTGGGCGGGTTCCAGGCCAAGGGCATGGCAAAGGTCTGGGATGAGAGAAAGCCTGACACTTGAGAGAAGGAAACATTTCACTGTGGCCAGAGTTCAGAGTGGGAGAGGCAATGTGGTGGTAAAGGGGGACTTTGTGGGCCAAGAGCTGACCCCCAGGACTGGGACTGGACTTTGGAAGAGCCACTCAGCTGATACCAAATAGTGTCAGTCCATTAGCGTTCAGAGAAAATGAAGCAAAATGGTGGGTAGGCAAGGGAGAGGTAAGGGGAAGTTAACGCGGCAGCCCAGGAGTGTGGGCTCCTGGAAAAGTATACAATTGACCTCACCCCTCATTGTCTGGGTGACCTTAGGTGATTATTCAATCTCTCTGAACTGGCACAAGTCACAGAGAATTTCTTGTTTGGGCTCAGCAGGAAGTTGAGACATAGAAGCCTTAAAGCCATCACTCTGGAGGTGGGTACTTGAGGAAGCTCAGTAGCAGTAGGGGCAGCACAGCAGGAAACGGGTTTGGCCCAGCATTTCCCCAGAGTCTGGATCTGGCTGGACTGAGTCAGAGCCTGAGAGTCCTGCACTCATAGATAAGGATGGCTCAGCCCTTCACCTACCTTGGATCTCTGGCAAGGGCTGAGCCAGAGCTTGAGGCTGGAGAGGGACGTGACTTATCCAAGATCTCATGGGGCCCAGGACTCCTGGTTCTCCTAATGTGGTCACTCAACAGATGTTACTTAGCATCTTGTGCATGCTGGGTGTTGTGCAGATACTGGAAATGCTCGAGAACATGACTGGCCTGACTCTGCCCACACGTGGCTGAGAGTCTGTCAAATGGATGGACGGACCATGAACAAGAAAGGCAGTTAGTACACAGGATGATTTCAGAATGTGACCAATACTATGGAAAAGACCAATCAAAGTGGAACTTAGAAGGGTGGGCCTGCAGTGTCACAGTGTGGTTGGCGAGGGCCTTTTTTTTTTTTTTTTTAAGATTTTATTTATTTATTCATGAGAGACACACAGAGAGAGGCAGAGACATAGGAAGAGGGAGAAGCAGGTTCCCTGTGGGGAGCCCAATTTAGGACTTGATCCCAGGACCCTGGGATCATGACCTGAGTCAAAGGCAGATGCTCAACCACTGAGGTCCCCAGGTGCCCCAGTGAGGGCCTTTCTGAAGAAGTGATGTTTGAGCTGAAGGACAGGAAGGAGCTGGCTATGTGAGTAGAGCCATCCAGGTAGAGGAAACAGCAAGTGCAAAGGTTCTGGGGTAAGAATGAGCTCAATGTGATCGGGGGTCAGAAGGTGGCCAGGGTGGTTGGATGGTGATTAAAAAGAAAGGCATTTCAACTGTACAGAGCCTGTCGTTCAGGTTAAAGACAGTAGACTTTTGGGCAGCCCAGGTGGCTCAGTGGTTTAACGCCGCCTTCAGCCCAGGGTGTGATCCTGGAGACCCAGGATCAAGTCCCACATTGGGCTCCCTGCATGGAGCCTGCTTCTCCCTCTGCCTGTGTCTCTGCCTCTCTCTCTCTATGTGTGTTCTCATGAATAAATAAATAAAATCTTAAAAAAAAAAAAGACAGTAGACTTTTGCCAAAACCAAATTGAAAAGCTTCATCGGAGCCTGCAGAACTTGCCACTGTCAGTACTCCTGTGGACCTGTATCTGAGTCCAGGACATCTGGGCATGTCCTTGTCCCCATGTGGCCCTAACAAGGAGGGAGTCAGTTGCCTCTCTGGGGAAACAAATATCACTTCACCAACCATTGTGGGTGATGAATGAATCTGTAGGGGATTTCTCACCATTGTCCCCTTGGGGTTGGGTCTCTGAGGAGAGAAACTTGAAGGATGAGGACTTGGGGTTGGGGGCAGAAGGGCTCTGGCTTTGGGGACCCACTGTGTGCCTGACCTGGAGTAAAGAGGAGACCACAGAGAGAGATGGAACTTGAACCACTACCCTTGAGCTGTGCCCAAGCTTTGGGGGAGAGACAAGGTAGGCCTGTGCTCAAAAGAGGCTTGGGGCAGGGCTGCTTCAGCCCCCTACCCCCACCATAGGATGGGGATAGGCATGGGGAACTTGGCTTTGCACTGGAGCAACCTAGGTAGACTTGGGAGTTTGCTGATCTTGGTGCAGATACCCAAACATGATACCTTGGCATTGTGCCCACACCAGAGGCATTGAGGAAAAGGCAAATGGAATTTGAAATGGGGTCTGAGAGGTGCCTGGGTGGCTCAGTGGTTTAGCACCTGCCTTCAGCCCAGAGCGTGATCCTGGAGACCTGGGATTGAGTCTTGCATCGGGTTCCTTGCATGGAGCCTGCTTCTCCCTCTGCCTGTCTCTGCCTCTCTCTCTGTGTCTCTCATGAATAAATAATAAAATCTTTTTTAAAAAATGAAATGGGGGGATCCCTGGGTGGCTCAGCGGTTTGGCGCCTGCCTTCGGCCCAGGGCATGATCCTGGGGTCCCCGGGGTCGAGTCCCACATCGCGCTCCCTGCGTGGAGCCTGCTTCTCCTTCTGCCTGTGTTTCTGCTTCTCTCCCTCTCTGTGTCTCTCACGAATAAGTAAAAATTAAAAATCTTTAAATAAAAAAAAAATGAAATGGGGTCTGAGCAGAAACCTAGCCTGGATCCCAGGGAGAGGCCCTGCAGAGGGAGGTGTGATAGAGGTGGTCAGATGAGCTTTCTGGCCCAGAAAACATTTTATAAAAAACATTTTAGGTGAGAAGCATGCCCTCCACTTCACCACAGGCCCACTCCTCCCTATTGCCCTCTATCTGTTCTTTCAACCCTTTCTGGCCTCTGAAGGCATTTGAATTTGGACTCCCCAGGGGACCCCAGTTGAGCCTTCATTTTTTAAAAAAATATTTTATTTATTCATTCATGAGACACAGAGAGAGAGAAGCAGAGGCATAGGCAGAGGGAGAAGTAGGCTGCATGCAGGGAGCCTGATGCGGGACTTGATCCCAGACCCCAGGATCATACCCTGAGCTAAAGGCAGATGCTCAACCGCTGAGCCACCCAGGCGTCCCTTGAGCCTTCAAATGGGACACATTTCAGCATCTGCAGGAGGTACAAGACTGAGTTGGTTGGGGTTTGGAGGACACTTGGGAAGGGGAAGGGTTAAGAGGCAAGAAAGTACATGGCCCAGGGTTGGAGTCCTGACTGTACCACAGCTGCCCTGCACCACCTCACTGGCAGGTAGGTGCTGTTATTATCACTTTTTAAAAAAATATTTTATTCATTTTATTTATTCATGACACACACACACACACACACACACACACACAGAAGCAGAGACACAGGCAGAGGGAGAAGCAGGCTCCATGCAGGGAGCCCGATGTGGGACTCGATTCCAGGACTCGGAGGTCACGCCCTGAGCAGAAGGCAGACGCTCAACCGCTGAGCCACCCAGGCCTCCCTATTATCTATCACCACTTCATGGAGGAGAAAACCTGAGGCTAAGGTGGAGGTCACACGGCCAGAGAAAATACAGAATGCCCAGTTACACTGGAATGTCAGATCTTTAACATAATTATTCATTGTTTATCTGAAATTCCAATATAACCGAGCGTCCTGTATTTTACTGGCTAAACCTGGCGACCCTAGCAGCTTGAACCCCAGGACCCCAGGGCTGCCTGACCCCAAGCCCCTGTTTAATTTTCCTACCCCCCCGATTTCAGAAATGGAGAAAGTCGAGTCCGGAAGGCTAGGCAGCCACGGCGCCGCGGCTCCCACATCCCCTCGGTCCTTTTGCTCCGCGCGCTGCCCATGCGATCCCCCGCCGGAGCCGGAGCGGGAGCCGGAGCTCGGGAGAAATAGAAAAGCCTGGGAGGGCTGAGCTGAGGAGCTGCGGGCGCCCCGCCCCGCCCCGCCCCCGGCCGCAGGCCCCGCCCCCGCCCCGCCCGCAGGCCCCGCCCCCGGCCCCGCACTCCCCTCCCCCGCCGCGCAGGCGGTGCTCGTAGGTCCCGCCCCCGTCGCCCGGGCCCCGCCCCCAGCGCGCCGGGCCCCGCCCCGTCCCCGCAGACCCCGCCTCCGCTGCCGCCGGCGCACGTTCGGTGTCCGGCCTCCAGCAGCCGCGGCCGCGGTGCCGCCTCCGCCCCGGGGCTCCGGCTTCCAGCCTGGCCCGCCCGGGTTGCGGGCCATGGAGCTCCGAGCAGCGGATCGAGAGCAGCCGGAGCGCCCCAGCGCGTCCGCCTGGTTAGCGCCTGGCCGGGGGAGGGGGCCGTGGAATCGGGGAGAAGAGGGGTGGAAAGCCCTCGTCTTATCCTGCCCCAGGCCTCTCCGTTCATCTCGCCTGTAGGGAGGTAGGAGGGATGGAGTGGCAGTCGGGGCTCCTGGCTCCTGGTTCTCGCTGACCCGGACTCGATGGGTGACCTTGAGCCGAGGGCTCCCCCTCCCTGCCTCTCCTTCCCCATCTGCACAATGGGGATTGGGTTGGTGGGAGGTTTCCCAAAGGTCACCTGACACCAGCTCCTTTAGGATGAGGACAACGCTGTCCGTTGTTTGCGGCCTTTAAGGAGTTTGATTCCTGGAAGTCATCTGCCTAGACCCCGGCCCATACCCTCCACTGCCTCAGTTTCCCTGGGCCATTTCCTCAGAGGCCCAGGACCCAGCTCTGAGTTTCTGGATCTTGGCAGGTGCCTGGCCCCCACCCCTTCCCAGCGTGAGGCCTGGAGACGGCAGCCCCCTGGCTGCTGAGCAGCGGCAACAGCATGAAGGCCCCGGTAAGTGGTGAAAGGAGGAAGGCTCTTGGGGAACTTCCGGCACAGCAGCCTCATAACCTCTCCCACCCCAGGACTGACTCACTTCTGACCCACTACTCCTGGCTGAGAAGGGCAGACTGGCCTCAAAACCCTGCTGATCTGGTCTGGTGGGCAGTGTGGCTTCTGGCAAGTGTGTTCCCTCTCAGGTTTCAGTGCCTTGCCAGACTCCCCTGTAATATGGAGATAATAGTACTACCCCCTGTAAGCATCCCCAGGGGTGACCCAGGTGCGGCACCCGCCTGGAAGCGGGATATGGTGTGAAAGTTCTGTTTAGCTGCTCTTGACTATTCAGAAGCCCCTGGTTGTGGGAGAGGGGCCCCGGGTGTTGGGGGGAGTCCACTACCACTGCCTGAATTCAGGTCTCTGGGTCCTTTGTGAGCAGAGGACCAGGTGCCAGGCAGAGCCTGAGGCCTCAGGGACTGAACCCCCTCCCCCACACAGCTGGCCACTGGGAGTTTTATTTTTAGAAGCTGATGTGGCTTGTGGGCAGAAAAGGGTGGGCCTCTGGTAGGATCTGCCTGGGGGGGAGTGGAGGAGGCTGCTTTCCCACCTCCGATTTTCAGAGCACCCTTGGCTTCTAAGTGGATTCTGAGGGGCAGCTGAGAAACCTGTGCCTTGGTCAGGCTGGGAGAATATTAGAGCCCAAAGAGACACAGATGGTGACTGGGGTGGCCCAGCACGTGATAATAGCCCCGGGTTGTGCCATCTATGTGGTGGCCCTTCCTTGAAGCCTTGGTCACTAAATTGGCCAGCAGAGCCAAGGGGCCAGGAGGGCTTCCTGGTTCACATTGCCTCTGGCACATGTTCTCTGGAGATGGGGGCCTCTGAGTGGCAACTTTCAATGACTGAAACATTCCTTGAGTGAGATTTCACTCGCTTCCTGGCCGCTGACCCAGATCAGGATCATCAGCTAGGGACTGGTCACTGAGCAGCTAGGGGAGGGGACAGGGGAAACCCTGCTTAACAGAGATCGCGGGGTGTGCTCTTGTTCTGGAGGCTACTGAGCTGTGGTTTGGACCCATGAGGCTGGAGTACAGCAGTCAGCACGAACTTCTAGGAGCCCCAAAGACCCACACCTACACACCCTGACCATGGTTTCCCCCAGGGCCGGCTCCTGCTCATCATCCTGTGCTCCCTGGGCTTCTCTGCTGCCTACATCCTACTGTGCTGCTGGGCCTGCCTGCCCTTCTGCCCGGCCTCCTGCCTGGACCCCCACCTGTCCACCCACTCCAGGCCCACTGTGCCAGGGCCCCTGCACTTCAGTGGATATAGCAGCGTGCCAGATGGGAAGGTGAGCTGGCCAGACGACATGGCGCGACATGGTAGGCCACTGCTGCCAGGATGCCCCCAACCTTCTGGGCATAGGTGAGAACCAGGCTCATGCAAGGCCAGCCGGGACCCGAGGCTTGGCTCCTTTGCTCCAGCTGTGTGACACTGAGCAGCTACTTCACCTCCGTGAGCACCAAGTTCTAAGAGGAAGTGGTTTGGGTTTTTTTTGTTTTGTTTTGTTTTTAATTCAACAGATCTTGCCTGGCTGTTCTCAGCTGGGTGCTGGAAGTAAGAAAAAGGTGAGTCAGCCAGGGTGGCTGGCCATCTGGAGCTCCTAGTCCAGTGTGGGTGACAGACACCATCACATTGTGGGGGTCTGTGCCTCATTCTATGTATCTTTAGAATTAACTATGTATACACATAATCTACTCATTCAGCGGGTGTGTCTTTGGTGCTTTGGATGTGCCCTGCCTTTTGCTGATGGCTGCTGGGGGTAGAGATGAGAGAGAAAAGTCATGTCAACCCCAGAGCTCTCCCTCTTAGGGGGACACAGGGACCCTGGGGCTCAGAGGTGACAAGGCAGCTGTGGCCTCTGCCCCATGATGCCTGCCTCCCTATGCTTGTCTGCCAAGTGTGGTTTGGAGTACTTCACACCCTTCACCTTGATTTCAGTGCCCCCCCCCCTCTCAGGGTAGCTTTCTTAGAAGCATCCCACACTGATACCCAGGGTAGAAAGCTCCACAGGTCAGAGGGAGGCATGTTCAGGGACCCTGGCTTAGAGGATACGTATTTCAGATCTTAATTTCTCTGAGTCTCGGTTGCCTCCTCATCAGTAAGAGACTATCTTTTTTAAAAAAAAAAAAAAATTATATTCATTTATTCATGAGAGACACAGAGAGACAGAATCATAGGCAGAGGGAGAAGAAGGCTCCCTAAGGGGAGCCCGATGTGAGACTGGGTCCCAGGACCCCAGGATCACAACCTGAGCCAAAGGCAGATGCTCAAACACTGAGCCACCCAGGTGCTCCAGTAAGAGACCATCTTGTGGTT